>NW_006159673.1:1188602-1189055 GCF_000334495.1 Tupaia belangeri chinensis | reverse complement strand
TGGCTCTCCTCCAGCGTCTGCCGGCTCCGCTCCAGCAGCTCCAGCCGCCGCTGCCTCTTCTTGGCCAAGACCGAGTCCTCGCCCTTGCTGAGCTCCACCACCTCCTCCTGGTTCTCGCTGCCCACCTTCTTCTGGTGCTTCAGCTTCCAGGCCTGGTAGGCCGTCAGATTGACCTCGGCCTGGCCGGGCGCCGTGGCCTCTGCGCCCTGCTCGCTGCTGCCCTCCCCCGCCTCCGCGTCCTTCTTGTGGAACCCGAACTGGATTCTCTTGATCTTCCACCTTTCCAGCGCCGTGAGCTTGTCCTTGTTCCTGCTGCAGAAGTTGTAGAAGGAGCTGGCCTCGGAGGCCACGCTCGCCTCGTCGTCCTCGCGCCGCCTGCTCCCGGCCTCCGGGCTGGCGCCGGCCTCCATGCTCCGGCTGCGGGAGGGGGACCTCCGCGCCGCCTCCCCCTCC
>NW_006159673.1:1188320-1188551 GCF_000334495.1 Tupaia belangeri chinensis | reverse complement strand
CCGAGCGGCGCCTGGCCCGGCTCAGGCTGCGGCTCTGCAGCCGCTGCTTCCGGACCCGGAGGTCGCTGTGCTCGCTCAGCGTGTGTCTCCGCCCTGCGCCCGCCCAGGGGCCAGCCTCGCCCTCCTCCGCGGCCTCCTCCCTCGCCCACGCCCCGCACCTCTCATTCCGGCTCTGCCACTCGCGGACGATCCTCTCCACGTCGTCCTCCTCCTCCTCCAGCTCCTGCTCGT
>NW_006159673.1:1183522-1188283 GCF_000334495.1 Tupaia belangeri chinensis | reverse complement strand
CCCCCCCCCCCGCCGGGGGGCCGTGCCCCTGCCCCTGCTTCCACTCGCGGTGCAGTGTCTCCCCTTCCTCTTCCTCCTCCTCCTCCTCCTCCTCGTCCCCCAGGGTGCGGGGCCGGGAGGCCTGGCTGGCCCGCCCCAGGGAGGAGCCGCTCAGGTGGCTGGTGGCGTCGTCCTCCTCCTCCACCGTCAGGGCGTGCACCGCGCCCTCGGCCGCAGCCTCGTCCTCCTCGTCCTCCCCGTCGTCGTCCTCGTCCCGCTCCTCCATCAGCTTCTCGTTGAGCTCCCGCAGCTGCTTGAGGAAGCCGTCGTTGGGGTAGATGGCCCGCTTCTTGCGCAGGGTCATCAGGGCGTCCAGGATGGCCATGTTGTGGAAGATCATCAGGTAGGCCGCCACCAGCACGGCCGAGCGGCTCACGCCCATCTCGCTGCTCACCAGCACCTTCCCTGCAGAGACAGCGACAGGCTGACAGCTGCGGCTTCCTCGCCGCCGCGCGCTTGCTGTATGCTTTGGTTCTCAGTGGGCCCCTGCGGAGAGAGCGAGCGAGAGCGAGAGAGCGAGAGAGCGAGAGAGCGAGCGCGAGCAGGAAAGCACCCACCCCTGTGGAGGAGGGTCACAGCACAATCCTTCCTCCTCCTCTCTCCCTCTGTCAGGATTTTGGGCACCCAGCACATGCCACCTGTGGGCCATGTGGGATCTGGCCACCACCACTGGCTGACCCTGTGTGTGTGTGTGTGTTTCTTTACTATTTTTTTTTTTTTTTTGCTAGAGGGCATGTGTGCTTGCTAGAGACACAGAGACAGAGAGACAGAAAGCAGAGTATCACCCCCACCCACCCCACCCCCCCAGGGAAGATGACCAGGCCACAATCTCTTCTCCTCCATGCTCCTCTTGTGATTTTGGGTATGCACGCACGTGCACCTGGCGTGAGTTTTAAGCTGCCAGGTCCAGGACTCGAACCACAGTTGACTACGTGGGACATAACCATTACACCAGCTGCTGGCCCCCCGTGTGCATTTTCAGTGTTGTGTGATGTGCTAAACCTCTCGTGCGACTTCTTCCATGCTCAAGGGATGGGTATCCCCGTATTGCCCGTATCAGGCAGAGGAGTCCTCACTGTGCCCCCTTTGAAACACTGGGGGCATTTCTACATTCTCCGCACCCAACTGAGCGTCAGAGGGAGAAGAAATAAAACAACGGGAGAGGTCAGCGGAAAGAATGAAAGGCATGAGAGGCTAAGGCGAGTGAATCACAGTGAGGTAGACTCTTGGAACTGGGTCTAAATTGAGAATGCTCTTTTCTGACATCCTTGGTGTGGATCACCCTGTCACCTCTCCTGGACGCTGCAGAGACAGGGTGCTCATGAGCTTACCTGGACTCATGTCTCACTCCATATTGGGTCATTCCAATTAAAAAAAAATAGTGCATAAAGTTCTGTTATGGGCAGCCAGTGCTTCTTCTCTGACATTCTGGAGACAATAATGAATACATCTGAAGGAACTGACATCCTTGGTGTGGATCACCCTGTCACCTCTCCTGGACGCTGCAGAGACAGGGTGCTCATGAGCTTACCTGGACTCATGTCTCACTCCATATTGGGTCATTCCAATTAAAAAAAAATAGTGCATAAAGTTCTGTTATGGGCAGCCAGTGCTTCTTCTCTGACATTCTGGAGACAATAATGAATACATCTGAAGGAACTAAGTGGCCTGCTTTCTCATTTCTCTTTCTCTCTCTTTCTGTCTCTCTCTGGTGAGCACAAGTGTCCTACAGGAAATTAAAAATAATAATAATAAATAAATTTAAATAAATAATTCTTTAGAAAAAATCTGGTGTTCGATATAGTGTCAACAGAAACTCCATCAATAGAATAGAGCAAGTTTTTTAGAAGTGCAATGTATTTGTACTTTTTAACCTTTTGTTTATATTTCCTGGTCTTTTTGGAATCTCTCTGTTTTGAGTTGCCCATCACATGCCTACACTCTAACATTTGTAAACACAAAGGTAACTCCACGTTTTTCTATGATCTTTCCTGTTCCTAGAGCTGGCAGAAGCTTTTGCAAGTCTTGGCTCTACCAGGCAATACGGCTACCCACTGGGCCTCCCTTTCTGCTTTGCCTCCTTCCTAACCGTGACTTGCACGCCTTCTATGCCTTTGTTCTAATGGCTGTTAAAAATGCGGCCTGGGAGGGCCAGCAGGTGGCATGGTGGTTCAGGCGCTGGACTTCCACAGGGCCAACCATGGTTCAAGTCTCAGGCTTGGTAGCGTGCTTTCTCATGGTCCCTCTCTCTCTTTCTGGTGAGCACACATGCTCTATAGCACAAATAAACAAACAAATAAAATAATAATAAAAAATGCAGCCTGGGATCCCTCGGGCCTTCGGGCTGTCAGCATCCCTGTTGCCGACAGTCTTGGAAGCAGTCGCTGAGTTGGTGAGGAGTCCTACTGACAGGATGAGGTCCGGGGGGGGAGGCACCCTTGCATTTAAACCAGTTAAAGCCACGTCTTTGTCACATGGGAGGTCAGCACAAGGGGACTTGAGCAGATCTGGTACCCAGAAGCGCTGAAGGACATTATTGCCAAGAGCCAGCGGCCACTAGAGGGAGGTAAACAAGCAGGCTCAAACCGCTAAAGGTGTGTGTGCGCCCAGTCCCTCCGCCTGCCCTCCGCCCCAGCTCGGGCCTCTCCCAGGACACTCCCTAACCACCTTCAGTTCAGTCTCACTCCTCCTTTGCTGGGCTCCCAGGCCAGCTCCCTGTAGGTGCTCAGGACCGACCAGCCAGTCTTCCCCACAGTGGCACTGAACACCACTTAGGCTCCATCTAGATTTGGGGTGTCAGCTTTTCCATGCTGTGTTCCTTGCACCCAGAGGTTTTCCTCTGAGGATCCTCAGGGGCAGCCGGAGGGACAAGGCAGAGTGTGGGCGGGGCAGACTCCGGGGCCTCCACCCTTGTCACCCCGAGCGGGGTTCTCTTCTCTGCTTGGCATGGAACCCAGGCTGAGGGCATGCAGGTTTTGTCCGGATATATCTGGTTATGATGGAATGTTCCAGCACTGACGTGGTTTGAGGAAGGTGTTCTCTTCCTAATTCGTGCAGTCTCCATTTCAGTGAGCAGCAGGGCAGATTGTGGGGGTGGGAGTGTCTGTCTAGATGTGGTCCCTGTCCTAAAAACCTGATGAGTGGGGCCAGCAGGTGGCATGGTGGTTAAGGGCACTGGACTCCCACGTGGCCGACCATGGTTCTAGTCCTGGACCTGGTGGCTTGCTTTCTCACTTTCCATCTCTCTCTCTCTGTCCCTTTCTGGTCAAATTAAAAATAAATGAATAAATAAATAAAAAGTTAAGTAAAATAATTCTTAAAAAAATAATAAATAACAATAAGATAAAATAATCCCTAACCATAAAAGCAAAAGAAAACGTCTAAAAACCTGGTGAGTATAGCCAGTGGAGAGAACACAGGGCTTGAGTGAGGTGGGGTTCAAGCTCTGCACAGCCCCTCATGGGCCTCAGTTTCCCAGTCCGTAACGTGTAGTAACGGCACCCCCACAGGGTCGCTGGGTTGTTATATAAAGCGCCAGGCCCTGGTGTTCTGCTTTGCCCTCCTCCTGGCTAGGAGCCCACTCCCATGCACCCCAGAGTAGAAGGGTCCCCAGAAACGAGGGCTCAGGCTGGCGATGACCTCTCCAGCCACAGCACGGCCCTCTCTGCCTAGTAGGGATGGTGAGGCCGAGGGGCACCGGGTGCCTGCTCCTTCTCACCCGCAGGCCCTGGCCACTTCCTCTGCACACACGTGGGTACTGGGGCGAAGGCGCCCTGCATAAACCGGCCACGGGAAACCTCGCTGAGCCCGGGCAGCCCAGCTCCGACCTGCGCCATCTTCCCTCCTCTGCCTCCCAGCTGACCGGCCTCCTGGGGGAATGGTCCTGCCCTCTGTGCTCTCACCCACCTGGGTTGCCGTGGGGAGCCCTGGGCCTCGTGGCCCGTCCACTTGAGTTATCTGTCAGGCTAGCCCCTGCTCCACCCACAGCTGAGAAACTGATCAAAAGTCCTGCCCTTGAAGCTGGCAGGTGGCGTGATGGATGGAGGTACTGGATTCCCACATGGACGACCATGGTTCAAGTCCCGGACCTGGTGGCTTGCTTTCTCTCTTTCTCTTTCTCTTTCTGTCTCTCTGTCTGGTCAAATTAAGAAATAATAATAACAAATGGAATTAAATAAATAAATACTTATTTTTTTAAAAAGTCCTGAAACCTAAAAAGGGGTTTTCTAAACATTGAGAAGGAAACACACACACGCACACACACACACACACACACACACACACACACACTCACGTTGGTGTTGCGATGGCCTTCCCCGGAGCCATGAGCAGTATTAGTTACTGCAGCGACGGCTGTAACTTTGTAAGCATTTATTACGGCCTGGCATCGTGCCTCTTACTCTTTTATATGCACTTACACGGTTTTGTTTCTCACAGCTTCAGGATTAGATATTCCTGTCTGTGTTGTATACATGTGGAAGTGGAGGTTCCCAGAACTGCAGAAAATGGCCCGAGGCCAGGTGATAGGCGTGTGGCAAACCCTGGGCTTGAACCAAGGTTGGGGATGCCAGTGCCTGCACTTTTGCTGCTCTGGCTGGGGCCCACTGTGGCCTGAGCCTCCTCTCCTGGAGACCTGCCCGGGAGCTCTGACTAGCCTCACCCTGCTCTCCTCCCTCCCCACTCATCTACCCTCGGCAGAGCAGGGGGTGGGCTTCCTAAAAG
>NW_006159673.1:1162930-1182497 GCF_000334495.1 Tupaia belangeri chinensis | reverse complement strand
GGCTCCTGCCACTCCCAGGCTTGGCCAGCCAGCCTCTGATTCCTGGCACCGAGCTCGGCCACGTCTGCACGAACAGCTCCCTCGTCCAGGCGCTCCCCCGTCTCCCACACCAGCGCAGTCTCGCCCCTGAGCTCTGCGTCTCAGAAAGGCCCACGCACCCTCTCCCGGGACTAGCAGTCCCCTACCATGCCATTCGAGCTACAGCCTCTGCCTCACACCTGCCACCACAAGACGCGGTTCCTTTCCACGTCCTCCCCCTCACTACAGTAGAAGACCCGCAGGCCGGAGCCTTGTCCGCATCACTCACTCTGCTGTCTACACTGGCGCGTGTTAGGACCTCAGTCATCGCTTCCCGGAAGATGATCGTCCTCTCCTTTCTCCTCTTAGAGACAGAGGCCCTCTGGACAGGGCAGACAGGCAGGGGGTTTTCCTCACATTCTCGCCCACATGTGCGCACACACACACACACAAACCCTGGCCCCTGGAGTCCAGCGCCCGGTGTGGGCAGGCCCTCACCTCTATAGGTCAGCAGCGCCTCGTCGAGGAACTCGGCCGCCTTCCGGAAGTGCTGCGAGATGTCCACCTCGGGAAAGTCGTCCACCTCCACTCCCAGGTACTGGATCTCCAGGCCGGAGTAGAACTCGGGGCCGGTGTAGACGCCAGTGCCATGTGCAGCATTTAGGATGTGGGTAATGCCCAGCCTCTTGAGCCTCCCCTTGTTCACAGCCACACTCCTGGGGGAGGGGAGGAGCGTGGTGGCCAGAGTTAGGACCGGGAAGACGCATGCCCGCTGTGAGATGAGGGCTCCGCAGACAGGACCACTCTGCTCCTGGCTGTCTGGGGCTCAGGGCAGATACTGCTACAGAAGGGCCGCGACGTGACCCAGCAGGTGCGAGGAGGGACGGCGCAGGGGAGGAGCTCAGAAGAGGGAGACGGGCATGTGAGGGAGCCTTTTTCATTCTTAGCTTATTATTTTTAATTGCTGGAGAGTATGTGCCTTCTTCAGAGAGAGAGAGAGAGAGAGAGCGAGAGAGAGAGTGGACCCCTCGACAGGGTATGGTAATGCTGCAATCCTTTTCTCTCCATTTCTCCACCCTGTCAGGATTTGGGGGACACATGCACATGCATCCAACATGTTTGTCAAGCCACCAGGGCCGGGAGTCAAACTTCGGTCAGCCATGGGATCCAGCTCCCATTGCACAATCTCCAGCCCCTGTCTACAGGGCTGGCCCTTGTAAGGGAACCTTGAGTGGTCTGGAGGCCGCTAGCTCACACTCCACGTCCTGGGGATGCACATGTGTGAGACGGAGACAACAGCATCAGGGTCCTTTACGGTGGTCCTGTATGTGCTGCAGCCAAAACCCTTTCCTGGGCATCATTTCCTATTGGCCTAATGATAAACTAAGGAGGTAGACGGGGCAACCATTATTACCCCCACTTGAATATTACAAAAAGACACCTGAGAGCTCTCATAACCTCCTGATCGTGGAAGGAGAGGACCGAGTGAAGACTGGTGTTTCTGGTTCCTAACCCAGAGCTCTCTTCGCTGCAACGGACCCAGCGAAGCTTAGTTTGCAGAGGCCTGGAAGCGAGGTGCCCAAGGAAGAGCAGAGGCCTCTAGTTGGGGATACTGGAGCCCCCGCGGTCCCTGGTGACCACGAGGTATGGCGTCTGCATCTGCAAATCAATGGGAAGATCACTTAGGACTGGGGACTCGGCCCTGGGAATCCAGGTTGAGGCAATTGATTACCCCATGTGGAGAGGAAAACCCAACATCTGAAGGTATTTTCCCTGTTCCTGTCCTGGGGCCCAAACTCCCTCCTTTGGTTTTGGATAGAGGAGCAGTTGCACTGAGAGAACATCTTATTGGGTAGACCACGGATCACCCAAACTTGGGTTCCTAAATTAACCTATCGGTACCAACTATGCACCAGTAAGGCCCTGGAGGAATGGGACGTGAGTGAGTTATTTTTGTCTTTGTTCTGGAAACCACTGATGAACTTTAAAAAATAATGTTCTGCGTATAAAAACCATCAATGCCTACTCTAGGAAACGTTTGCAATTCTAAAGAAACCTGAGGAACAGAAACAGACCAGCCAGTGGCATGGCGGCTAGGGCAGCTGGATCCCACATGGCCAACAGTGTGCTTCAAGTCCTGGACCTGGTGGTTTGAAACACATGCCAGGGGTGTGTTCATAGTGTCCAAACCCTGAGAAAGGGAGCGATGGAGGGGAAGGGGCTGAGGTGTGACCAGCCCCGTAGGGACGGCTTCTCATGTTCTCTCTCTCATTCTCTTTCTTGTAATTAAAAAAAAAAAAAGAAAAAAAAAAAGAAAAGCTACTTTAAAATTGCCTCCCTCGGCGCCAGCAGATGGCATACTGGTTATGTACTAGACTCCCCCACGGCTGACTGTGGTTTGAGTCCTGGGCCTGGTGGCTTGAAAATCACACCCGGGGGCCAGCAGATGGAGGAGTGGTTATGCGGCTGAACTCCCACATAGTCAATCACAGTTTGAGTCCCGGACCCAGTGGTTAAAACTCACGCCAGGTACGTGTGTATACAGGTCCAAGGTCCCGGGAAGAGAATGGAGGAGAAGGGATTGTGGTGTGGACATCTCCCCTAGGGGATGACTTCTCAGTTTATCTCTCACTGTCTCTGCCTCTCTCTCTGACGAGTGCATGCACCCCTAGGCAAAAACCTCTAAAACAAACAAACCAGAACAGAACTGCATCCCCGAGAGAGTGCTGTTAACATTTTGGTCACTTTCCTTTCTGAACCGTTATTTGTGGAGAAGTTCACGGGCGTGCACACTCACACACACAGCTCTGTGCCACTCAGTTGGCTTCTCACTACATATGTGTTCTGTCCTTTAACCTTTGCCCTCACTGCATGTGAACATGTGGTGTGTTGGTGAACACGCGTGCACATCTATCCTGTCCATGGCTCCTGGCGCCCGGCCACGTGGTTGGTGCCCAGGTCAGATGTGACGAGATGGGCGGGGAGACACTTTGCCCACTTTGGCACACTTTGCCCAGGCTCGCTAAGAGCAGGGGACCTCTCTCCAAGGCCAGGAGGCTGCACTTGGCTGGATCCCCAAGGCCGGGATCAGTGCGAGCCAGAGAGGGGAGGGACACACCCCCGTCGGACTCACTTCTCGGCTATGAAGACGTTGGGCCAGACCTCGTCCACCTCGTTGCGGGGGGCCTCCTGGCGGTCCCGGGTCAGCGCCCGCTGCAGGTCCAGCACGCAGGGTGTCCCGTACAGGCTGCGGTCGTCCATCTTGTCCCTGACGCGGTTGTACAGGTCCTCCACCAGCAGCTGCTCGGCCGACTCCAGCATGCCGGGACACTCGGAGCACTCGGTGGCCCGGGCGCCGCTGCGCGCCAGCTCTGCGGGGACAGCGTGTTCTCACCTGGGCCTGGGGCCAGCCTTCCCTGCTCCTCGGAGGCCCCGTTCCTGCTCGGACTTCAGAGAGATGGCCCCAGGATCTGCAGGGGGACCTACCAGGACCCTGGGCCGCTGTGGGTGGGATGCTGTCCTGGGGTCAGCAGCAGGTGTTGGAGGAGGGAGAAGGAGCCAGTCCATCCCGCTCCCCCACATTTCTGTAAGCTGCCGGTGCTGTTTTAGACAGCGGTCCCCAAGGGCCGGGGTGCATCTGACACACCCCATAACTCCCATGATGCCCAGGGCAAAGCAGCATGCAGAAGCTGGGGTGCTCTCCTGACACCCCTCAGGTGGCTGGCCCCTTTGCACACTGGACAGTCACATGCCCAGGGCCTTCCTGTCCTTTGTGAGCTCATGACCTCCTCAGCCTTTGGTCCTGCCGTGAGCTCATGACCCCCTCACCGTGGGCCCCTGGCTTGCCTGTGAGCACCCAGGACCCCCAGCCACCTCGGGCAGGTGGTACAATGTTGCCATGAGCTACTGTGCTGGTCCCAAGGCAGGACTCAGGGCTCTCCCGGGAACAGGTGGGAAAAGCTTAGATCCCACGTAAACTCGGATCCCAGCTCGCTGACGTCTGGGGTGACGTTTCCCTTCTCAGGCTGCCCTCGCTCACTGCGTGTCAATAGGGGCGGCCGAGGTTCCTTTCTCTGACGGGCAGGTAACGGGGCTGGGGGCAGAGCCTGGCCACTTATTTAGTTGCCAAAGGCACTGAAGAGACAGGAGGGGAAAACAGAGGAGAGGCGTGTCTCTGAGCAGGCCAGCACAGCCCCTCCTGATGGCCGGTTTCTGGGAGAGCCAGGAGGCCCCAGGCACGGGCATGGCTTAGCCCTCCCAGAATCCTCTCCTGACGGCCTTGGAAGCCCAGCTGTACTGAGGACTGCAGGCTCCGGCCTCCTGTGTCTGCCTGGGGCCCAGGATTCAGGCCCCAACGCTGGTCCCATCCCTCCATTTTCTTTAAAAATCGTTGGATCGTTCTCCGGATCGTCCGGCTCTCTCCCCGGGTCTCCTGCGGTCCTACACCAAATGTCCGTCTTTCCTTCCTTCCTTCCTTCCTTCCTTCCTTCCTTCCTTCCTTCCTTCCTTCCTTCCTTCCTTCCTTCCCTACATGTAAGAAATGTAGAACTCACCCACACCTGACGAGGACACAGTGACGGGCCAGCCCATGTGCGGGGTTAAGGTGGCTGGATCCCACATGGCTGACTGCAGTTTGAGTCCTGGATCCGGTGACTTGAAAATCACACTGAGCATGTGAGTGTGCATGCCCCAAACCCTGAGAGGACGTTAGAGGAGGAGGGATTTCAACATAGCCATCCCCCCGGGGGTGGTTGCTCACCTCCCCCAGCCATCCTGTCCCTCTCTGGTGAGCATTAAAAAAACAAACAAACAAAAAGACAGGAGTGCTACCTTCCTCAGCTGTCTGTCACAGGTTATTTTGAGTTTTTCCTTTTCAACTTAAAAGCAAATGTCCCAGCCCTTCTTTGCAGTGGTAGCTCCTACCGTCCCAGGCCTCTGGCTCACAGCTCAGCCTCATTACAGTCACCTCCCTCCCTGCATCGGTCCCCCACCAGAGGGGAAGCTGGCAGGTGTCCCCTGCGGGCCTCTGCCGACTCCCGTGGACATGGAGCAAGACCTGCACTTACTCCGGTGGTCACCGCGGGCACAGGGCTGTGCTGAGATACCGCCGGGCCTGTTTTCCGCTCTCTCTGCTTTCGACTCCTTCACAGCCCTTTGGCCACTAGGGCTAATGAAACCGAGGCTTACTGCCCCCGGGAAGGGGGTGCAGACAAGACAGAGCGAAGAGGCAATGGCCACCCTTGGGCCTCAGACCAGACTCGGAATGCCTATGGCATCCCCAGACCTGAAAGGGGAAATGCTTTTCTCACAACCCTCGGTGGGCATCTGCTTTTCAGGAGCCCAAGCCTGGAGCACGCCTGGACTACAGCACAGAGCAGGGACGGTGCAGAACGGAAGGTCGGGGAGACACCCGGCCACGGCAGAGCCCAGGGAGCCGAGCCCAGGGAGGTGCTGAGAGCAGCTCAGAGAGAGCCGGACCTGGTGAGGAACGCCTGGGCCCTGGGCTTCAGCCTGTGTCGGAGTAGGAGAACGGAGACCTCGGTCAGGGCGGGACGAGGAACACTGTTAAGCAGAGGGGTCTCTGAGAAGAGGGGGCTCCCAGGGTGCCCGGCACAGCCAGCAACAGCAAACTGAATTCTTGGTTCTCCGTGAAGCGCACACAAGAGCAGGTGTCTTCCAAGAACCCAAGTGGGGACCCAAAGGGTCAGGGGCCAAGAAGGGCCAGGGTCAGGGCGGGGAGCAGTACGAACAGGTAGCACCCCTGGTTCTTGTGGCCAATGGCTAGGAAAGGGAATGTGACTGTTAGCTGCAGGTGCCACCTTCAAGCCAAAGGCCCGTGGGACCTTGCTTCATGGCGGTGCTGCCTTATCCACCCAGCCTGCCCAAGTGCCAGGGGCCACCCGGGAAGGGACGAGAAAGTGGAGAGAAATTACAAAAGGTTATTTGCCCAAAACTGCTGAGAAAAGTAAAGCGCTGAGTATCTTTGAGGAAAATAAAAGAAGCTGTCGCGCTGGAATTTACCATGCAGGTGTTAGCATCGCCCCTCACTGCCCTGCCTCCCGCCTCCCTGCCTCCTCATGGTACTTTGGTTAGTAGACTGTGCTTTTCTTTAAGAGAGATTTTTGCTATAGGGTGCATGCACTCACCAAAGAGACAGAGATAGAGAGACAGAAAGAAATCACCCAGGGGGGAGGATGGCCACGCTCCGATTCCTTCTCCTCCAGTCTCCTCTCGGGATTTTGGGCACGCATGTACACACGGCTGGGATGAGTTTTAAGCCGCCGAGTGTGAGACTCAAATGACATGGGAGTCCAGCGAACCAACCCTTAGGCCATCTGCTGGTCCCAGTAACCGTCTTTGAGCACTAGTGGAAACACAGATCTGAATCCAGACAGACAGAACAGAACTCTCTGATGCTCCTAGGTGTTTCCTGGGCTCTAGCATAAGCCATCCCAGGGCTCCTCAGGTGCCAAACACTTGGGTGCAAGACCGTGGGGCAGGTAGGAGCGGCCAGGCTGGCTGTCAGCTGGAGAGCAGTTCACAGGGGTGCAGAGCCATGTCCGCGAGGGGGTGGGCAGCACTGCCTTCTCAGCTGCTCCCCCCAGTGTGACAGGCGGTGCCTGAGGTACCCCGCACGCTGTCCCTGTGCCCTCTCTGAGGGGCTCCAGTCGACTCCCAGCCGACTCCCGGTCACATTACCCACCTTCGTTGATGATCTGTTTGGCTGCCACGGCCGGGGAGAGGTGAATGGGCTCCATGAAAATGCTTTCTGTTTCCGCGTCTGAGACCACCGAGTATCTAAGGCAAGAAGGGGTTAGAAGGTGTGTTTTTCTTTTTCTTTTTTTGGAGAGGTTTTTTTCTATAAGGTGTGTGGGCTCACCAGAAAGACAGAGAGAGACAGAGAGACAGAAAGTGAAAAATCACCCCCCAGGGGGGATGGCCACACCACAATCCCTTCTCCTCCGTTCTCCTCTCAGGATCCTGGGCACGCACGCACACATGCCCGGCGTGAGTTTAAGCCACCGGGTCCAGGACTCGAACCACGGTCGACTATATGGGAGTCCAGCGACATAGCCATTATGCCAACTGCTGGTCCCAAGAAGATGTGCTTTTCAGACGACAAACCTGGATCTGCTTTTAGCCACAAATGGAGAGCAAGGAGAGGCGAAGGGAAAGCCTCCCTAAGCTCAGGGACTCGGAATGCAGGGGCTGGGCGGCGGCCCATCTGTTTCCAGACCGGAGCGGGCACCGGCTGCAGGGCTGTTCTGTGCCGCGTGGTCTAGGCTGTGCAGGGACGTGCCTGTGAGGCTGGAGGATCCTCTCAGCACGGCTTCACTGTCCTGCGAGTCTCGCTCATTTTCCTCCTCCTGTCTATAAATGCTGTAGGCTGCCCTGACTGGGCGTCGGCCAGGGTTCTGCCGGTGGTGGGCTGGGGAGGCCACCGCCACTCCGTCCATTCCCCTCGTCTTCCCTAGTGTGCCAGGAAAGGGGCTTGTGATGAGGGGCCGGCCCAGCGCCAAGTGAGATGCCAGAGCCGCTCACACACACGGGGCCGGAGGAGCAGAAGCCAAGGCCAGGGAGTGCCCAGAGGCGCAGTGCCCTGTGGGGGTCAACGGCAAGGTAACTTCACAGGAGCTCAGCGGAGGGTCAGCAGGGCCCCTGGAGGGACGTGGAGACCTGGGCAGAGACAGTGGCTACGGCCACTCTGGAGTGTGTGTACAGGGCCATATGGTGGGCCTGGTGGCCATACTGTGGTCCTGGTGGGTCCTCCCTGGCTAGGGCCGTGCTGTGGGCCTGGTGGATCCTCTCTGGTCAGGGCCTCGCTGTGGGCCTGGTGGATCCTCCCTGGTCAGGGCCACGCGGTGGGCCTGGTAGATACTCCCTGGCCAAGGCTGTGCGGTGGGCCTGGTGGGTCCTCCCTGGTCAGGGCCGCGCGGTGGGCCTGGTGGATCCTCCCTGGCCAGGGCCTCGCTGTGGGCCTGGTGGATCCTCCCTGGCCAGGGCCTCGCTGTGGGCCTGGTGGATCCTCCCTGGCCAGGGCCGCGCTGTGGTCCATAGTGAACTCTTCCCTGGTGAGTCCTGTTTCCAGGTATTGGGTGAGATTTGGGTCTTTTTGGACTTTACGTCCAGAGAGGTTACAAAGTGTGCGTGTGGGGATTTAATGTGTGCTGTTATTAGTGACTTCTATGAACTGAATTCTGACAAGCCCCTGCAAGATAGGTACGAGCATTCCTACTTTACAGTGAGGAAACTGAGGTGCAGACCGTTAAGTAGCCCGAGGGCACAAGCAGGCAGCAGGCCGAGTCGTCACGTCGGCAGCCTGATCTAAGTCCAGCCTCCTCTTCGCCACGGCGCCCTGAGTGCGCAGAGACTGGACTGGGGCGAGTCAGCCGGTGGAAGCAACCCCGGCTGGATTCCCAGGCCAAATGCAGATTTTGACACAGAAAATACTTTAAAGAACATACTCGTGAAAGCGTGGACAGGCTGAAGGCGGGATGAGCTGCGCTGGGTAAAGCGGAGTTCAGATCGTCCAGGCGAACCTGAGCCCAGGTGGGTGGGCATGAACTACGCCGAGCTGGTTAGCAGGACAGTGGTTGGGCAGCGAGGCAGTGCATCGGAGCCCTGGCTGGGGAGAGAGAAGGCCGGCCCAGGAGATGCAGTCTGAGGGCCAGCACGACAGGGACGTGTCACCCCTGGGTCTGGGAGTGTCCTGGCAACGCTGGGGCTGGATCATTCCATCCTCAGACGGAGTGCTCCTCGTGGCCAGAAGACGCGTTTTCTCAGTGTGACTGGGGAGGGGTGACCAAGGGCGAGGCTCGTGAGCTGTTACCCTTGGGTTTAAAGCTGGAGAGGACTTTAGAAATCTCTCTGCTCGGTGCTGGCAACGAAGACCGAACACCTGTGGGGTGGAGTGGGTGCTGGGGGGAGACTGGGTGGCCTTTCTTACCCCTGTGACAGCTGGGGGTTGAGGACTGAGTGGGAGGTGTACAGGTCACTCCCAGGGCTCAGACCCAGCAGTCTCCAGGCCCTGCAGCCTCTGGCCCTGCTTCCTTCCAGCCTCAGCTTCACAGCTCTCTCTGACTCACTCCTCTTCAGCACATGGGTTTCTTTGGCTTCCCATCCTCATCAAGTTCCCAGCCTCCTGAGGACTTTTTCTTTTTTTTTTTTTTTTGTTTTTAGGTTTTTGCCATCGGTTGTGGACACTCGCCCGAGAGAGACAGAGAGAAAGAAAATGAGAAATCACTCACCAGGGGAGATGGCCATGCTGCAATCCCTTCTCCTCCATTCTCCTCCTGGGATTTTGGGTGCATACACACATGTAAGTCTTAAGCTGCCATGTCCAAGACTTGAACTGTGGTTGGCCAGTGGAAATCTAGCGCCTTAACCACTATGCCACCTGCTGACCCCCTGCCCGAGGACTTTGGAAAAGCCCATTTCTCCCACCGCCCATATTATTGAGATTTTAGTTCAATCATCACTTTATAAAACATTTTCCTATCGGGACGTGTACTAGCTAGAGATGAGAGGGAGGGAGGTGAGAAAGCACCCCCGGGGCGATGGCCGCCGCGGTCCCTTCTTCTCTGTTCCCCTCTAGCAGTTTTGGGCACACGGGCACATGGACCCGGAGTGTTTTCCAAGCCTCTGGGTCCATAACTCCAACTGTGCATTGGCATGTGGGATCCAGCCGCCTAGTCCTCGATGATCGTCACTTCTTTAGTGAAGTCTTTCCTGACCGTGCGTGTCCACTTCTTCCTTGCGCATGCGTGGGATGGATGCTGATTTACGAGCTCACGTGATGTCTCTGTCTCCCGCAGCAGGCCATGCCCTCTGCGGGGCGGGTCTGGCCAGCTGTTCTGTGGAGTGCTTCATTCCCCACCCAACAGCGTCTGGGCAGCGAATGCCGGACAGGGAGTGCTGGGCCCACCGACGAGCTTCACTGTCCTCGTGGCACTGTGCTCAACAGCGCATGGCAGCGACACTGTCAGCCACGGGCCCTACCAAGTGTTAGCTGCTGACTCGTGGTGCTCCGGCCACAGCAGCGACAAGCTTCAAGCCGCGCCAGGACCTCGGCCACGTCCTGTCCACGCCAAGTGCCCTCTTGAGGCGGGCCGGGAGGGTGGTCTCTGAGACCCAGGTGAGCGGTTGTCAGTTCCTTTCTTTGTGGTGGATTTAAGGTGAACCCCAGATCAGTGATGCTCCCAGCACGGAGAGTGGGGTCTCTGTCTACCTCCCTTGGTCGGGGTGTCTCTGTGGCTACTCTGGCCCATAGAATATGGTGGTTGGGATCCTGGGCCTTTCTGAGCCCAGGTCTCGAGGGCTGCCTCCCACCCGCAGTTCCTGGGACTGTCACTGGGAGGCCCGAGCTGCCGTCTAAGTCCAGCTCCAGACCTCCAAGTTTGCAAGGCTGTGGTCTGTAGTGGGTCGCCAGCCAGACATGCCGATGAGCCTCTTCAGGGGGAGCCTTCGCCCCAGCTGAGGTCACAGAAACAGACCAGGGCCCTAGTGAGTTTTGTCCAAATTCTCTTTTTTTTTTTGGAGAGGTTTTTTGCTATAGGGTACGTGTGCTCGCCAGACAGACAGAGAGAGACATAGCGACAGAAAGTGAGAAATCACCCCCCAGGGGGGAGAGCCACGCCGCAATCCCTTCTCCTCCATTCTCCTCTTGGGATCTTGGGCACGCACGCACATGCGCCCGGTGTGACTTTTAAGCCACTGCGTCCGGGACGCGAACCGCGGTCGACTACGTGGGAATCCAGCGATATAGCCATTACACTAACTGCTGGTTCCTGGTTTTGTCCAAATTCTTGACCCACCAAAAGGAGAGTAAAATAAAATATTTTCTTTAGTCATTTTTTTTTTTTTTTTTGCCATAGGGCATATGTGCTTGCCAGAGAGACAGAGACAGAGACAGAGAGAGGGAAAGCAAGAAACACTCCCCATGGCATGGTGACGCCACGGTCCCTTCTCCTCCACCTCTCCCTCCTTTGGGGATCTTGGGCATGCACATATATGCACCCAGCATGTTTTTCAAGCTGCCAGGTCTGAGACCCGAGCCACGCCGTCAGCCATGTAGGATCCAGCTGCCTTAACCACTGGCTGCGGCCTGGCCCCTCGTTTATTTATTAATAATGAATGTAATTATTCTACTCTTAAGCAAATGTTGATAATGTTGCTTATTAAAGGTCAGTATTACGTAACCGAGGTTAGGGGCATAAAGCCCATCCACCGGAGAGTCCCTGTACCGCCCTGAGAGCCCACGGGCTTCTCCCCAGCTCTTTGTCTCTCTCATGGTGGTTGTCTTTGTTCTCTGGCCTGCAGGCCCTGTATCCCCATCGCCCATATTGCAAGCTGTGGCGCAGACTGAAAACAGATGCAGAGGCCCCTTCCCTGCCCCATGGGGAACTCGGCAGGTGGCGCTGCCAGGACCCTGGCAAGGGTCATCTGGGAACCCTTGACACATCTTCCCTATGACGTTGGCTTTGAACTGTGAGGTGGTTTTAAGTGGCAAATACTAGAGACAGAGACTCTGTCCTAATGCGCTTAAATGCTGAGGCTGTGGGCTCAGTAGCAGAGAGTTCCAAATTAAAACTGGGAAACAGAAATGGCCAGAGACCTCCTGCCTTCGCGCTGGTAAGGCGAGAACTGAGCGGACGAGTCAGCAAGTCTGCCAAGTAGCATGTAGAGATCCTGCCTGGGTGACCCTGGGTTAGAGCAGGACCCCCATGATGCTGCTGTCCTTGGCTGCGGGGGCTCACCCGAGCCACAGTGGAGGAGGCTCCGTCGGCCTACGGCATGGAGGACGCGATGACACACGCTCAGCGCTGGCTGCCATGAGAGCAGGTGCGAACTAGTGGCCGTAAAACCGGCCCGCCACTGACACGTCCCTTAGTCTAGCCGAGGAGGGCATGGGGGCTGGAGCTGAGAGGCAGGACGCAGCAGAGAGGGAAGGGAGGAGGGAGACAGCACGCAGGCCTGTTTCCGCTCACAAGGTCAGCGGGGTGGCGGCCCCAGGCTTTGATTTACAGCCGAGGCCGCGCCTGGCCGGCACCTGCGATGGAGGGAGAGGACAGGCCGGCCTGATTAGCAAGCGGCGGGGGCTGGCTGTCAGCAAGGGCAGGGAGGAGAGGACCTGGGATCGATAAGGACCTCATCACAGGATCGAGACGCAGCAGCTGAACAGCCTTGAGGGCGAATCAGGGGGAAAAACAGGAAAGGGAGTCTCATGGGCTTCCTCACCAAGAGCAGGTGGCAGGCGGCCGGCCCTAAGCCTGTGCTTTTCAAAATTGCAGACTGCGACCCATTAATGTATCAGAAAATCAATTCAGTGGTTGTGTCCAGCATGTGGGGGAAAAAGAGAGAGAGAGAGAGAGAGAGAGAGAGAGAGAGAGGAGAAAGAAGGAAGAGGGAGGGGGATGGCACTGACCACTGTGAGGGACAGTGTCGTGTCATGAAGCTTTCTAGAATTTCTATGCACACACAGACACACACACACACACGCGCGCGCGTGTCTGAGCTGACGTGTAAACAGCATCGCCTCCTGCATGTCACGGTGAACTGGGAAGTCAGTGGCAAGTTCTCCAGACCTAGGATGAAGTGGAACCAGGGTCCTTTAACCCAGACCCTGACCTGGCCTGGCCTGTTTCCTGTCATGGAGACTCCTGGAAACGAAGTGGAGGCAGAGGTCCGAGAGAGTGTCTCCTTGCTACAGCTTTTGCAAAAAAAGACCAGGTTGGTGAGTTCCCTCGACGCGTTCATTCGCCATAGAGACAGCGACACGCACAGACCGAGCTCAGCCTCTAAGGCAGGAGGGAAGTCAGCGAGTGAAAGAAAATTGATTTTTAGCAAGCCACTTCCAGCAGGCTCAGTGAGAAAGCCCAAGTGGAAATATCGTCACGGAAAGGAACTGGACGGAAGCCCTCCCTTCCCGGGGTTTTGCTCTCTCAGTTACCTGTGGTCAACCATGACACAAAAATAAATAATTCCAAAAATAAGCACTTCCTAGGTTCGAAATTGCGTGCTATTCTGAGTATTAATAGCATAAAGAAGTCTCGTGTGGTCCTGCTCTCTCCCTCCCGGGATGCCAGTCTGCCTTTGTGCAGGGGTCTGCACTGTCTCCATGGCCCACCCGTCCTTCAAGTCAGGAGCAAGAGAGGGGAGACTCTTCTTTATCTGGTGGTGGGGGAGGCAGAGAAGAAAGCTGATACTAGCCAAGAGGAGACATGGGCAGGGCTGGTCTGCAGATGAGCACACGCGTTCCTCGGGCTGTGTTTTCTGGGTGACTGGGAAGGTCTGAGAGAGATGACGAATCAGGGAGAAGTCATGACCAGTTTGCCTTCGTTGGACGAGGTTTAAAGCTCACTGTCCTCTCATGAGTGACCCAGGGAAATTTGCCTGGTGGAAGATGGAGGAATCTCCAGCCACGGGTTTTCCTCTGGAAAATGACTAGGTTTGCATTTGAAGTTTGAGGCCAATGCCTAACTCAGGCAAAAATGAAGATCTCTGACATCCCCATTCACTGCCTACATTCCTTTCTGAGCTTCTTAATTCACCCTAAGATGAAGTTTACAAAAAAGATATGCAATTTTTTTTTTGAGAGGTTTTTGCCACAGGGCACGTGCGCTCGCCAGATAGACAGAGAGAGACAGAGAGACAGAAAGCAAGAAATCACCCCCCAGGGGGGATGGCCACGCCGCAATCCCTTCTCCTCCATTCTCCTTTCGGGATCTTGGGCACGCACGCACACGCGCCCGGCGTGAGTTTTAAGCCACCGGGTCCGGGACGCAAACCGCGGTCGACTACGTGGGAGTCCAGCGACATAGCCATTATGCTAACTGCTGGTCCCGAGATATGCAATGCGAAGACTCGCTGCCCCGACCCAAGCAGGGCTGTGTGGGGAGGGCTGGCTGGCTGTTTGGAGCTCTGACGAAGTTTCCCAAGTCCCTGCCATGCTTGCCGGGAAAGATCCGTTATGTCTGTGGGCGGCTGAATGGAGGGCTGCAGCGGGTTGCTGTATGTCCCAAAACAGTGAGTGTAAGGTTTTTTTTTTTTTGGGAAAAACAGCTCTGCCGTTGCAAATAAGTTAAAGATCTTGAGATGAGATCATGCCAGGTTGGGTAGATTCTATGGCCCACGGTAGATGTACTTAGGGGAGAGGCGACAGAGGGGAGGGTCTGGGAAGGGCTCAGGTGGAAGGACATCGTCACGTGGCCAGAAACACCACTGCTAGCAGGAGTTGGGAAGAAACAGGGACGGACCTTCCCTAGAGCTTTCTTTGGGGGCGTGTGTTTCTACTGCTAGCTTGATTTTGAACTTCTGGCCTCCAAATCTGTGAGAGAATGAATTTTTTTTTAAGACAGATTTTTGTTATTGGTGTATGTGCTCGCTAGAGACACAGAGAAAGACAGAGAGAGAGAGAGAACGTGAGAAACCACACTCCCTTAGGGATGATGGCCATGCCACCATCCCTTCTCCTTCATTCTCTCAGGATTTGGGGCATACACACACGTGTGCCTGGAGTGAGGTTCAACACGCTAGGCCCAGGACTCAAGCCATGGTCGACCATGTGGCAGCCCAGTGCCTTGCTCGGCATGCCACCTGCTGGCCCTGTGCTGTTTGTGGTCATTTGTTATAGCAGTCCTAGGGAACTAGTATAAGAACTTGACTGCTGGTGTTTGCTGATTTGGCACATAATCTTATTATTATGATCATTATTATATTTTAATTTGTCAGAGGGTATATGTACTGACCAGAGAGACAAAGAGAGGGGAAATGAGGACGCCTCCCCCAGGATGGCCACACAGCAACACCAACACCTTCTCCTTCACGTCTGCTCTTGGGGTTCTGAGAAGGCGAGCACATGCAGCCAGCATGTTCCTCCAGTACCGGGTGTGGGACTCGACCTATGCAGTTAGTTATTCCTGTGAGATCCAGCTGCCTCAACCATCAGACCACAGGCTGACCCAAATTGTGGTGTTATAATAATTTGAATTTCTATTATTTATTTTTTGTCTTTATTGATATCTTTTTCCTGTTAGAAGGTGCCAGACAGAGACAGAGAAAGAGAGCCAAAGAGAGAGAGAGGGAAAGTGAGAACCCCCCACACCAAAAGGGGTGACCACAACATAATCCCTCCTCCTCCATTCTCCTCTCAGGATTTTGGGCACACACACAAACCTGGCATGTCGGATTCGGGACTTGAGCTGTGCAGTCAGCCATGTGGGATCCAGTACCTAAACCACCGTGCCACCTGCTGCCACCTATTTTTATTGATTTTTTACCTTGGTTCTTCTAAGGTCAAAGAATAAGTTCTACTGGGTCATTGGAAAAGTCGTGGTGCATTTTGAGATTAGTCATTAAAATGTGCTGCTTGGCTAGCCAGTGGGGTGGTGGCTAAGGCACTGGACTCACACATGGCCAACTGCAGTTTGAGTCCTGGACCTGGTGGCTTGCTTTCTCACTTTCCCTCCCTCTCTCTCTCTCCTTCTCTCTGTGTCTCTCTCTGTTGAGCACATGTGCCCTATAGCAAATTAAAAAATAAAATAGATATTTTTTCTATTTTTTAAAGAATTATTTTATTTTATTTATTGTTATTATTCAGTTTGATGAGAGAGAGAGAGAGAGAGAGAGAGAGAGAGAAAGCCACCAAACCTGGGACTTGCACCATGGTCGACCATGTGGGAGTCCAGCATCTCAACCACCATGCCACCTGCCAGCCCCTAACATGAATAATGCTTTATGGATGGATGGCCTTGCGTATGACCTATTTTGGTACATGTTCATGTGCACCTGCTGTGCAAGTGTTCTAAAATGCCAATTAGGTTCATTTTCTTTATTGTTTTGTTCAAATTTCTTATATTATGTTTTCTTTAATTTTGCCAGAAGGCATAGGCACTCATGACAGAGAGATGGAGAGAGAGAGAGACAGAGAGAAAGTGAGAAAGCACCTCCCATGGGGAATGGTCATGCCACGGTCCTTTCTCTCCCCTCTCTCCCTCCTTTCAGGGCTTGGGCACACATGCACGTGGCCTGGCATGTTTCTCAAGCCGCCAGGTCTGGGACTCAAACCAAGCAGGTGACGCTGTGGGATGCAGCTGCTTTAAGCAACACGCCATGGGCTGGCCCTTCTTATATTGGTTTGTTTTAATTTGTTAGATGGTGCATTTGCCACCGGAGAGAGACAGACAGAGAGAAGGTTGTGGATTTTAATATTTTCTTCAGTTTTGTCCATTATTTTGTTTTCTATATTTTAAGATTATGTTATTAGATCATAGACACTGAAATTTATTTTATCTTCCTGATAAACTGAACCTTTGGCCTCTTGTCTAATGCTTAACTTAAAATCTGCTTTGTTAGAGTCTGCAGGCGATGTGGTGGTGAGGTGCTGGACTCCCACATGGCCAATTGCAGTTCGATTCCTGGACTTGGAGGCTTGAAAACCATGCCAGGCACGGGTGCATGCATGCCCAAAATCCTGAGAGAAGAGTAGAGGAGAAGGAATTGTGGCATAGCTAACCACCCGAGAGTGATTTTTGACTTTTCCTCTCTCTGGCAAGCACGTGCATCCTATTCGAAAAACCTAAAAACAAAGCACATGTGACCCGCTTTGTCTATGGCCAGCTGGTGGCATGGTGGTGAGGTGGCCGGATCCCACATGCCGACTGCGTAGTTTGAGTCCTGGGCCAGGTAGCTTGAAAAACACGCTGGGTGTATGTGCTTGGGAGCCCGAAGGCTCCGAAGGAGCAATGGAGAAGGGATGGCAGCGTGGCCACCTCGCGGCAGATGCTCTCTCCCTTTTCTCCCTTTTCTTCGTCTTTCCCCTGTGAGCGCACATGCCCTCTAGCAAAGAAAACAAAAGCGCCTCGTCGGATGTAAATGTCACGTCCAGGCTTTTTGGTTACTGTTTGCCACCGCAGCAGCCTGTATTTTCGAAAGATGGTCACAGCATTTCCTGTCCCTCCGCGCTTTCTACAGTGTGACTGTGACACTTCTCTGATGGTGATGGAGTCTGTGTTCCCGCCCTTGAAGCTCTGTGGTCTTGGGTGACAGCGGGACACAGCAGAAGAGATGTCACGTGACTTCTGAGGCCAGTGCATGGACGTCAACGCGCTTCTGTCTGCTTCTCTAGGCTGCAACTCTGGCTTTGAACAAGCCCAAACTGGCCCGCATGGGGAGATCACACAGAAAGAACATCTTAGGTGTCCCGGCCAGTAGCCCAAGAACATCCCTGCATGATCTGTCGGACGTGTGAAGATGGCTGTACGACACCAGCCCCCGGCTGTTGCGGCACCCGCAGCCTTAAAGCCACCCACAGTCTTCAGATCTTCTAGCTGAAGCCTCAGACAATTGGAGCACAGACAAGCTAGCCCACCGTGCCTAGGGCAGGCTCTTGATTGTGAACATAATCAAATGGTTTGATGCCACTAAATTCTGAAGTTTTGAGCGATCCTAACTGGAACGGTAGAGGGGATGTTTTCTGTTCTTTGCTTAACTTTGTATATCTTTAAAGTGTGTCTCTTGTAAACAGTATGTAGGCCGTTTTGAAAATCGAGTTCTTTGTCTAATTGAAATATTTAGTCTATTTACATTTAATGGGATTACTTCTACATTTAGGTTTAAATCTGCCATCCTAGAATTTTCTTAGTATTGTTGATTTTTTTTTCTGTCTTCTCTTTCTTTCCTTCCTCTGGATTAATTATATTTTATTACTGCACTTGTCCTTTGTTAGCTTGTTAGTTATACATTTTGTTGTGAAATTTCCTAACAATGATACTAAAGACTATACCATGCATGCTGGGCTTCCCATCCACACCGAAGATTTCAGATAATCTCTCAAGACAAGAGTCATTAAGCTGAGACAGAAGTGGGGAAATAAGTCAGGATGGAAAATTCTATCTAGAATGGAACTTCAGGTTGGTTCCTGACACACGGAGTTCTCAGGTCTGCATAGGTTAGAAATGCACATATGTAAATTTTTTTAAAGGAATATTCTCAAGGAAATCATGACCTTTAAAAAGCTCTTTGGTGGGGCCCAGCAGGTGGCATGGTGGTTAAAGTGCTGGTTTCCTACATGGCCAGCTGCTGTTCGAGTCCCAGACCTGGTGGCTTGCTCTCTCACTTTCTCTCTCTCTCTCATGAGCACATGTGACCCAAAGCAAATTAAAAATAATAATAAATAAAAATAAAATAATTAATAAAAATAAATTTAAAACAAGCTTTTGGGTAGAATAAGCCTTAAAAATTCCATAGGTTTTCAAATTTCCACAAGCAGGACACAGTCCCCTAAAGCCGTACAGCTGTCGCCGAAGACATGCCCTCCCGGCCCACGTTGCCGTGGTAGTGGGCTAGGGTGGAAAACAGGGAGAAGGCACAGAGGGTGGAGCTGGAGCCAGAGAGAGCCAGGAGAAGGGAGGAGCTCCCAGATGACCAAGCCCAGGTCGAAGTTGGGCAGATGCGCTCACGCCTTCTCCAACGACTCTTCCTCCCTTTATCAAATGGAAGCCTTTCAGGCCAGTCGGTGGCAGGGTAGTTAAGGCAGCTGGATCCCACATGCCCGACTGTGTGGTTTGAGTCCTGGACCTGAAGGACATGTCGGATGCATGTGTGCATGTATGAACCCAAAATCACACATACCAGGTCCCTGTCTGGGTCTACCTGTTCAAAGCCCTTCCAGAAGATGGTCTAACTCTAAGGTTTTAGAAGAAGCAAAAGGGAGAGGTGGAGGAGAGGGGGTTGAGGCATGCCCATGCCCATGGGGGTGCTTTCTCACTGCCCCCATCCCCTCTCCCCACTGCCCTGTGAATGCACTATGGCAAATTAAAAAAAAAAAAAAAGAAATGGGAGCTTTTCTGAGTGATCTGGTCAGAGCTGAGGGAGAGCTGTGCCCATGGGAGAGTCCAGTCCTTGAACTGTATACACAGCAGGTGGTGGTGGGGATGTGGGTTGTCTCCCAGGGAGCAAGTATGGATAGGAAAAGGCAGTGTGGACTGACTTTCTCGCGGGTCTACGGGGACAGAGATGGGCGGTGTGTTAACAAAGCCACTTTCTCTGTCTCCTGGCCAAGGGCCTCGCTTCCTGCCCTCTCTCAGCAAGCCCGCCTTGCCTGGTTTGGGCACCAGAATACCGAGTGAAGTGGCGCTTCTCAGGGCTGGCCCATCAATGCCTCCTGGGGACCGGGTAGGCCCTTCCCTTGTCTAGAGGCAGAGGGGAGCTCGGATGGAGATCCCCAGGGTGGCGGGGCCTCGTTTCCGGACCCACTGCCCAGGCCCCTGTGCTGTGACTTATCTGAGCAAGAAAGAAGAGTCAGTGTGCAGCACGGCTGGCATCCCCGTAGGACACAGTCACTGCCCAGGGGCACTTCTGGTGGCTCTGCCTCATCTAGGAGTGACCGGAGCAGAGGGCCCTGACAGGCTTTCTGCGCTGAGCCGGTGCCGCTTTTCAAAGGAGCCTGAAGCCTGTTAGGACCCAGCACCCTGGCCCGAGAGGGTGACTGCCTGGCTTCACTCCCGTCCAGCTCCTGGGGGAAGCCTTAAGGAAGCAGGAGCCGCCAGGG
>NW_006159673.1:1146464-1162479 GCF_000334495.1 Tupaia belangeri chinensis | reverse complement strand
CACTCCCCCCATCCCCCCTCCCCACTGCCCTGTGAATGCACTATGGCAAATTAAAAAAAAAAAAAAAGAAATGGGAGCTTTTCTGAGTGATCTGGTCAGAGCTGAGGGAGAGCTGTGCCCATGGGAGAGTCCAGTCCTTGAACTGTATACACAGCAGGTGGTGGTGGGGATGTGGGTTGTCTCCCAGGGAGCAAGTATGGATAGGAAAAGGCAGTGTGGACTGACTTTCTCGCGGGTCTACGGGGACAGAGATGGGCGGTGTGTTAACAAAGCCACTTTCTCTGTCTCCTGGCCAAGGGCCTCGCTTCCTGCCCTCTCTCAGCAAGCCCGCCTTGCCTGGTTTGGGCACCAGAATACCGAGTGAAGTGGCGCTTCTCAGGGCTGGCCCATCAATGCCTCCTGGGGACCGGGTAGGCCCTTCCCTTGTCTAGAGGCAGAGGGGAGCTCGGATGGAGATCCCCAGGGTGGCGGGGCCTCGTTTCCGGACCCACTGCCCAGGCCCCTGTGCTGTGACTTATCTGAGCAAGAAAGAAGAGTCAGTGTGCAGCACGGCTGGCATCCCCGTAGGACACAGTCACTGCCCAGGGGCACTTCTGGTGGCTCTGCCTCATCTAGGAGTGACCGGAGCAGAGGGCCCTGACAGGCTTTCTGCGCTGAGCCGGTGCCGCTTTTCAAAGGAGCCTGAAGCCTGTTAGGACCCAGCACCCTGGCCCGAGAGGGTGACTGCCTGGCTTCACTCCCGTCCAGCTCCTGGGGGAAGCCTTAAGGAAGCAGGAGCCGCCAGGGCCCAGAAGGAGGGTGCGGCCAGCAGAGCCTCAGCGCCTGGGAGGAGCGTCTCACTGCACCTCGCCCTCCCTTTGCACAGACAAGGCACAAGCAGACGCGGGTCCATAGTGGACGCCACCCTTCACGCCAGTTTGGCGACCCACTGAGCAGCGATTAGAAGTCACTCCCGCTGTCACTCATGATGCGGTGACGGCAGGTGTGCCCGCTGCGTCTCAGCAGGCCACCGGGGGTGGCGTTTCTGTATGGCCCATTTTCGCAGAGTCCCCCCAGTTTCTTCATTCCTCATGGTAACCCATCCTCGGTGACTTGAGCGTAAAAGAAAGCTTCCAGCGACTGGCCACGTGGGAAGAGGACTCCAGGCAGACGCCATGCTTGCCCACTCTCTCACCTCAGGCACGCACGCCTCTAGTTTGAACGACACGGCTTAGGGCCAGCCAGGGCTGTTATGGTTCAGGTGCCTGGACTCCACATGGCCAAGTGAGAGGTTCGAGTCCTGGACCCAGCAGCTCGAGAAACATGTGTGCCCCAAATCCTGCAAGTAGGGAGAAGCAGACAGGATTGTGGTGTGGCCATTCCCTACGAGGGTGCTTTCTCGCTCGCCCCTTATCTCTCTGTCTCTCTCCAGTGAGTGCACACACCCTGAGGCAAAATCAAAAGAAGAAAGAAAAGAAGGAAGGACAAAAGGAAAGCAGAGGGACACAGCTGGACCGTGGGGACAGCACAACTCAGCACAGGCCTGGGCCTAGGGCCTCCGCTCTCCTGGCCTCTTCCCTGACAACCCACGGCCTGCCACCCCATACCCAGGCCCAGTCTGAGCATCACGCACTACTCTGCAAGTGGACTGCCCAGCGCCACTCATCCCCACAGCTCAGGTCCAGCGTCACCTCCTCCTGGAAGCCACCTGGGACTCCTCCCTAACCCATCACACAACAGACCCGGCCGTGCTCATCTCCAGCCCGCTCCACACTGTGCCACGATCAGGCTGCCTGCAGGTCTCCTCTCCAGGAAGCAGGGCCTACGGCGTACTCGGAGGGTCTGGGAGTGAGCGTTGCGGGGGGCTCCGACCCTGGGGCCCCGACTCTGGGGTCCGTGCCACATCGTGCTCCTGCCCCCCACCCCCATCCCAGGGTGAGCTCCGTGCACATGCACACACACGCACGCACACGCACTCACACACACATGCACGCACACGTGCACACACATGTGCACACTTACTGGCTGGGGGTGGGGCTCCGGAGGTATCGGGCCTGCACCGCCCTGACCTCGGCTTCATCCTCCTCGCTCGGGACTACTTGCTCCTCCTCTGGGTCCGCGCGGGTGGTCATGACAGCTTGTCAGCCTGTGTGAGCTTGGCAGGAAGCACGGCTTAGGGAGTCAGGCCCCCGCAGTTCTGTGGGAAGAGGGGGGCGGCGACGTCACCTCGGTGGGACCAGAAGGGGAGGTCACAGCCTGCTCACAGCCTGCTAGGTAGGGGCTCCCGGGGAAGCCCAGGCCTGGCCCAGCTATGGACAGGGTGCGGAGAGGCACGCAGCCAGCAGCCCGTCTTGGGGTCACAGGTTTAAAAAGTGGGGGCCGGTAAGTAGTGTGGTGGTTAAGGGCGCTGGACTCCCACATGGCTGACCACGGTTCGAGTTCTGGACCTGGCAGCTTGCTTTCTCACTTCCTTTCTCTCTCTCTCTCTCTCTCTGTTCCTCTCTGGCCAAATTTAAAAATAAATAAATGAAAAGTTAAATAAAATATTAAATAAAAAAAGAAGTGGCAACTGGGCCTTTGCACAGACGCCAGCGAGGAGGCAGCGAGGGGGGCTGAGGGGCCTTGTCTAGAGCTAGGGAGGCTGACGGACGGCAAACTCCACCCGGGAAGCCAGTCTGCAGGAACCATAGGAGCGCGTGCACCAGCGTGGAGCCGTTCACACCCCTGCACCCCCTGCTCTCACACGCCCTTGGCCTCTCCTGGTGGGGAGGGAAGGGCCTTCTCTAGTGGGCCCGACCGTGGCCTGGGAGACAGACTCGGGCACCCCCACAGCCTGGTAAGGGACGTGGAATTCTCAGTCGCTGGCCCCCACACGGCCGGGCCTGACACAGGGTTCAGGTGGACGGCGCGAGGGGACAGCCACACTCACCTCACCTGCCTGAGGTCGGCACCAAGGGCCAGGGAGCCAGTAGACGGGCCGGGAGCTCCGACCTGGACCTGCCGTGAGAGGTGCCCAGTCCCCTCCCGGTCTTCTCCGAGGGCAGGACAGCTGCTAGGGAAACCTTAGCCACTCTCTAAATTTAGCCTCTGGCCCCGCAGACTGGCAGATCTCTGGGAGGAAGGAATGCAGGCTGGGACCCAGGCCCCAACTTAACTCTTTCTCTCCCGGCTGATTTTCTAGACGCCATGTAGACCGAAAGGCCTCTGGTTTGCTAGTCCCTGTCTGGGTCTACCTGTTCAAAGCCCTTCCAGAAGCTGGTCTAAATCTAAGGTTCCAGAAGAAGCAAGCTTCGCCCACGTCAGCTTTAAGGGCTGAGGGAAACAGTGCCCATGTGTAGAGTGGGGGTCTTCCGACAGGTACTCGGGGAGCACCATGGGCAGCTTAGAGCGGTCCCCGCCTGTGACCAGGGTTATGTTCCTTTTAGCAGAGACGCCTCTGGGCAGTGAAGGGGGCAGCTGTGCTCTCTCCCCCACTCGCACCCTGTGGTGTGGACAGCTGGCAACCCTGGGCGATATAAAGTCCCCGTGAGGGGCTGGCAGGCGATGTGGTGGTTAAGGTGCTGGACTCCCACATGACTGACCACGGTTCGAGTCTTGGACCGGGTCGCTTGCTTTCTGCCTTTCTTTCTCTTTCTCTCTCTGGTAAGTACATGTGTCTTATAGAAAAATTAAATAATAGTAATAATAATACTTGGGACCAGCAGATGGTATAACCACAGTTCGAGTCCTGGACCCTGCTGCTTAAAACTCACTTTGTGTATGTGTGTGTGTGTGTGTGTGTGTGTGTGTGTGTGAGCCCAAAATCCTGAGAGGAGACGGGATTGTGGTGTGGCCATCCCCCTTGGGGGATTCCGTGACTGCCATACACTTCCAATGAGCTCATCAACAACCCTACCCGGGTCTATCCCCACCATCAGCATGATCAAAGCACAGCCCTGTGACTCGCGGTTTCCCTCCACGCGTTGTGTGCGAATCCCCTCGTGCGTTGTTCATCTGGCCCTTGCCTCTCTACTCGTTTACAGGTATCCAGGCACCTGGATGTGTCGGCCCCGCCCCACGACCGTCAGCCAGACACACCGCATCATGGCGTCTCCCTTCCCAGCTCGGTGGGACAATGCCCGGCACGTGGTGTGAGAGCCTGGCTGAATGAATGAGCTCATGCTTTATTAGGGAGAATGAGACATGGTCCGAGAATAACTCAAGGGTGAGACAGAGTGCAGTAGCACCCTGAAAGAGGTCCAGGGGTTCAGGAGCTCACAGGAGGGAGAGCCCCTGTGAAAGGAGTCAGGAAAGGCTTCCAGGAAGAAGTGGCTTTTGAAGGACAAGCGAGCTTGGAACATCAGCTACAGCAGGAGGAAGGTCGTACAGAGGGGAAGGTGCGGGGTAGGAGAAAGTTTGAGTGCTGGGTGTGAAGAGATGACTGGTTCGGGCAGAGCATGCAATGCATATTCTAGAAGAGAGCTTCCAGAAAGTGGGCCACGCTCGAGAACAAATGCTAGCACTGCAAAGACTCACTGAAGGAGCTGGATTTCATTTGCAGTTTCCTGGAGTCAGGGCAGCCTGAGCGGACATCCGCGGGCTGTGTGTGGGCACTACCTCGGCAACAGGTTATAAAATAGTGCAGCTAAACCGTTATTACATATAATCAGCAAAGGCAATAAGGTGGCCGAGTACTATGCAATAATCAGAAACAGTCACGTTTTCCTCTAAGAATTATTTTATTTAACTGTACTTATTTATTTATTTACCTATTTTAATGTGACCAGAGAGGAACAGAGCGAGGGAGACAGAGAGAGAGAAAGTGAGAAAGCAAGCTGCTAGGTCCAGGACTCAAACCACAGTTGGCTAGGTGGGAGTCCAGTGCCTTAACCACCATGCCACCTGCCGGCCCCAGAAACAATCACTTTCGTAGTCAATCAAATCTAGTAGCCATGAAAGATTGATAACATAATTTATATAGGAAATTCCGAATTCAGAATATAGGGCACTATGGGCAGAATCTTGGCATACTCATCTCTTCCAGAAGTTCGCCTCCCCGGCACGCAGAGTGGATCGCGGTCAGCAAGCTGTAGCCCGACACCCCAGCAGAATATGGGCGAGCAAACCACCTCGGCTCAGAGAAGAAAACTCGAAGGTCGTCATGCTGCAGTGGTGTAGAGAACTCTCTAGAGGTTTCATTTATTTGTTTGGTTGTTTATTTATTTTACAGAGAGATTTTTGCTATAGGGAACATGAGCTCACTGGAGAGACAGAAAGACAGAAAGTGAGAAATTGCTCCCCACAGGGGGGATGGCCAAACCACAATCCCTTCTCCTCCATTCTCCTCTTGGGATTTTGGGCACGCACGCACATATGCCTGGTGTGAGTTTCAAGCCACCGGGTCCAGGAATCAGACCGTGGTTGACTACGTGGCAGTCCAACAACATAACCATTATGCAAACTCCTGGTCCCTCTCAGATGTTTTATTAAATGAAAAAAGAAACAAAGCTGGGACCAGCAGTTAGCATAATGGCTATGTCATTGGGCTCCCATGTAGCTGACCACTGTTTGCGTCCCAGACCCGGTGGCTTAAAACTCACGCCGGGCGCGTGTGCGTGCGTGCCCAAGATCCCGAGAGGAGATGGAGGATAAAGGATTGCGGTGTGGCCATCCCCCCGGGGGGTGATTTCTCGCTTTCTGTCTCTCTGTCTATCTCTATCTTTCTGGTGGGCACATGCGCCTTATAGCAAAAACCTCTCCAAAAATAAATAAATAAATAATAAAATTAAATTAAATTTAAAAAAAGTAACAAAGCGTCCTCACTGACCAGTCTGCGGCAGACACCGTTTGTGTGGTTCCTGTAACGAGGGCGTCTGTGGAAAGCGAGGGACAGTGGCGGCCTGGAGGGCGGGGCCCCCACAGTATTCTCACTCTTACGTAGTATGACCAGCATCTCAAGTAGCTTGGGACCAAGAGCTTCCCAGGACATGGGGCTTGTGGTTTGAAAATCAGGACCACATGGTCGACCACGGTTCCAGTCCTGGACCTGATGGCTTGCTTTCTCATGTTCTCTCTCTCTCTGGTGAGCGCACATGCCCTGTAACAAATGAAAATAACAGATTTCTCAGAAACCAACAAATAGAACTACCCACCCGACCCAGCGATTCCACTCCTAGGCACTTATCCAACAGAGAGGAACACTTGCACATCCATGTTACCGCATAACTTACAGTGGCCAGGGCAGGGACTCGACCCAAGTGTGCCCCTACACGGTGCCCTTCTCCCCCTCTGGCCTCCTCTCCCCCTTTCCAGGGACCACCCTCCTGTGCCAGTCTCAGCTCACAGGGCTCTTCCTGGGGACACCTCGCCTCATCTCTGAATCCCATTACACCCTCTGGTTGAATGTGGGACGCCGGCTACCACAGCGGTCGTGTGCGTCCATTTCTGTGGTCTCTTATTTATTACTGTCCGAATCACCCCAGACAGTGCCATGAGAGCGGGACCTGGGCACCCCAGCCTCATGGGTGCTGGTGAGCAAGCCCAGCCCCGCCGGGCCCCTGCAGCACGGCTGACTCTCGCCTCTCCCGTCCCCTCTTGCCCCAGGCTGCCCCCTCCTCTCCAAGGGCTGCTTTCCTGCCCCACTGGCTTCTCTCAAAATCTGATGCCAGTCCAGCCTGGGTGGTAGCGTGCCTGTCTGCAGTGCTGGAAGCCATGTGGCTGGTCACCAGTTCACATCCTCAGCCCAGCTGACCTGAAGCAGGCCAGGTGTGTGGGCGTGACTGGAGCCGATGAGCTGGAGGGCTGGAGGAATGGGACCATGACGTGACAAGACCCTGTCAAAGGTCTCTCTCTCTCTTTTTCCCTATGGTGTGCCCACCAGAGAGGAAGAGGGAGGGAAAGTGAGAAATCACCTGCCAGGGAGGATGCCAGACCACAATCCTTTCTCCTCCATTCTTCTCTTGGAATTTTAGACACACATGCACACACACCTGATGTGTTCTTTTGAGATGCCGTGTCTGGGATATGAACCACTCAGCTGATCATGTGGGATCCAGCTGCCGTAACCACCATGACGCTGGCTGGCCTTCTCTCTCTCCTTTATCTTTTGCGTGCATGCAAGAACTCTCTATAATTAATAAAAAATGAATGAAACCTAAGGCAACCTGCCTGGGTCACGTCCTTTCCAGGGTTCAGTGGGTAAGAGGGACTTGCTGGGAACACGGATGGGTCCTGCAGGTTTCAGGGAGACTCAGCCAGGTGTCTCCTCCCCACTGGAGGTCATCTGCCTTCCAGCCGGAACCTCGGCATCCCCACTCAAGGGTAGGGACTTCAGTGTGAGGTGACTCTGGAGAGAGCTGGGCACGTGGCCTCGAGGTGACAGCTAGTTGCTCCTCACACCGCCCACGTCCCCTGTCTTCTCTGCTGCTCTGTGGGACCAATCTCTGCACCCGGTCACCTGTCCTTGGGGCAGCACTCTGGGCACCCACCGCTGCACCCGAGCTGCTTCACTGTCCTCTGCCCTCCACCTGCGCCCTGACCCTCCTTCCCCGTCTTTCCCAGCTCATCTGGCTTCTCCTGTTTCTAGCCTCTTCCTTTCTAGAAGCTCCTTCTCTACATCCTACAAGCCCACCAGTCCCACCATCTCTAACCCCAGAGGGGACCAAATAAGCCTTCTGCAGACCCTCTCATCCTCCTGCACCAGGCGAGCTCCTGGACAAACAGGCTGTCCTCGCGGCCTCTTCGTCCTCACCTCCTACTTGGTTTCGCAGTTACAAGAGCCCTGCGTGCACACCGCAGGACATTTGGGACACTCGCGTGCAGGAGAAGAGACGCAGCTGTCCTACAATCCCCGACTCCAGGGATGACTGTCCCCACGCCGTGCTTTGCTGCGTCCTTCCACAGTTTGCTTTCTCACCGCAACACCGTGGGACTGGGACAGTGTGGCGTGTACGGCTGAGCACCTTGCTGTGTGCCTCATTCACCGAGTTCGACTCAGTGAGCCGAACACCTCGGGGGCCGTGTCGAGTCCCACCTCCTCCAAAAGCCTTTCTACAATATCTGTTTTTCCTTTGTTCAGAGGGTTTTGCCTTAGGGTGTGTGTGCTCACCAGAGAGAAACAGAGAGACAGAGACAGAGACAGAGAGAGGGAAGGTGAGAAATCATGCTCCGGGGGTGATGACCATGCCACAGTCCCTTCTCCTGCCGGGATCTTAGGCACGCATGCACACGCGCCCGCTGTTTCCTGGTTTTAATCACACTCGCACACATGCACACGCACACTCTTGCACTTAGCACTTAATTAGGCTCCATTAGGATGCTGGCTGACCACGACCTCTAACTGCTTCCTGGGCAGGGGCTGTGCAGCAAATCACCCTGCTGACACGATCTTATCAGCACCGGCTTCGTGTAGACACCTGGTAAGTGGCCGGTACAGAGAATTCTGGGGCACTGACCCAGCCTGGGAGCTGCACACGCAGACCCTTGGTGGTGTGGGAGCTGTAGGCCAGGGCAAGGTGCCCTTGACGTGCCAGGGAGCAGGAGGCCTCAGGTGTCCAGCTGGGTTCCAGAGAAGCGGGCCCTGAACACACCTCTTATCGTTCTCCTGGGGCTTGGCACGAAGCTAGCGCGGTGGGGGGAATGTATGGAGCTGATCTGGCTGCACAGCTTCCCACAGGGCTCGCTGACAGAGGCTGACAGGTGTCTATGCGTCGGGAACCCTCCCGGCCTCTCCGTCTCACCTCCCCAGTGCCGGCCAGAGCCTGCAGGGCTGTTCCCCTCGGAGCTGGGCCAGCCACACTGTGTGTGCGGGCGTCTCCTCCTCCCTGGAGTCCAGCACTTCCTCCACATCGGACATCTGAGTGTGGTGTCCAGTCCAGGGCGAGGGTCCCTCCTGGCCCCCAGGTCCCCTCCCTGATTGTGGCTTCTCCAGCAGCTGGCTGTGAGCTAGAGGCAGACTGCAGCTTCCTGAGGGCTCCCGCCATGGCCGCAGGGCCAGCAGCGGTCCCATCAGGCATTTCATTATCCTCCTGCGATGTGCTAGTTTCCAGGTGGCGCTCAAGAGACAGTTCATTATCTTCTTAACAAACCTTAATTAGTTATTTATTTTGAAATAATAATAATTATTATTATTATTTTATTTAACTTTAATTTGACCAGAGAGGGACAGAGTGAGAGAGAGAGAGGGAAAGCGAGAAAGCAAGCCACCAGGTCCTGGACTCGAACCGTGGTTGGCCATGTGGGAGTCCAGTGCCCTTAACCACCACGCCACCTGCCGGCCCCAACAAACCTTAATTATGTATAAGCGATCATCGAGGCCTCGAGCTGGGTCTCCGTTCCCCCCCGCCGAGGGAGGTCACAGGTGCCCGTTTCCACCTGGGGGTCCTGCAGGCGCTGCTCCCCTCTGTGGCTCCTTGGGTCCTTCAATTTAGTTTGGGGCAGTTGCTTGAAGTCCAGGGACACGCCCTCCCACCCAGTTCCTCTGGCTTTAAACCCACTCGTGCCCCAGGCCGAAGTTCCCTATCACGCCTTCACTTGTCAAAGAGCAGGACTCCAGCACCTCCCAGGTGCGAAGCCCATGGCCGAGCCCTGGGGGTGTGAAGGTGAAGGGAACGCGCGGCAGAGGAGGGCGAGGGGGCAGTAAGCAGTCCCAGCTCTGTGCCCGGCTTAGGGGGCAGTAAGCAGTCCCAGCTCTGTGCCCGGCTTTATGTTAAATGATTCACCCCTCGCCTCGGCCTTGGGCGAGATGATGGACATCCTGACGTAACAGCCGAGGACACCGAGGTGCAGGGAGGGTAGTTACATGGCCTGAGGTCGTACAGTGAGAAGTAGGGAGGAGGGTGCCAGCCTGGACAGTGTGGTTGTGGCGTCTGTGTCCATGTCTGTTCCACCAAACTGTGACGCAGTTTCACGAGGCTGAAGCTAGGAGGCAGTGCTCTGGGTAGCAGGTGGCACGGAGCAGAGGGCTCGACTGCCAGGGCCAGCTGGGTGTTTTCTTTAGGATAATGCAGTGTGCAAAACACGCCTCAAAAACTACTGGTGTGCTGGGAGGTTTTAGGAGTCCTTCCTAGCAGGTCTTTGAACTGGTCCGTCCCCCGAGGCCGACACGGCAGTAGGTTATTAGTTACCAGGTCTCTGTCGAAGTTGCTTACCTGGTGGATGGGTCTTCTCGCAATTCGGAGGAGCTCAGCCCTGAGAAGAGAGGAGGGAAGTGGGGAGGGGAAAGGGCTCCTGGAGTGGGGAGGCACAGGCTGAAGGAAGCCACGGGACCGGGGAGCTGCAAGTGCTGGGCTCTGGGCGATGAGAAGGGCGTGCCCAACTGCTCCAGGGAGCGGTGCCCACCTGCACCCACCTGCGCCAGGGAGCGATGCCCACCTGCACCCACCTGCGCCAGGGAGTGGTGCCCACCTGCGCCCACCTGTGCCAGGGAGCAGTGCCCACCTGCGCCCACCTGGGCCAGGGAGCGGTGCCCACCTGCACCCACCTGCTCCAGGGAGCAGTCGCCACCTCCAGGGAGCAGTGCCCACCTGCACCCACCTGGGCCAGGGAGCAGTGCCCACCTGCACCAAGGAGCGGTGCCCACCTGTGCCAGGGAGCAGAAAGCGAGGGGGTGGAAGGCTCTGAGGTGAACCCCACGTCCTAGTTTTCTAATCACTGTCACACGTCTCACCTGGTGCTTTTGTCCCACGCGCTGAGTAGGCGTGCAGAGACCCACAGGCCAGCACGACTAATAAACACGTGGCCTGTGGAAGAGCGAGGAGAACTGGGTTAGCTCCAAACGGAGGCGAGAGAGCGGGGATTAGGAACGCCAGAGCCCCTGTGCGTTTAAGAGAGAGCCGTGAGCAGCGCACCCAGACGTCTGCATCGCCAGCGGCGTCGGAATAAGAAGGTGCTGCCTGCGTCCGTGGGCGGATTTAGGTTAGGTTAGCCACGGAGGGTCCCCGGGAGGGCTGCTGGCACCAAGCTCTTAAACGCCCGTAAGTCCTCATCTAGGATTAGAGGCGATGTAAGTGCGCCCCAGGGCCCGGGTCGGCCTCCTGCGGTCCTTCTCAGGTTTACAAGTAACATCAAAACAGCGAGCTACATTTGGCAAGGTTTCTTTTCCCCCATGAGCTCTTTCTCATCCATGTATTTCTATCTGTTAATTCACAAATGCATTAACATAAAATGATTTTTTTAGAGAGGTTTTTGCTATAGGGTATGTGCGCTCACCAGACAGAGAGAGACAGAGAGACAGAAAGCGAGAAATCACCCCCCAGGGGGGATGGCCACGCCGCAGTCCCTTCTCCTCCAGTCTCCTCTCGGGATCCCGGGCACGCACAACACTAAATGGTTTTAACTCGCTGGGATAATGACCTCTAAACTGCTCTGGTCTCGGGTAGCAGTCACCCGGCGTTTCTATCCCCTCTGGAAAGCTCGTCCACGCTGGCTTGCTGTTCCTTGTGACTCACTTTTACCAGGGGTACACTTGAACAAGAGTATGGGACGAGAGAGTATAATAGAAGCGATTTGACGTGAAAAAGTATATAATAGTCACAGTCATTTAATGAGCACTGATTATAACTTAGGAACTTAGTTTTTTAAAAAAATTGCTATAGGATGTGTGCACTCGTGGGGATCGGGGAGAGAAAGAGAGAGAGTGAGAGAGAAAGTGAGAAACCCCCCTCCCCCACAGCGAGAGTAGCCACACCACAATCCCTTCTCCCTCCTCGAGGGACCTGGGTGCACAGGCTCGACTCTGGTGTGTGAGGACTGGCACTGCACAGCCCCACGTGGCATCCAGCAGCCCCAAACACCGCCACCTACAGGCAGGTTTAGGAACTACTCTGAACACTGCCCATTTAAGGCCCCTTAATCCTCACACAACCCACTTTCCCAATGAGGCCTCCGCAGCGGGAAGGCTTAAACTGCTCTAGGCTGAGTCTGCAGTGAGTCAAGGATTGGAGTCCCGAGCAGGCACTCCAGCCCGGGCACTGGCGTCTTCACACTCCCCGCGATGTCACTTCCTGAAGTGGCAGTGGAGAAGCAGCAGCAGCAGTGGGGTGGCACTGACATGGGGGACGGCGCAAGGACAGGGAGAGCTGGCGCACCCCGCCGGGGAGGAGGAATTCAGGTTCCAATGCTCCACCCGGTCCGCGCTGGACCAGCCCCTGGGACATGCAGCCCGGCCCAGCGCGAGGCTCTGCAAACGCCGGCCATAGTGGCTCGTGCTGTCGAACAGTGGTGGTCTTTCCTCCTGCCTAACGTCTCGGTCGCCCTCTTTTCTGCGAGAGGGTAGCCTCCTCGGGGTTTGGCTGGAGGACTTGCTGCGGTGAGTCTGGTGTAGCCCGCGAGCTCGGCCAGGGTGGGAAGGTGGCCACACAGCGTCCGAGTGTCTCCACCGCAGGCACCACGGACTGTTTGTCGTGGACTGTTAGCAGTTTCTGTGACAGAGGACAAGGGTGCGATGTGCCGAGGGACACGAGAGGACCCGGGCCCTGTTGGCAGCCAGACACCTGCTCTGTCGGGAAGGGCAGCAACCCTCCGCCCTCACTGGGCGCCTCCGAGAGCGGCACTGGTCAGTCCACTCCCCGGCCATCTGTGCGCCCACATCTAGGCAGAGGGCGAGTGGTCAGTCCACCCCGTGGTCATCTGTGCGCCCACATCTAGGCAGAGGGCGTGGCTGGACTCCCCGCTGTCCTGTCGTCTGTAAACGAGCGACACTGACTACTCACCATTAAGGAGAAGTGCAGATAAACGGGGAGGTCGCTGTAGATGCCTCCCTGGCGCTGGCACCGTCGCGTGGGCCTAAGGGGACTGAGAAGTGCTGCCTTAAACGCGTACTCACCGTCCTTCCCCGGCACCAGCCTGACGTCCCTTTAGCTCGCCCCAGCAAGTGTCCAGACTCGGCGTCTGCGACAGTGCCTTCATGGCTGGCCCTCTGATCCGACAGTGGGGTCAGCACTGTCAGAGACAACGTGCCACCGAGAGGCCAGCGGGGGCGGCCCACGGGCAGAGTGTGAGACAGGAGTGGCCTGAGAGTGGTCACCCCGAGGACAGGGCTTCAGGGAGGTGTCCTGGTCCAGGCAAAGGGAGGACAGGTCAGGGGAGCCTCGGAGTGGTTTCCGTGACTACCACAGGTTTCTAGAGAAGGACGTCTCCAGGAGCTCCCGGAGCAGGACAGTGACAGGGCAAGCGGCAGGGAGGGCCCCGCGGGGCACACCGCCTTCTGCTGGAGAGTGACTGGGTGGTGAGGAGAGTGACTTTTTATTTTTACTTCCCAGGGGGCATGCACACTCACCCGTGAGAGACGGCGAGAGAGGGAGCACGCACGGCCCTGGCGGGTACTGTCACACTGCAATCCCTGCTCTTCCATGTTTCCCTCCCCTCTGGATGTGGGCTACACACGTGTGCCTAGTGCGATTCTCAATTCTCCAGGTCTGGGATTTGAACTGCATGGTTGGCCTTTGGGATCCGGCTCCTTTCATCACTAGGCTGCAAGGCTGGCCCTGTGAGTGTGTTTCCCGGCAGAAGGATCCGGGGAAGAAGGGGAGGGTCCTCTGGTGACTCGCGGCCCGTGGAGGCACCTGCTGGAACAGGGTCAGCAGAGTAGGAGCTGAGCTCTTGGCAGCTCCCGGCACTGGGGTCCCATGGAGACGACGTGCAGACGCCAAGGAGGAAAAAGCTGGCTTCCTAAAGCCTCCTGCCCTCTCACCCCATATCCGGTGCTCCGACTCTCCAGGCCAGTCCTGGAGCTTGTGTGGGGCCGCCTCACTGCGTGGAGCCCACCCTGGAAGGCATGGCTTTGCACTTTCTGAAGTTATTTATTTATTTATTTATTTATTTCCCCACTTTCTGAAGTTCTTTTTATTTATTTATTTTTTGGAGATGTTTTTGCTATAGGGCGTATGTGCTCTCCAGAGAGACAAAAAGTGAAAAATCAGCCCCCCTCGGTTGGGGGGGATGGTCATGCTGCAATCCCTTCTTCTTCATTCTCCTCTCGGGATCTTGAGCATGCACGCACACATACCTGGTGTGAGTTTAAGCCACTGGGTCCATGACTCGAACCGTGGCTGACTACATGGGAGTCCAGTGGCATAGCCATTACGCCACCTGTTGGTCCCTTTCTGAAGTTCTTTATACATACTGAAGTTGTGCAGCCTGGTGTGAGCGCCCAGTGCTTTAGCTGCTCCCTGGGGCTGTGTGCGTTTTAAAGCTAAGTGTGTGGCTCCAGCTGGAACTGGGGCTGTGTGGGGCTCCTCAGGGCCCCTCACGGGGGCGGGCTCGCTGACAGTCTCTTTCATCTGGAAGTCTCGTGGGCAAACACTCAGAAAGGCCCTGCTGGCGCGCCCATCCCGTGTACAACGATCCACCGCCGTAGCCGCAGCCAGCTGCAGTGGTGGCCCCCCGGGCCCTACTGGGCCTGCTGCTCCTCAGCCCCTCCTTGCAGCCCCTGAAGGGCGTCATCTCGGCCCCCACTCTCTACTTCATGATAGAACGCGTGAGAGAGCGTGAGAACGAGGCAGAAGCACCCTCTGCAGGGCGCAGACACCCCTGACCCCCTTCCCCAGCCCTCAGACCCCAGAATCCTAGGCACACGCTCCAGGGGGTTTTCAGGCCGACCAGGCTGGAGACTGAACTGCGGTAGGTGAGTGGCTTCCAGCTCTCAGGCCAGCGGTGTGGGCGCCCGCCCCCTGGTGACCTGTCCAGAGCCACGTATGACACCGACTCCCCAGACTCAGGGAAGGAGAGGGTCTCCACTCCTGCTGGGGACAGCCAGCATTGGGTGTTGAGGTATGTGGGACGGGTGTGGACCCCGGTGTGGCGTGCTCTCGTCACCGTTTTCTGATCAACTTGGGAGAAGTAAACCCCCCAGAATACCTTCTCTCTGCCATTCCAGAGTAGTAACAGGGTTGGGCCCTGCGTGGTGGCAGAGGGAGAGCGTCCTGCTGGTAGAAAGGCCGGAGGCCCCAGGGCAGACAGGCGCGAAGGCCCCCAGCTAGTCCCGGCGGGGGGCGCTGCTGCTCCCTCTGGAGTGGAGACTATTCTGAGTTCTCCGCCAGGCACAGAGGGGAGGGACTCAGGAATCAGCCGTGGGGAAGACTTTAGCAGCTCCTGGTCCATGTCCCATACAGAAATGGCGCCCCTGGAGACGCACGCCCAGGCGGCATCGGCCAGAACAGCGGCCTGTTTCCCTGTCCCCTGTACACCGCGTGGTGGGGTTACCTTTAATTTGGCACAGTGGTTAACTGACTTTAAAAGCATTATACTGAGTCAAAATAACACCGCATAAAGAGCAGGGAAACCTCCTCCTTCCACCCTACCCTACCACCAGGGAGGGAGCCCGCGGGAGGCAGGCAGGTCTTCCACACACTCTGCATGGCCGTCAACAGCACGCACACGTACAGACTAGGTTCATTTATCTGAAAAAAGAAGGAAGAAAGAAAGAATCCCACTGTAAAGATCACTCTGCAACGTGCTTCTTCTCGTCCACATTTCATGCACGTGTCTGCAGATCAGCACCTCAGAGCTGCCTGAAGAGCAGGTGTTTATTCCGGGTGTGGACCTGCAGTTCGTCATGCAAGTGCTCTATACTAACCGACCCTCCCGCCCCCACATACACACTCATACCTACACACATGTAAGCTTGTCTGTCGGGGGTCCCTTAAATAGCTCCCATCAGGAAATGGCCCCACCCCTGAGCTGGTTGTGGGGAAGGGGCAGGAGAGTACAGTCCCCAACTCCACCCTCTGTCCAGGTTAGCTGCATTAAAAAACAAAACAAAACATTATTTTATTTAACTTTGTTTATTGACTTGGTTTTAATTTGACCGGAGAGGGACAGAGTGAGAGGAAGAGAGAGACAGTAGGAAAGTAAGCCGCCAGGTCCGAGACTCGAACCACAGTTAGCCGTGAGGAAGTCCAGCACATCCTAACCACCACACCACCTATTGGCCACAGGTCAGCTGCGTTTTAGGAAGAACTAGTTAACCTGAAGGGTGAGGGATACTAGTTTAATATGAAATGATGGAACTTGGGGAAACCAATGCTTTGCTAAAAAAAAAAAAAAGAGAGACCGTTTT
>NW_006159673.1:1127196-1143659 GCF_000334495.1 Tupaia belangeri chinensis | reverse complement strand
CTAGCCCGGGCGGGGGGCGCTGCTGCTCCCTCTGGAGTGGAGACTATTCTGAGTTCTCCGCCAGGCACAGAGGGGAGGGACTCAGGAATCAGCCGTGGGGAAGACTTTAGCAGCTCCTGGTCCATGTCCCATACAGAAATGGCGCCCCTGGAGACGCACGCCCAGGCGGCATCGGCCAGAACAGCGGGCCGTTTCCCTGTCCCCTGTACACCGCGGGGTGGGATTACCTTTAATTTGGCACAGTGGTTAACTGACTTTAAAAGCATTATAGTGAGTCGAAATAACACCGCATAAAGAGCAGGGAAACCTCCTCCTTCCACCCTACCCTACCACCAGGGAGGGAGCCCGCGGGAGGCAGGCAGGTCTTCCACACACTCTGCATGGCCGTCAACAGCACGCACACGTACAGACTAGGTTCATTTATCTGAAAAAAGAAGGAAGAAAGAAAGAATCCCACTGTAAAGATCACTCTGCAACGTGCTTCTTCTCGTCCACGTTTCATGCACGTGTCTGCAGATCAGCCCCTTAGAGCTGCCTGAAGAGCAGGTGTTTATTCCGGGTGTGGACCTGCAGTTCGTCATGCAAGTGCTCCATACTAACCGACCCTCCCGCCCCCACATACACACTCATACCTACACACATGTAAGCTTGTCTGTCGGGGGTCCCTTAAATAGCTCCCATCAGGAAATGGCCCCACCCCTGAGCTGGTTGTGGGGAAGGGGCAGGAGAGTACAGTCCCCAACTCCACCCTCTGTCCAGGTTAGCTGCATTAAAAAAACAAAACAAAACATTATTTTATTTAACTTTATTTATTTGTTTTTAATTTGACCAGAGAGTTTATTGACTTGGTTTTAATTTGACCGGAGAGGGACAGAGTGAGAGGAAGAGAGAGACAGTAGGAAAGTAAGCCGCCAGGTCCGAGACTCGAACCACAGTTAGCCGTGAGGAAGTCCAGCACATCCTAACCACCACACCACCTATTGGCCACAGGTCAGCTGCGTTTTAGGAAGAACTAGTTAACCTGAAGGGTGAGGGATACTAGTTTAATATGAAATGATGGAACTTGGGGAAACCAATGCTTTGCTAAAAAAAAAAAAAAGAGAGACCGTTTTGTTACATGTTAAGAAATCAAGTAAAAACTTTGTTTTGAAGTTTTCTTTCCAAACGTCTTTGCAGCTGGACTATTTTAGGCAGAAGGGCTTTAGTCACACTGGCCGACCCACCTGAGCTGGGTGGCCTCGCAGTAGCTGGAGAGCACGGAGCAGCCTTCGCCGACAGGGTGCTCCCGGTCACCCAGCCCTCGGGGGAGGCTCAGCAGCGAGCACGGAGCAGCCTTCGCCGAGAGGGTGCTTCCGGTCACCCAGCCCTCGGGGGAGGCTCAGCAGCGGCCACCTTCTGCTGGGGCTGAGCGCGCCCGGAAAGGACCCCCGGCCCGCACCTGCGCGGAAGCGCTGTTTGACCAGGATCCGGGTTCTCTGTAGTCGCGCAGTCACGTGGGGCTGCAGGATCTGGAGAGAGAGGCAGGGGCTGCCTGGGAGGCGGCGAGGCAGGAAGGAGTCTGGGGGCTGAGGTCAAGGGCCAGACGCGATCCAGGCATTCCTCTGAGAGCTGGTCTCCCGGTGGCTGGACCTGGCTCTCCGAGATCTGTGTCTGCTTCTGCACGGCATGGGGGTTTCCTTTCCGCAGTTCCCGCCTGTCTGTTTTCCGAAGCCCTCAGATTGCAGCGCTTTGCCTCAGTGGGGACCATTTATCCTGTGTCTCAGCGAAGCCTGGGTGCCTCCACCCTGGGCCCTGCACCGCCGGGGCGACTGGCTGTGGGCCCCCTCGGGTGCTGTGCAGGCTCTGACCGTGAACAGTCAGTCTCCCATCAGAGGCGTCCCTGGGGTCCAGGGTGAGAGGTTCGCACAGGCGGAGGGGTCCACGGGGTAGCGTGCTCCTTCTCTTGTTCCCGGGGACCTTGCTGGGCCAGCAGGGTGGCTGGAGGACAACTGGTTAGAGGGGTCCTCAGGCAGGCCTTGGCCTCCCCACGCGAGCTCCCGTTGTGGACCAATGAGGGATGGCCTTGAACCCTATGCGCCCTCCCGACGCGAGCTCCCTTTCTGGACCAATGAGGGATGGCCTTGAACCCTATGCCCCTCCGGGTTAGGGACTGGCCAATGGGAATGGCAAGCAAGTGTATCTCATTACCCACGTGCCTGCCCCACACTGTGACCACAGGAGATGTGGGACTCGGGGCAGCCTGCTTGTATCCACGAGGAACCGCCCACCTTCCGGCCCAGAGGAGGGGCGTGTCCCAGGCTCAGCGAAGATGCACCTGGGCCATACCTAGAACCCACTGCACTGTCTGCTGGGCAGGCACAGTGGGTGTCAAAGTGAAGCAGAGGGGACAGGCCTGCCACCAGGATGCCAGTACTAACCCTCTCCACTGTGTGCCCTGCCCTTAGCACCTGGGACACTGCCTTCAGTATCCACACTCAGGCTCCTCCTGGCCTCTGAGTCTTTGCATAAGCTGTTCCCTCTGCCTGGTGTGCCCTCAGCTCTGGGACCACTCCCGGGCAGGCTGCACTGAAGCACAGCACAGGCGGGTGGCTCAGCAGCTGGCCCTGGGTCTGGTCATGGTCCAGTGATGGGGCTTTTGCCCCAGTGAACTCCTTGACCCCTTCTTGAGTTCATCCTGGTACTCACCACTGTCAGGGTCAGAGCACATGCTTGATGACGTATGGGCATGAATTCTCTCCACAGACGCTGGGCTTCAGGTCTGCAGGAATTCTGGGAGCTTGGACCAGGATATGAGCTGGGGTGGCCAACGGGGTTCTGCGGCCTCCACTCTGTGGGCTTCCCTTTCCTCCTCTCTGCCCTGCTGCCCCTCCCAGCCCCTGGGCCCCCACTCCCCACCTAGCACTACCTCTGCTGTTTCCCGGGCGCCCCCTGTCACCCAGCCACTCATGGCAATCTCGTTAAATCAGTAATGCTTGGGGAAAGGGCCAATTTCGTTTATGTTTTCAAAAGAACCAACTTTTTGTTTCACTGATCTTTATTTATTTTTGGCTCAAGTTTTTTTTTTTTTTTCCTGATTTTTATTACTTCTTTTTTTCTGCTAAGTTTTAGATTAGTTTGTTCTTGCTTTTCTAGTTTCTTGAGGCAGGTCATTAGGGTCATTTATTTGAAATCAATCTCTCTCCTTTTTGGATGAAGGCACTTAATTGCTATAAACGTCCTTCTTAAGACTGGTTTTGCTGTATCCCATAGGCTTTGGGATGTTGTGTTTTCATTTTCATAAATTGTTTTTGATTTCCATCTTGATTTCCTTTTTAACCCAGTGGCCATTCAGGAGTATATAATTTAGTTTCCATGTTTGTATGATCTCCAATGTTTTTCTTGTTAATGATTTTCAGTTTATTCCATTGTGGTCAGCAAAGATACTTGATAGGATTTCTATGTTTTAAAGATTTATGAGATTTTTTTTTTTTTCGTGGCCTAATGTGTGATCTGTCCTGCAGAATGACCATGAGCTGCTGAGAAGAATGTGTTTCCTGTAGTTGCTGGGTAGAACTTTCTGTAAAATGTCAGCTATATTTGCTTTTTGCGGGAGTTTAAGTTTGATTTTTTTTTTTTTTAAGGGATTTTTGTCATAGGGCTTGTGTACTTGCCGGGGAGACAGAGAGAGCAAATGAGAAATCACCCTCGGGGGAGGGGGGCATGGCTATGCCACAGTTCCTTCTCCTCTAGGGATTTTGGGCACACATGGCCTGTGTGAGTTTCAAGCCACAGGGTCCAGGTTGCCCATGTGGGAATTCAGCACCTTAACCACCACGCCACCTGCTGGCCCCAAGTTCAATGTTTTTTGGTTGATTTTCTATCTAGATCTGTCCAGTGCTGAGAGTGGGGGTGTTGACGTCTCTAATAATTATTGTGCTGGAGTTTCCCTCTCTCTTTAGATCCAGTGATAATTGTTTCATATATTCAGGCCCCTTCTGTATTTAGTTGTATATGACTGTAATGACGACCTGATTCCATTATTATATAGCAGCCTAATTCATCTCTCTTTTACAGTTTTTGAATTAAACCCTACTTAGGTTTTTTTTTTTTTTTTTAAATCCATTTTGCTAGTCTTTCTCTTTTAGACGGGGAGTTTGATTCATTTACATTTAGGGTTGTATACGTAGGTTAGTACTCCCGTCATTTGACTAGGCGTCTTCTGGTTGCTTTGTGTGTCTGTCTCTTTTTTCCTCTCTTATTTCCTATGATTGTGGTTTGGTGATTTTTTGTGCTGACAGGGTTTGGTTCCTGTCTCTCATTTGCGTAACTAGACTCCCAGTGTGTTTTGTGTTTTCATGGCGGCAGTTACTGCTGTTTTGCTTCCAAATGTAGGACTCCCTCAAGAATTTCTTGTAAGACTGGTCTAGTCAAGGTGAATTCCCTATTTTTGTTTATATGGAAAAGATTTCATTTCTTTTTAAAAATTTATTTTAGAGGGTTTTATTCTTTTTCTTTTGCTATAGGGAGCGTGTGTTCACCAGAGAGACAGAGAGAGACAGAGAGTTAGAGAAAGTTCAAAATCATCCCCCAGAGGGATGCCGCAATCCCTCCTCCTGGCATTTTGGGCATGCTCACACATGTGCCCAGAGTGAATTTCAAGCTGTGAAGCCTAGGACTCTAACCGCAGTTGGCCATCTGCTGGCCCAAGATTTCATTTCTCCTTTTATTCTGAAAGATAAATTTGTTGGTTACATGTTGGTTGGCAGTTTTGTCCTTTAGTATTTAAAATATATCATTTCCTTCTCCCCGAGCCAGCATAGTCTGTGCTAAGAAATCTGCTGTTAGTCTGGTGGGAATTCTGTTATACATAATTTGATGTTTTTTTCTTTCTTTTCCTGCTTCCAACATTCTTTGTCTTTGAGTTTAGATATTTAATTGTAATAAGCCTTGGTGAAGACCTCTTTGGGTTGAAACTGTTTGGAGAGCTTTGAACTTCTTTCATCTGGATATCTGTATCTCTCCTGATACTTAAGATTTCCACCTATCATTTTATTTTATTTATTATTTATTTATTTAGTCAAAGGCATATGTGTATGACAGAAAGAGAGATAAAGAGAGAGGGAAAAGGAAAAAGCACTCCTTAATGAGGTGTGGTCACACTGCAATCCCTTCTCCTCCATTTCTCCATACCGTTGGACTCTGGGTGCACGCATGTGTACTGAATATGTTTTCCAGGTCTCTGTGGCCAGAATTTGAACCTTGCAATCAGCAATTGGGCTCTGGCTCCCTTAGTCATTAGGCTGTGAGGCCAGCCACCCACCCACCATTTTATTAAATAACTTTTCTGCTTCTATCTTTATCTCTTCTTCTCCCCGTGTTCCCATAAATCGGATAGACTGTCTTCTTTCTTTTTTCTATTTTTTTCTTTTTCTGACTGAATGAGCTCAAAAGCTTATCATCCATGTTTGACAGTGTTTCTTAAGCTTTTCCTAGTCTGTTGTTGAATCTTTCTGCTTTGTTTTAAATTTCATTTATTATTGAGTGTTTCAGTTTGAGAATTCTTTCCCTCCCTCCCTCCCTTCCTTCCTTCCTTCTCTTTTTCCCCAGTGGTTTTTGCTATAGGGTGTGTGTGTGCTCGCCAGAGAGACAGAGAGACAGAAAGCAGAGAAATCACCCCCAGGGGGATGGCCACACCACAATCCCTTCTCCTCCATTCTTCTATCGGTATCTTGGGCATACACGAACACATGCCCGGCATGAGTTTAAGCCCCCGGGTCTGGGACTCGAGCCATGGTCGACTATATGGGAGTCCAGTGACATAGCCATTACGCCAACCACTGGTCCCATCAGTTTGAGAATTTCTGTTTGATCTTTTATTTATTTATTTTTTTAATGATTTGTATCTCTCTGTTGAATTTCTTGTTCTGTTTTTGTATTGTTTTCCTGATTTCATTTAATCGTCTATTATTTTTTTTCCAGGATTTCACAGATTGTTAGGATCATTATTTTGAATTCCATTTCAGGCATTTCCTTTTCTTCAGGACTCTTACTGGAGACTTACTGTGTCCCTTTGCAGGGGTCAAGTTTCCTTGCTTTTTCATGATTCTTGCATCTTTATGTTGACATCTGCATACCTCGTGGGGGTAGCTGTTTCCCTCAATTTTGGGGGGCAGCTGTCTAAATGGAAGACTTTGTCCTGAGAACGTGTCCTCAGGTTAGTGTTGGTTAGGGGTGTTTGGTGTTGAGTGGGCACTGTAGTGTTGTCTCTGCAGGCTTTTTTCTGTTGTGTTCATTGGCAGTGGTGACAGTGAGGGCCTCAATGCCGGAGACTGAGACAGTGCTGATGTTCTATAGGGCGTGGGATCATCCAGTGAGCTTCAAAGTCCTGAGTCAGGAGTGTTCCCTGGCCCTGCCGGGTAAGGGTTGAAGGAGACGGACTCTCCACACCAAGGTGCAGCTGATTGGCTGGGATTGCCAGGGGAGACTGAGACGGTGCAGTTGATTGGCTGGAGCTGCCAGTGAGACTCTAGGGAGACCAATCAGATCCCCCCGAGGGTGGCCCTCTTCCTCCTTCCCTGCAGTTGCTCCGGGATGTCTTGGGTCACCTCTCTAAGCTCTGGTTTCTCATAATACCACCTACCCGGGCTGCTGTAGCCTAGAGGTTGGGGGACCGGTCCCCTAGCTCATCACAGTTGGAATCTGGCCTGGTGCTTGCGTGTGGGTGTCCTAAATCCTGCCAGGATGGAGAAATGGAGGAGAAGGGATTGTGGTGTGACCATGTCTCATGCGGGGTTGGGTGTGAGTGAAGAGTCCCATCTGCCTTCTGGCAATTAAAAATAAAAAAAAAATCTATGTCCTAAATTGTGAGGAACACCATGACTGGTAAAGCATTTAGTGGAAGCATAGAGCGACGCTCACGTGCTGTCTTTCTTGGTCACACCGAGGTTCTCTTGACTATGCATGTGCTGATAATCGCTCAGTGCAAAAGCGCAGGTGGGGGGTTCAGTCCTGACTCCAGCTCTGTCCTACATTATGCGTTTGAGGACCCGCTGTACTGCAGCACCCCTAGGAGCTCCCCCAAGGTGGGCGCCTTCTCCTCTCGGTCCCTATCCAGGCCAGCCGGTCTCAGACTCTCCGCCCAGCACAGCCCCCTTTCATAGCCTCCCGCAATCGCCCCACCGTGTGGCTGCCAGTGCACCGACTTCTTGGGAAGGAGGTGGCTCAGCTACAGTTGTGAGGAGACCAGTTTTGTGCCGGAAAGCTTGGTATTTGACCTTTGGGTCAGGAAACAGATTGAAAAAAACTAAGAGCTATAGAAATATCCTGCCTGCATCCCCTAGAGCCTTCTGTGGGGGATTACCCAGGTGGTGACCTTGAGACTCCTGGGCCCACCGCTGCCTGGACAGCTTCGCCCAGAGCTCATAGGTCAGGACAGATGAGACCTGGCCAGTCCCACAGTGCAGGGGTTAGGAAGCTGGGTCCCAAAAAGCCAAGTGCTGTCAGAGTCCTGGCCCCTGTGGATTAAAAAACACACTAAGTGAGCCCAGCAGTTAGCGTAATGGCTATGTCGCTGGAGTCCCATGTAGTCGACTGTGGTTCGCGTCCCAGACCCGGTGGCTTAAACTCATGCCAGGCGTGTGTGTGTGCGTGCCCAAGATCCCGAGAGGAGAATGGAGGAGAAGGGATTGCGACGTGGCCATCCCCCCTGGGGGGTGACTTCTCGCTTTCTGTCTCTCTGTCTCACTTTCTGGTGAGTGCATGCGCCCTATAGCAAAAACCTCTCCAAAAGCCCCAAAACTCCACTGAGTGCAAGGGTGTGCATGCCCCGAATCCGGCCAGGATGGAGAATGGAGGAGAAAGGATGGCAGCGTGAGTGGGGCTCCTCGGGAAGTGCTTTTTCTCTCCCTGGGGAGTACACGTGACCTCTGGTGTTGAAAAAGGAAAGAGAGGAAAAAGGCCTGGCCTGAAAGGCGCCCCTGGCATGTAGCTTGAAGAAGGTCTTTTGGGTCACTGAGGTGTGAAAAGGAAGCAGGAGGTGAAAACTGAAGGCTGGGGTGTCATGGCGGTTCTGAGGTGCGACGGGGAGGGGAAGGCCTGGCGTCCTGGAGAGCCTGGACAGAGGGCCCAGTCATACCAGGGTGGACTTTATCACGGGACCTTTCACTCGTTTGGGAGCAAAACAAGAACTTCTTAAAACTGAAGAACCACTAGAACCCCAGCCGATGTAGAGTGAAGCTGTGATGTGGGTCTCAGCCACTCTCAGTTGTGTTCACCTATTTCCGAGTGGCCGGTTTTCATGTGGTGTGTGTGGAGTTTTCATGAAACCATCTGGTGGCCCTGCTCAGCCTCCCCGCTCAGCCTCCCCGCTCAGCCTCCCTGCGCTGGCCTAGGAATAGCCCAGTGACTCCAGCGATGGTGAGAGTCAGTCACAGGTGCTCAGCGTGCCTGGCCCTGACTCCAGCGACAGTGACAGAGTCAGTCACAGGTGCTCAGCGTGCCTGGCCGTCCTCCCAGACAGTGAGATGGGGGTGGGAACTGCAGGGCGCAGGCGGTGAGGACTGCGAGGACGGCCTCTGAGGGGGTGCAGGGGGCCAGGGGAGCAGATGGTTTCTGTTTGTTTTAGGCTTTTGCTAGTGGGCACAGGTGCTTGCCAGAGACCGTGAGAGAGAAGAAAAATGAGAAATCACTCCCCTGGGGCGGGAATGGCCATGCTACAATCCCTTCTCCTCCATTCTCCTTTCAGGATGTTGGGCCCAGACACACACATTCCCAGCATGATTTTCAAGCTGCTGGGTCCGGGACTCAAACCATGCAGCTAGCTATGTGGGATCCAGCGCCTTAGCCTCCAGGTCACATGCTGGCCCTGAAGGTTCTGCAAGGAGGGCCACTGAGCTGCAGAAGGACCTGGCTGTAGGAGCTCGCCTGGCTGACGTGCTGCTGCCCCGTCAGCTGTGTGGCCGTGGCAGTCACTCGGCACCGTAGCACTGCACAGTTGTGAGGCGCCTGGTGGGTGGTGCGCACTCCGTTAACTGCTGGGGGACTAGCTGCTGTCTGAGCAGTGAGCCCGGAGTCATCGTGCCTGCATGCAGGAATGCCGGGGACAACACTGCAGGAAAGCAGTGTGTGATCCCATGTGCGATAGCTCCGAACATACATGTAACCGTGCCCCAGACAGCTGAGGGCATAGGGACTTGGCTCTCACGGAAGGAGGAAGGAGCAATTTTGGTGCTGGGACACCGTAGGAGAGGAGATGGCATAGCAGATGGCGTAGAGGTGACCCTGCTAGACTTTGACGTGGTAGACTACAGTTCGAATCCTGGACCTGGGGGCTTATGTCTCATGCTGGGCGCATGTGCATGTGTGCCTGAGATCCCAGGATGGGTCTGGGGAGGACCTGGAGGTCCCCGGGCGAGAAGTGGCACCTGGGGCTGGTTAACAGCCCGTGGCAGGGAGGTTGGCCTCAGTGCCTGGAGACCCCGGCTTCTCTGGAAGGGACTCTCTCCCGAGCTGGTGACTGTCCTGTATTTCCCCCTCTTGAACACAAGGTGTCGCCACCATAGCGGTTACATTGGGTGTTTTGGTTTTCATTTTCGCTGGACTTCAGAAACTACTGTAATAGCTCCTCTCCTAAAGGAAGAGAGGCTTTGGAGCTCCAGGCCCTGGGCACCTACGTGCTGGCTCGTCCCACAGCCGCGGCTTGTCAGGAACAGGGAAGGCTGGCACTGAGCTGGTGTCCCCCACTCTGACGGCCTGTGCTCCAGGGCACTGTGACTGGGCAGGCCCCCGTGCAGAGTGAGCTGTGCTCCTCACACCCAGACCGAGTGCACCCTCTGAAGTACTGGGAGTCCCAGCCTCTGAAGCATGCCCCGGGTCATGGAGCATTTCTCATCGTCTGGTCCTTTAAGATTGCTCTTAAAGATTCAGTTGTGGGGGCCAGCAGATGGACTTTGACGTGGTAGACTGCAGTTCGAGTCCTGGACCTGGTGGCTTACGCCTCATGCTGGGCGCATGTGCATGTGTGCCTGAGATCCCAGGGGGAAAACGGAGAACGGAGAAGAAGGAATTGTGGCGTGGCCATCCTCCCTGGGAGTGATTTCTCACTTTCTGTCTCTCTGTCTGGCCAGTGAGTGTACATGCACTATAGGAGAAAAAAAAAAAAGAAAAAACTATCAAAAAGCAAAAAGAAAAAAAAAATCAGATTGGTAGGGCCAGCAGATGACGTAATTGTTGGAATCCCACATGGCTGACCCTGGTTTAAGTCCCAGACTCGATGGCTTTAAAATCATGCCAGGCACATGTGCGTGTGTGCCCAGGATCCCAGGAGGAGAATGGAGGAGAAGGGATTGCGGCGTGGCCATCTTCCCACGGGGCCGCTCTCATTGTCTCTGTCTCTGTTTCTCTCTCTAGTAAGCCTCTATGGCAAAAACCTCTTTTAAAAAATTATTTAATTTTATTTATTCACTTATTTATTTTAATTTTGGCCAGAGAGAGACAGAGAGAGAAAGAGGGAAAGTGAGAAAGCAAGCCACCAGGTCCACGGACTCGAACCGTGGTTGGCCATGTGGGAGTGTTCAGCACTTTAACCACCACACCACCCACTGCTCCCGGCAAAAAGCCCTTAAAAAGAAAATGCAATGGGTTGAGGAAACGCGGCCGTTACACCCCATCAGAGACTCCGCAGCAGTACTCACTAGCATATTAGAAGTTCTGGAGCTCCACCTTTGAGGTAGAGCTCGGTGCCTTCTAGGCTTGCCTTCTGGTCCCCCATATTACTATGACGTACTCAGACCGAGACGCGGGGTTCTAGGACAGGAGGGTGGCACGGTACCCAGAAGGAGCCCAGATTCAGAGCCCTGGGCTCCAGAGCAGAACATGAGGAAAGACCAGAGAAAAGACTGGAAGAAAGGTTGTGCCCAGCGGTGAGATGAGGAGTGACTTTTGTCACACTCCCTTCCCGACAGTAGTGGACCCTGACCCGCAGGTGAGGTTAAGCCCTTTGCCTTCAACTCGGCCAGCACCTCCATTTTGGACTGTACCCACCCTGGAGTCCCGCAGCTCATGGCCAGCCCCCTTGGAGACTGGGAAGGCTGAGAGGACAGGGTTCTCTCCCTAAAGGAAGTCATCAGCTCGCCCTCGTCTCGTTTTCAAGGACTCTCACAGCCACCTCCGCCTGGAGCGGCCAGTCATCCAGCCATCAACAGCGAGGCAGGACCCTCCCGAACGGAAGGATCATGATTTCCAAAGGCTCAGACGATCCCTCGCCTGCTTCGGCAGGAAAATACCCTTGTCTTAGGGCATGTGCTTTTGGGGCAAGATCTTGCTATGCTGAGATCTCCCTGCCTAGCCGACAGGGTAGCTGGGGCTGTGGGTGCACACGGCCACACCTGGCTCTTCAGGGTGGGCGAGGAATCGAACCCTGGCCTCCCCGTGGCCTCAGCCCGCTGAGTCACTGTCTAAGTTGCACTGTTCTGCAGCTGTCCAGCACAGGGGGTTCAGGCAGAGCGCCGTCGCACTCGGCAGGCCCCGGGTGCCGTGAAGAGGACCACACGCTGGGAACCAGGGCACCTCCCCACCTGCTTTACCGCGGCATTCGCCCAACTCGGCTGGTCTGGAACCGAACCCGCGGTGTCACGGAGAAATGCACTCCCAGCATACACGCGCACATAGACATGGCACACACACACCACATGTGCACGCACACACCACGCACACACCACACATACACCACACATGTGCGAGCACACACCACACACACCACACATGCACACATGTATACCACACGTGCACCCACACACATACACCACATGAGCACACACACCACACATGCACACACATACCACATGTGCACGCACACACCACACACACCACACACACAGCACACATGTGCGAGCACACACCACACACGCACCACACATGCACACATGTATACCACATGTGCACCCACACACACACACCACACAAACACACACACCACACATGCACACACATACCACATGTGCGCACACACACCACATGTGCACATACACCACACATACACCACATGTGCACACCCATGCCACAGATACACCACACGTGCACACACATACCACACATGCACACACACCACATGTACACACACACCACATGTGCACATACCCCACACATACACCACATGTGCACACCCATGCCACAGATACACCACACGTGCACACACATACCACACGTGCACACACACCACACAACAGCACACGTGCACACACACCACACATACACCACATGTGCACACACACCACACGTGCACACACACAGCACATGTACACACATACCACACATACCACATGTGCACACACACATCACAGGTGCACACACACACCACACATGCACACACACACCACACATACACCACACATGCACACACACACACCTACACCACATATACCCGTACACCACTGGTGAGCAGGACTGTGCTGGCCTACACTGGCTGATGTACGCTCACATCTGGACCCCTCTGGATAAGCTGAAATCACACCTGCCAGGCTGGCTGTTTGTGTTTCCGGCTGCTTACTGAGTCACAGTCGCTCACGTAGGTCACCCTCAGCCGTCACAGAAAGCCCACCTTGTAGGCTGTTGGTGCAGCCTACCACCCGCCTGTAACCAGGGACCTCGCTACCTCCCTCCCTCACTTATGTCTCTGCGACACTGTCCCTTTCTACTGCACATGTCACGTTCCTGTCCACCCACATGTATTCCCTGTAAAGCAGGTGACTAGCTGGCGTCTCGGGAGGGTGCCCGGTTTGAATCGCCCGCCCTTTGTTTAAATACTCTGTTAAATTTTGGTTTGTCTACATTTGTTTTTAACCCCACACACATACACCACACGTGCACATATGAACACACCATGTGTGCATGCACACCACACACACGTACACACACCACACACACTACACACTCACATACACCACACATGCCCCTCATGGCAAATGCCAGAGATCTAGGCTCTAGGTACTCGATCCTTCTCCGTGATCCAAGCTGAGGGATTCAGTTCTGAAGGTCACAGACAGAGATGGTGATATCCGCTAGACACCTGTAATTCGCCATGCAGGCATGTGTCCCCGGGGGCACGCAGTAGGTCGCGCATGAGCATGTGTTCCCGAGCACACGCAGCAAGCAGTGCATGCACCTGTGACCTGAGGACGCGCGGTAGGTACTGTGCACATGTGTCCCCGAGCATGTGCAGTAAGTAGTGCATGCGCCTGTGTCCTGAGGACGTGCAGTAGGTACTGTGCACATGTGTCCCTGAGCATGTGCAGTAAGTAGTGCATGCGCCTGTGTCCTGAGGACGTGCAGTAGGTACTGTGCACATGTGTCCCTGAGCATGTGCAGTAAGTAGTGCATGCGCCTGTGTCCTGAGGACGTGCAGTAGGTACTGTGCACATGTGTCCCTGAGCATGTGCAGTAAGTAGTGCATGCGCCTGTGTCCTGAGGACGTGCAGTAGGTACTGTGCACATGTGTCCCTGAGCATGTGCAGTAAGTAGTGCATGCGCCTGTGTCCTGAGGACGTGCAGTAGGTACTGTGCACATGTGTCCCTGAGCATGTGCAGTAAGTAGTGCATGCGCCTGTGTCCTGAGGACGTGCAGTAGGTACTGTGCACATGTGTCCCTGAGCATGTGCAGTAAGTAGTGCATGCGCCTGTGTCCTGAGGACGTGCAGTAGGTACTGTGCACATGTGTCCCTGAGCATGTGCAGTAAGTAGTGCATGCGCCTGTGTCCTGAGGACGTGCAGTAGGTACTGTGCACATGTGTCCCTGAGCATGTGCAGTAAGTAGTGCATGCGCCTGTGTCCTGAGGACGTGCAGTAGGTACTGTGCACATGTGTCCCTGAGCATGTGCAGTAAGTAGTGCATGCGCCTGTGTCCTGAGGACGTGCAGTAGGTACTGTGCACATGTGTCCCTGAGCATGTGCAGTAAGTAGTGCATGCGCCTGTGTCCTGAGGACGTGCAGTAGGTACTGTGCACATGTGTCCCTGAGCATGTGCAGTAAGTAGTGCATGCGCCTGTGTCCTGAGGACGTGCAGTAGGTACTGTGCACATGTGTCCCTGAGCATGTGCAGTAAGTAGTGCATGCGCCTGTGTCCTGAGGACGTGCAGTAGGTACTGTGCACATGTGTCCCTGAGCATGTGCAGTAAGTAGTGCATGCGCCTGTGTCCTGAGGACGTGCAGTAGGTACTGTGCACATGTGTCCCTGAGCATGTGCAGTAAGTAGTGCATGCGCCTGTGTCCTGAGGACGTGCAGTAGGTACTGTGCACATGTGTCCCTGAGCATGTGCAGTAAGTAGTGCATGCGCCTGTGTCCTGAGGACGTGCAGTAGGTACTGTGCACATGTGTCCCTGAGCATGTGCAGTAAGTAGTGCATGCGCCTGTGTCCTGAGGACGTGCAGTAGGTACTGTGCACATGTGTCCCTGAGCATGTGCAGTAAGTAGTGCATGCGCCTGTGTCCTGAGGACGTGCAGTAGGTACTGTGCACATGTGTCCCTGAGCATGTGCAGTAAGTAGTGCATGCGCCTGTGTCCTGAGGACGTGCAGTAGGTACTGTGCACATGTGTCCCTGAGCATGTGCAGTAAGTAGTGCATGCGCCTGTGTCCTGAGGACGTGCAGTAGGTACTGTGCACATGTGTCCCTGAGCATGTGCAGTAAGTAGTGCATGCGCCTGTGTCCTGAGGACGTGCAGTAGGTACTGTGCACATGTGTCCCTGAGCATGTGCAGTAAGTAGTGCATGCGCCTGTGTCCTGAGGACGTGCAGTAGGTACTGTGCACATGTGTCCCTGAGCATGTGCAGTAAGTAGTGCATGCGCCTGTGTCCTGAGGACGTGCAGTAGGTACTGTGCACATGTGTCCCTGAGCATGTGCAGTAAGTAGTGCATGCGCCTGTGTCCTGAGGACGTGCAGTAGGTACTGTGCACATGTGTCCCCGAGCACGCGCAGTAAGTAGTGCACATGCTGAGGATGTGCAGTAGGCACTGTACACATGTGTCCATGAGCACGCTCAGTAGGTAGTGTGTAGACGTGTCTCCGAGTGCACACAGTAGGTAGTGCATGTGCATGTGTCCCCAAGCATGTGCAGTAGGTAATGCTCCATGTGCCCCTGAGCATGCGCAATAGGTAGCGTGCGTGCACGTGTCCCTGAGCACGTGCAGTACGTAGTGAGTGTGCACGTGTGTCCCTGAGCATGCAGTGTAGGTAGTGCGCACCTGTGTTCTGAGCATGTGCAGTAGGTAGTACTCGCACGTGTGTCTCTGATCACGTGCAGTAGGTAGTGTGCACATGTGTCTCTGAGCACGCGCAGTAGGTAGTGTGCACGTGTGTCTCTGAGCACGCGCAGTCGGTAGTACTTGCATGTATCTCTGAGCACACGCAGTAGGTAGTGTGCGCCTGTGTTCTGAGCGCTGCCGCAGTCTAGCCACTGCCTGGGTGTCTGCGTCCTGGCTCCCAGCCCCATGTCCCACCGTGCTGCCACCCTCACTGTGACAAAGGTGGAGATGACTGGCCCACTGTCGGCTGTGACCACCCGGGAGGTAACATGCGGGCAGCTGTGCTCACACCCAGATCCTCACACACCACTCCTGCACACAGGCGAGGTGACCCGACCTGGCCCTCCCCGAGGCCAGCCCTGAGGCCAGCCCATCCCTCTCTCCCCTTACTGAGGCCAGCCTGGCCAAGCCCGCCCAGCTCGCTCTCCTGTGCTGTGGCTCCTCCTTGGGGCTCCCAGGTCCCGGCCTGCTCCTCATCCAGCCCACATGGTGACCCCAGTTTGAGTCCCAGACCTGGCAGCTTTCTCTCTCTTTCTCTCTGTCTTTTCCCTGATGAGCGCATGTGCCCTGTAGCAAATAAATAAAGAAATAAAGAAAGAAATTTACACAAATAATTATATATGTGCACACACACACATACAGGCTTAGAATAAACCCACTCATGGGAGCTTACTTGCAAGAGCCCAGGGTTCTCGTGGCTGGTGGTTCCTCTCAAGACCAGAATACCTGGCCTGCACGCTGTGTTCCTGCTGGCCCTGCCTCCTGCCACTTGCCAGCCCATGCGGGCTTGGGGCTGTTGGTGGGGCCGTCCCTGCCCAGCCACCATCTGCCAGCTCTCCCGCTCTGAGAGCTCAGGCCTGTGGGCCGCTGTGGTTTTGCCCAGTGGCTGGTCTCCCCACAGGCAGGTCCCTGTTAGACTTCAGAGCCTTTTCTGGATGATCAGAAAATCATTGTGTAAGTCTATCGTCCATGAATAACTTTTAGTGTGTACATTTTCGTGTATTTAGTTCTTTAATTCATTCAGAATGCTTCAACAATAATAAAATTGTCAGTGACATTCTTATTTTTTATTATTTACTCCCGTAAATTTTTTTTTTTGGAGAGGTTTTTGCTATAGGGCGTGTGCGCTCACCAGAAAGACAGAGAGAGACAGAGAGACAGAAAGCGAGAAATCACCACCACCAACCCCC
>NW_006159673.1:1118180-1126769 GCF_000334495.1 Tupaia belangeri chinensis | reverse complement strand
GGACTCGAACCGCAGTCAACTACATGGGAGTCCAGTGACATAGCCATTATGCCAACTGCTGGTCCTTCTGTAGCTTTTTTTTAATTTAAAAATTTAAAAAATTTATTTAAAAAAATTATGATTCCTGGTTTACGAATAGTCATTGTACGTTTTTGTGGGTGTGCACGCTGGTTTTCCAAAGCATGCATGCCGTCTGTAGAAACCAAATCAAGGGTGTAGACATGAGTCATGTTTTTCAGCACTGAACATTCCATACAGCTGTACACGCTATACTAGTTCACTAGTTTTTTAAAAGTTTGTCTATTTATTTATTTATAGTCATTCACTGTGTACATTAATACAGTATACAAAAATGAGATTTTCCCATCCAGTATGCATTGCATATTGGCTCAGTCAAAGATATTACCATACATGTTATCATCAACAAATAATTTTCTATATCTGTTTCTTATATATTTTGCTCCCCCGCCTTGATTCCTTTCCCCCCTTCTCCCACACTGTCTTTGGTATGTACAGTTGTTTTCTATGCTTTTTTTTTTTCATATTTTATTAGTTCACTAAAGATCTTAATTGGAAATGGGTGTCTCGTCTTTCAGATCGTGCAAGAACTTCTTCACCTCCTGGAACTGGGGGTCTCCTTTCTCCGGCCTCTTCTGGAGTTTGTTGTCGTCTCTCTTCGATTGCTTCTCTGTTAGCTTCGTCAGTATGGATATTTAAAATTCTTTATCTGACATTGCCATGAGTTCCCTTGTATTCTTTGTGGAGGAAGAGGAGTTATTCTTTTCCCTTAGAGGAGAGGCATTTCCTTGTTTCTCATATGTCTTGTGCCTCTGCGGTGGTTTCTGGCCATCTGAGGGATTATACATTTTTCCTGGCTCCTGGCTAGACTGGGGAGCGGGAGGGTGAAGTCTGGGCAGAGGGTCTTCGGGGTCGCTCGGAACTCAGACCTCACTAGGCTTTAAGTGGTAGTTCTACTTTTACCTGCAACAACTGTCTGCTTGGCGAGGGTTGTTCTAGTTTATGCTGCGTTGCTGGCGCCGTGTGCTCAGCTTGGCCAGAGTCCCGTGACCCGTCCCACTTGCACATGTGCACCCTCGTGTCTGCGGCTCGCTTTCTCCTCCACACCCCACCCGGCCTGTGCAGCTCCGGGCCTGCCCACTCTGCTGTGCGCTGAGTGCGCGTGCCTGCCACAGAGTGCTGACCTCTGCTGTGTTTGGAGGGGATGCACTGGGTGCTGGGAGGGTCAGGATGCATTTTGGCATGGAAAGACAGAAGAATGCGTCATGACTTTCCCAACAGCCCAACACAGCGCACGGACTTTCATAGCCGGGCTTACCTCATGTAGTAGATCTTTTTGATCGATAAAGATCTAAAACACAGCTACTCTGAGTCAAGTAATAGGATCTCACTATTCTTTTTTTTTTGGAGAGGTTTTTGTCATAGGGCACGTGCACTCACCAGACAGAGAGAGACAGAGAGACAGAATTTTGGGCATGGAAACACATGTTTCCAGTGTGAGTTTCAAGCAATGGATACAGGACATGAACAGTGGTCAGCCATGTTGAACGCCAGCACCTTAACTACTGTTGTTGCAGAAATAAAGTGCTCAGATACCAAACACCACTCAGAGAGTAGAACTCAGTTTTATTATGCCAGAAGACTCAGAAGAGTTCAGACTCCAAACTCTGGGACCTGATTTGGGGTAGGGTAAAAGATTATATTGCCTTTTTTTTTTTTTTTTTTTTCACTTTTTGCTATAGGGCACGTGTGCTCACCAGAGAAACAGACAGAGAGACAGAAAGTGAGAAATCACCCCCTTGCAGGGAGATGGCCACGCCGTAATCATTTCGCTTCCATTTTCCTCTTGGGACTTTGGGCACACAGGCACAGGCACCCGGCATGAACTTTAAACTGCCGGGTCTGGGACTCAAACCACAGTCGACTACATGGGAGTCCAGTAATGTAACCATGATGCCATCTGCTGGTCCCTGCCCTATTTCCCTAATCCCAGTCATCAGTTGTTGTGCACTTAGGTTGGTTCAATGTCTTAGCTTCTTCTTTATTTATTTTAGAGAGAGATTTTTCCTAGAGGGTGTGTGTGCTCTCCAGAGAGAGACAGAGACAGGAATCGAGAAATAACCACCTGGGGGGATGGCCATGCTGCAATCCCTTCTCCTTTATTCTGCTCTCAGGAGCTTAGGCAGACATGCACACACATCCGGCATGAGTTTTAAGCCACTGGGTCTGGGACTCAAACCGCGGTGGACTCCGTGGAAGCCCAGCAATGTAACCATTACGCCATCTGCTGGTCCCTAGCTGCTGCTTTTTTTTTTTTTTTTTTTTTTTTGTTCATGCCAAACTAGACCTTGTGATGGTCTATTTAGAGGACGCCTCTTCTGCTTCATGGGAGAGGTGAGGGCAGCCAATGGAATGGAGAATCCTGGGTTCCGTTGCGGTGACCAGAGTTGGGTCAGGCGGTATCTCTAGTGGCCACTGGGGCAGGACAGAGCACTGCTGGTAGCAGAGGTGACCTGGGAGTCTACCAGAAGTCAGGAAGCCCCTGCGGGCTTGGGTATCAGTGCACAGGCTTCAAGGAGGAGGGTGGAAGTGTTCCCGCCACCTGTGCCCTCACCGGTGCCCTCCTGGGGAATGCTCTTGACCTTTCAGGGAGAACAGTGACTCCCACTCCCAACCCCGCGGGGCAGCCCGGTGGTGCTGTGGTGGATGCCGGGTCTTCTTCCCTGCGTCCCCCCGGGCCCAGCGCTTATCTGTCACATAGTACCGCTGCGACTTGCGTGTGGGTCTGCACAGGCCCGTAAGACTGGTGAGGGCAGGGACAGAGCCCTGCACTTGCCTGTGCAGGCCGACACTCGATAAGGTGTGTTGAACAAATGATATTTGTTATCACAGCCTCTTGCCCAAGGACATCTCCTAGTCCTGTGCGTCCTTTGAGGGGCCTTCCAGGGCTCATGGTACAAGAATCTAGAAGCATGTTCTTGCAGAAGCTATGCAAAGGGAGATGTCACCTCCCCCATTTTTGACCTGGCCTCTCTTGTTACCTAACCAGGCTCATTGCCCAGTGCGTAGTCAGCCCATCACGGAGACACGGAGATTGCAGCAGAGAAGCCTTCTTCACAGGCCCGTGTGGCAAGGCGTGGGGCGATCCAGTCTCAGGTCTGCCTTCCCAAAGTGAGTGAGTCGTGACGGAGTGCCCATGAGCCGGAGGTGGAGTTTGATCTCCTTCCACTTCAACAGGTCACCTGTGCAGTCAGGGCTGGTGGTCTCAACTGCCTGGAACTGGCTTAGGTTGGCTAAGGGGCTGACCTCAGATTCCTGAGAAGCATCTTGAATAAAACATCTTGGTGCTCATTCATCACAGAGATGTTTTCTACAGAAGCAGTGACAGGCCAGGACAGCCCTTCTTCAAGAGACAGACAGCTCCATGGCTCCTGTGATCTAGCCATTTGGGGAGAAAGTAAGATGTCCCACTGATAACTGGGCCTCCAGCATTCAAAACTCGTGTGATTGAACTTCCAAGTTTGGGAAGAAACCGACCATCCACCAGATGACTAGAAATCGCTGCAGGACCACAAGAAATATGGGGAAGCAGGAAAATACCTCTCCCACAAGGGAAAAGGATAGCTCCTCTTTATCCACACACAGTTCAATGGAAATCATGGAAATGTCTGATAAAGAATTCAGAACATTCATAATGGCAAAGCTAACAGAGATGGAAGAGAAGAGAGACAAGGAACTGCTGAAGAGGAAGGAGAAAGGAGTTGAAGAGTTCCAGGAGGTGAGGAAATTCATGCTAGATCTAAAAGAGGAATTTCACACTTTACAAAAGAATCAGATGGAACTGTTAGAGATGAAGGCTATAATACAAGAAGTCAAAATCTCCCTTGAAAGTATTAAAAGCAGACTAGATCATACAGAAAATAGAATCTCTAATGTAGAAGAGAAAATGGTTGGCCTAGAAAAATCCACCGCGAAGACTGAGAAAATGGCCCAAAAATTTGAGAATAATATGCGAGAAGTACTAGATACCATCAAACGTCCAAACATCCGGATAATAGGCATCCCAGAAGGTGAAGAGACTCATAAGGGCATTGATAATCTATTCCATGAAATCTTACAAGAAAATTTTCCAAACCTGGAGAGGCACTCAAAGATTCAGTCCCAAGAAATACAGAGGACCCCAAATAGAATCAACCCAAGAAGATCTTCTCCAAGACACATTATAGCCAGATTGACCAAAACCACAGACAAAGACAAGATACTAAGACTGGCAAGAGAAAAAAGGCAAGTTACCTACAAAGGGTATCCCATCAGACTAACGGCAGACCTCTCATCGGAAACAATGAGAGCGAGGAGAGAATGGGAAAATGTATTCAAAGTATTAAGGGAAAAGCAATTTCAACCGAGAATTCTGTACCCAGCAAGGTTATCGTTCATTTGGGAAGAAAAGACACGAACTTTCCCAGATAAACAAAACCTGAAAGAATTTACCAGCACCAGACCGGGTCTCCAAGAAGTTCTTAAGGGAGTGCTATGTCAGTAAAATTAAATGCAGACACACAGAAATAAGAGTTCAGAAACTAAGAAAATGGCAACTTAATTGTAGGGCCAAAAGCTGGAGTTGAGTATTATTTCCCAGATTTCAATCTGGAACATCGAAGCTCAACAGATACAGAAGAAAGATTAAGTACATGAGACTGAACTGATGAAACAGTATTCTATGACTTGACTAAAATATTGCTACTTTTCTTCTAAGCTTTGTTGTCCGGTTTTAAGGATTTTTGTCCTGTCTTCAGCTATCAATAGATTCATGTTCCTACTATTTGAACAGAATACTAACCTGTTTCTAGGCTTTAAGTTTCAAAGAAATATCCTTACCAGTTCAAAACTGCTTTTCTTGAAACCATCGGCTGATCTTGCTATTGAAAGTAGTTAGATTACTTATGATATTGTGTGACCAACGAAATGTTGGGGGAAAAGGGATTGAAGACAACTGTAGACAGCAGAGATAGTGTAATAAGAGAGTGGAATAGGGCAGAGGGCTAGACATGGGGTAAAAAACATATATATGAAAGTAGAAATGGAATATTATGGATGATAACATGCATTATTAAGCCACTATGCAGTATATTCTAGATGGGAAACCACATTTAGAATGTTGTGATGATGCTCAGGGAATGAATGTAATAAAAAAAATTTTCAGAAGAAAAAAAAAAGAAGCAGTGACAGGATTTTGTGACTTTTTTTTTTTTTTGAGAGCAATTTTTTGCTATAAGGTATATATGTTCACTGGAGAGAGACAGAGAAGCAAAAAGCAAGAAATCACCCCCTGGGGGGTGGCCACATTGCAGTCCCTTCTCTTCAAGTCTCCTCTTAGGATTCTGGGCATGCATGCACATGTGCCAGACATGAATTTTAAGCTGCCAGGTCCGGGACTCAAACTGTGGTCAACTATGTAAGAGTCCAGTGCCTTACCCTGGTCCCCCCAGTGACTTTTTTTTTTTTTTATAGATTTTTAAAAAATCTTTATTTCTTTATTTATTTTAATTTGACCATAGAGGAACAGAGTGAGAAAGCAGGAAAGTGAGAAAGTAGAACACCAGGTCCGGGACTTGAGCCACGGTCGGCCATGTGGGAGGCCAGTGCCCTTAACCACCACACCACCTCCTGGCTCCCTAGTGACCTGGCCTCTCTTGTTACCTAACCAGGCTCATTGCCCAATGCGTAGCCAACCCATCACGGAGACACAGAGATTGCAGCAGAGATTGCACAGAGCCTGATGTACCTGGCTCCCTAGTGAACTAAGCGATGTGCAGCTCTACAGCAGGGGATGAGCTATTCATTAGTGTATTCATTGCTTATAGGAATAAAGCGTAGGTATGAATTTGCTAGACTTTAATCCTAACAGGAAACTCCCTGACTTCAGTCTCTGCCCTTCGAGGGGCTGGAAAGGGTCACCTGCCTTACTTAGCTCAAGGTTTAGGGAAGAAATGAGGGAAATTAGGACCCACCAGACTGCATTAATTCAACAGCAATTATTTCAATAACACCTACTCTGTGTCCAGCACTGGGCTGGTATAGACAAAGGTCACTAAGAGCTATTGTCAGAAGGAGACAAAGGAATGTGATGAGGTCTGTGGGAAGGAGCTCAGTATCGCAGTTGGGTAACTCAGCTGGAGGGAGCGGGGAGCCCTTCAGAGAGGAGGAGCATCGGGGCTGCCTCTGGAAGGAAACACTGCCAGGACAGGGCTGGTGCTGACTCTTCCTCTGTCCTGTGATGCAGGTCTCTATTACGTGGGTGTCAAATCACATTATTTATTGGTAAGAAGGAAACTACGGTTTTCTGCTAATTTATTTTAGTCCAGAAACTCAGTAGAAAGTAGACCATTAGAAGTTCTCACACAAAGTTAGCCTTTGGCTGTCAGGCATCTCTTCCCAAATTATGGTTTCCAGCTGACAGTTCAAAGACTTACAGGTGGAGTAGCGCTTATGTCCCTGGACTCCCATAGGGTCAACTAGGGTTAGAGTCCTGGATCTGGTGGCTTGAAAATCATGCTGGGCATGTGTGCCTAAGCTCCTGAGAGGAGAATGGAGGAGAAGGGATTGTCCCATGGCCATCCCCCTGGGGGTGATTTCTCACTTTCTCTCTCACTGTCTCTCTCTGATGAGCACACATCCCCTAAGGCAAAAACCTCTAAAAAAATAATAAATAAAAATCAAGACTTAAGATATTTTATAGGAGAGACAAAAGTTACCATTGACTGAGGGAAGATGGTGCCCTAGAGGCTTATTAGACACTTGGGACCATTTTTCATATAATTCTCGCTTGGGGTATCAAGTATTAAGGCGCATGGCAATGAGTATTATTCCTAACGTGTAATATCACCTCATGAAGGACCTTGGCTGCCTAAAGAGGTCTCCACAGCTCATGTGGAGCTTGAAAACTTAGCCACTCTTCAGGACCTTGCTAAGTTGGTTTCACGGCACAGCGAGGCCATGAGCTCTCGACGGCAGAGTCACCAAGCTCACAGAGCCTGATGTACAGTGTTAATAGTAAACACCAAGCACTGGCTCTGGGTCAGCTGCCATTCACAGCCCTTTCCATATAGCATTTCATAATCCTCACAGCGATACTATAAGACAGGTGCTATCATTATTATTATTTTTAGTTTTTTGCATAAGGTGTGTGTGCTTGCTGGAGAGAGACGGAGAGAGACAGAGCAAGTAAGAAATCACCTCCAGCAGGGATCGCCATGCCCCAATCTCTTCTTCTCTATTCTCCTCCCGGGATTTTGGGATGATTCTCAAGGGGCCAAGTCTGCCTGGGATTCTAACACCTGGCTACATGGGAGTCCAGCACCTTAACAACCACACCACCTACTGGCCCCAAGATAGGTGTTGTTATTATTATTATTTAAAATAATTTTTTAATTAATTAATTAATTTTTAATTTGATCAGAGATAGATATGGAGAGAGAGGGAAAGTGAGAAAACAAGCCACCAGGTCCAGGACTCGAACTGTGATCAGCCATGTGGGAATTTCTAGCACTTTAACCACCATGCCACCTACTGATCTTCAGGTGTTATTGCCAATTTATAGATGAAGAAGTTGAGAGACAGTGAGTTTAGACAATTTGAAGATGAAATGTCAGTTTGCTATTTGCGTCCGTCAGCTCAACCGGTCTTTCTGTCTGCCTGACTCAGGTCCTCTCAGCCTTTGGGTACTGTGCCCTCAGCTGCTTGCTGGGCAAGGACCCCGAATGAGAGAGGCTGGCTCCCCTCAGGGAACGCTCATCCTCTGTATAGTCAGGCACCTGTGGGAATTCTGGAAGGTCCTCTGGTCTCGGTCCCATCCCTGGGCATTCTAGCTCAGGGCCCTGCCTGGGCCTCTGCAGAAGTGACATTTTAGAAAGTGCAGTCCTGTAGGAAGAACCTCGGGGCACTTGGGTATTGAGTCCCAGACCTGACAGCTTAAAACTCACACTGGGCACGTGTGCGTGTGCGCCCAAAATCCCTAGAGGAGAATGGAGGAGAAGGGACTACGGTGTGGCCATCCCCCTTGGGCAGTGACTTCTTGCTTTCTGTCTCTGTCTCTCTGGTGAATGCACGTGTCCTATAGCAAAAATCTCTGAAAACACCCTCCTAACACACACACACACTCACACGAAGAGCTGAAGGCATGGAGGGGCGTTTCCAGTAGGAAGGGGAGTCATGTTAGATGGACAGCAGTGCCAGAGAGGGAGGGTCCAGGGAGAAGGTCCCCGTCACTCTCCCCTCCTGCTCCACCCTGCACTGGCAGAAACCAAGTAGAAGCCCAGTGCCAGCCTCCTGGGGCACAAAGCAGGGACCAGCAGGAGGGGCAGAGCAGTGTGGCTGAGGACAGACAGGTGTCGCCTCGGCCACACGAGCACTCCTCACCCTCGGGCCCTCCTCACCTCTGCCTTTCTAGGGGTGTGTGTGTGTGTGTGTGTGTGTATAAGTGTGTATATGTGTGTATAAGTGTGTGTGTATGTGTGTATATGTGTGTGTATGTGTGTGTATGTGTGTGTATAAGTGTGATTATGTGTGTGT
>NW_006159673.1:1111035-1118064 GCF_000334495.1 Tupaia belangeri chinensis | reverse complement strand
GTGTGTATATGTGTGTGTATAAGTGTGTATATGTGTGTATGTGTATAAGTGTGTGTATATGTGTGTGTGTATAAGTGTGTATGTGTGTGTATGTGTATAAGTGTGTGTATGTGTGTGTGTGTATAAGTGTGTATATGTGTGTATGTGTATAAGTGTGTGTATGTGTATATGTGTGTGTGTGTGTGTGTGTGTGTGTGTGTGTGTTGGAGGGGAGTCTTCACTGTTCTCACTCTATCTTCTTCACGAGAAGCCCATGTAGAGGTGACCCAGTCTAAGCTCTCGGGAAGGCATTTTAGAAACATTCGTACCCTGTTTCGAAACCCTAAGTGCCACGTCTTCCCAGTTCTGGGAAGCGGGGATCGACTCGGGCTGGTCCTGCCCCAGCACCTGGTGGTGGCTGCAGAGGCTGCGGGGAGGCGCCTGTGCAGGGCGGTGTGCGGTCCTGCAGTGACCCTCCTCTAGACACTTTCGTCCTCACAATTGTTTTCTTGAAACAATCTCAAGTTTGCAAAAAAATTAAAAAAAAAGTCTAATACAATACAAAAAACTTTTTTGTGAATAATTTGAGATAAAATCCCCAAAGCAATACCCCATTACCCCAAATACTCCGGTGTGGATCTTCTCCGGACAGAGGTACCCTCACCTGGAATGTTAACACAGGACGGTCATCAGAATCAGGGACTCAGCACCTACGACGTCACTATCCTGTCCTCGGGACCCTCTGAGCGTCGCCGCCAGTCTTCCAGTGTCGTCTGCCCCAGCAGGTGACCAGTTCAGGATTGTCCTGCGCTCGGTCTCCTCTGGTCCCAACAACCCTGTCTCCCCTGAGCTTCGTGACGGACACTGGGTGAGAGTGAGTGTCTTGCACAACTCCACCAGCGTTTCCGTAGATGGCCTCGCAGTCGGGCTGTGCGGTGTTTCCTCGTGGCTGCTCGTGTGTGTCACCTGCGAGCATGTCACGGGGGCAAAGCCACGTTCTCCTCATCGCATTCCATTGGGTGGCCCAGATTTCAGCGTTCCTGTCCCTAATGGCGTGAGCGTCCATCACCGGGTCAGGGCGGTGGCCGTGAGGTCTTGCCACCCCAGTGCGACTCATCTCCTGCTGCAATGGAGTATTTTGTTGGACAATTTTTACAGGCTATGTCAGCATCCCGTTTCTCATAACACTTCCATTTATTAATTTATGAACTGTGCACTCTTGTGTTTATGTTTTAATTACCAGATTGCAATTCTTTATCATGATTATTTATTTTTAGAGATTTTTGCTATTGGGCGTGTGAGCTCACCAGAGAGAGAGAAACCGAGAAATCATTCCCTTGGGGTTGGGGGGATGTGGTCATGCCACAAACCCTTGTCTTCCATTCTCCTCTTGAGATTTGAGGCACCTACACACACACACACACACACACACACACACACTTGGTGTGAGTTTCCAGCTGCTGGAACCCCAGTGCCTGAATCCCTAGGCCACCTGCTGGCCCCATCTTTAGCATCATTTTAACACACTAGATGTCCTGCTTTGGCACTGGGAGCCCCTTTCTAGTTGACCACCTTGACCTGGTGACACCCCCTCCCCCAGGGGGGTGATTCAATGTGCACGGCCTCGTTTTGTGGCCCCGTGTTCCAGGCTCAGTTCCCTTCCCCAGCCCTGAAGTCAGCTCCGCTCTGAGGAGCGTTCACTCTCTGGTGAATCTCCACTTCTGTTAGTGGGGACTGGTACTCAGAGGTGGAGATTCGGGCATAAGGTGCGCTCGCTGTTATTAAGGAGTTATTGTTCTCTGGGGCCAGCAGATGGCGTGGTGGTTATGTCGTTGGACTCCCACATGGCCAGCCTTGGTTTGAATCCTGGACCCAGGGGCTTAAAACATGCTGGGCACATGTGCATGGGTGCCCCAGATCCCAGGAGGAGAGGAGAAGAGAAGGGATTGTGGCATGGCCATCCCCCCCGGGAGTGATTTCTCACTTTCCCTCTCACTGTCCCTGTCTCTCTCTCTCTGGTGAGTGCATGTGCCCGAAGGCAAAAACCTCTACAAAAAACAAAACAAAACCCGACTTATTGTTCTCAGGCTCTCTCAGCAGTGGAGTTAGTGAATGAAACACACGCGCACACAGACACACATGCACACACACACAGGAGAACACACACACACACCCCTCCATCAAGGACCATTAGGCCACAATGATGCTTCCAGTTACAATCCCGCACCCACAGGGTTCATTTCAGTTTTCTCCGTGAAAAACTGGACTTCCATTTTTTCCATTTATCTACTTATTCGATCCATTTCCCTGTGAGTCACCCCTTTCCCTTCTCTGCCGTTCTCTCTCCCATGTAAATAACTTCTCACCCTGTCCAGGCTCTGGCTTCCCTGTTTAGATGAATTCGCTCGTGAAAATATTTTCCTGTTACCTTTTCTAGAAACATTAGAGTTTTAGCTTTCACAGTGCCATATTTGATTCATCTCCTGTGGAGTTCGGGGGGCAGTATGAGCCAGGAGTTGAAGTTATTGGAAGTTATTTCTGTCTATAGATTTAGGCAGTTGTCCAAGCTTCATTACTGAAAAGATTTTTCTTTCTCCCACTGGCGTGTCTTGACCTTTGCAAAACGTCGGGTGACCACACGTGTGCAGATCTGCTTCCGGACTCTCGGTTCTTGCCCATCTGTCTATCTGTCTTGGTGCCAACTCTACACTGCCTTGGTAACTATACATTTACAATAGGTCTTGAAATCAACCAGTTCTCTGAATCCTTCAAGATTGTTTTGGAGTATTCTAGATCCTTTGCTGTTCTAAATTTGAAAATCGACTACTTTTGCATTTATAAAGGAAATGCTTGTCATTTTAATTCGTATCACCTTTAATCCGTAGCTCAAGTTGGAGAGAACTGACATCTTCTTTTTTTTGGAGAGGTTTTTGCTATAGGGCAAGTGTGCTCACCAGAAAGACAGAGAGAGACAGAGAGACAGAAAGCAAGGAATCCCCTCCCCCCCCCAGGGGGATGGCCATGCCACAATCCCTTCTCCTCTCGGGATTTTGGGCATGCACCCACACACATGTGCCTGGCGTGAGTTTAAGCCACCGGGTCCAGGACTTGAACTGCGGTCAACTACGTGGGAGTCCAGTGACATAGCCATTATGCCAACTGCTGGTCCCAGAGAGCTGACATCTTAATGATATTGAGCCTTCTGATTTGTGAATATGGTATATCTTTTCTATTAGGTCTTCTTAGTTTATCTCAAAGGTGTTTAATAATTTTCAGTGTAGAGGTTTTGCAGACAGTTTGTTAAATTTAAAAATGTTTAACATTGGGGCCAACAAATGGCAAAGTAGTTATGTCACTGGACTCCCAGGTAGTTGACTACAGTTCCAGTCCTGGACCTGGTCGCTCAAAACTCACATTGGGCGCATGCGCGTGTGTGAGCCTAAGATCTCGAGAGGAGAACGGAGGAGAAGGGATTATGGTGCAGCCATCCCCTGGGGGGTGATTTCTTGCTTTCTGCCTCTCTGGCAAGCACATGTACCTTATAGCAAAAACCTCTCTCAAAAAAAAGTTTCATGTTTTGGTATTTTATATGTGAATTTTTTTCTTAAATTTCCTCTCATTGATTTTGCTGAACGTATTTTGAAACCCTATTGTTAGGCACACACACTTAAAATAATTAGATCTTCCTGTTTAATAGGCCATTTTTGTCAATAAAAAGCAACGTTCTATTTATCTCTGGTAATACTCTGTTTTGAAGTCTTTGCTGACTGATACTAGTATAATAATTAATTTTGTTGTCTTTGGTCATAATAGAGCATGTGTGCGTGAGAGCGAGTGCGGGGAGCACGTCCCCAGGATCGGTCAGCTGTGATCCCCTTTCCCGGCCCTCCGGCCCACTGGGTCTCGGGAGCCTGGTGCCCGACTGAGTGCCTCGGGCTGACTGGGAGGACTCACACCGCGGTCACCACGTGGGACCCAGCTTCTCTCGAGCAGGACATTACAGAGTCGGCCCTACTCTGACAGGCTTGGCACACTTTCCCTTTCATGATTTTACATTCGACCTGTGTCGTCAAACTTTAAACAGATACTCCGTTTTAAATTCACTCTGAGAATGTCTGTCTGCTCTTTCTTTTATCGATATGGTTTAAGTCTACCTGTTTGCAATTTGTCTTCTATTTATTTGATCTGTCTTGTTTGGAGTCTTTATGGTTATTATTATCTTTCCCTCCTTTGTGTTTTTAGCTTAAATTCTTTATTGGATTAGAGGTAATCTATTTAGAAGTACCTGTGACCTGCAGCTAGTATACATTCAACAAACTATTAGCAATGTAATAAAGAAAACGGGGCTTAGCGTATCGGATCTCACAGAACTCCATTGGGAGACTAGAGAAGATTTGGCTAAAAAGGCAGCTGCTGTGCTCAGAGAAAAAGTTTCTGGAGGACGGCAGGTGGCGTGGTGGTTAAGGGTGTTTGACTCCCACATGGCCGACTGTGGTTCAAGTCCTGGACCTGGCGACTTGCTTTCTCACTCTCTCTCTCACACACACTCTGTCCCTCTCTGATAAAATGAAAATAAGTAAATAAGTAAAGTCAAATAAAATAATTCCAAAGCTAGAAGGGGCCAGAAGGTGGCATGGTGGTTAAAGCACTGGACTTCCCCATGGCCAACGATGGTTCAAATCATCGGCCGGGCAGCTTGGAACTCATGCTGGGTACATGTGCATGCGTGCCCAAAATCTCGAGAGGAGGATGGAGGAGCAGGGTACACGGGTGATGGAGAGGGGGGTACAAGTCCAGACGCAGATGGGTGGACGCCCAGCTGCACGGCAGTGTCTCACAGGCGCCCCTTCCACCACATAGTTATATTTTTGTGGAGATCTTGTATCAGCCTCTAAATGGTACAAAACAAAGACCAATATCCTTGGGACCCCGAGATGGTATAGTGGTTTCATCGCTGGACTCCATGTAGTCAATTGTGGTTTGTTGTCCCGGACCCAGTGGTTTCAACCTCAGGCCGGGCGCGTGTGCGTGCATGCCCAAGATCCTGAGAGGAGGATGGAGGAGAAGGGACTGCAGTGTGGCCATCCCCCCCAACCCTGGGGCTGATTTTTCGCTTTCTGTCTCAATCGGTCTCTCTGGTGAGTCTCTCTCTCTCAAAACCAAAACCAAACCAAAACAAAACAAAAACAAAACAAAAAACAAAACAAAACAAAACAAAAGACAAATATTCGCAAAGAATTTCTCTAAAGTTAGAAAACATTTTCTGAAGCCAGCTCACTGAAGCAGGACAGGGTTAGTCATAAACTGTCGCACACTGCCCTCTGGTGGCCCCGTGGAAAACTGCAGGAATATTTCAGGGCTTCAGGGTTCTTGAACTTTAAACCTAGGCATGTGGCCTCCTGGTTAAGGGCGCTGGACTCCCACATGGCTGACTGCGCTTGCTTTCTCACTTTCCCTCTCTCTCTTTCTCTCCTCTCTCGCTCTCATTCTGCCCCTCTCTGGTCAAAATTAAAAATAAATAAAAAATAAATAATTACTAAAAACAAACACACAAACAAACACACACAAAGCCCAGGCACTGACACGGGCTTGCTGTCCCGTGGAAACCGAGTGCTGTAAGGCAGCATCCCGGGCCCCTTCCAGCGTAAGCAGTTGTTTTGTCATTCGGGTCATGGAAACACGGCTCTTCTCACCGGCCGGCAGGAGTACAGCAGGTGTTTACTGAGCACCTGGGCCAGGTCTGATTCTAGAATTCAGCAGAGACAAGGCCACTGCCCCCAGACCAGGGGGTGGTGGAAACTGCGGCGGATAACTGGCCCGCACAGCGGAGGGTGTCTGGTTAGATACCTCAGTAAGCTAGTGCGTATTGATGGGAGTCTGAACGGGAACATTTCAGAAAATCCGAAAACGGTCATCCAGAACCACCTTCTGCTTGTATCTAACTGAAATACGGGGCTTTTCTAACAGAACAGGGAGCATCCCACGCGCCCAGTTACTTGCCACTTAACACGGGCACTTGCTCTCGCCACTCAGCGTTTTTGAAAGTAGGATTTTAAGGGCCACGTCTTGTACATGAGTGACGGACGTGCCCGCGGACATCCCCCTCCTCGGCCCAGTCCTGACCGTGTGTGGGAGTGGGGCTCCGGGGCTGTCACTGCGCGGTTCCTTGGTCTCTGGCGGTCCCGGGCCGCTCAGCGCACTCTCACCACCCTTCTCTGATCTCCCGGTGCCCAGAGCCCCAGGCCAGGCGCTGCGGGTCGGCCCTCCGCCCCGCTCTCCAGGGGCGGCAGCCGCAGTGCTCAGCAGGGATTGAGGACACGCACATCCCAATGGGGACCCCGCTGTCCCCCCACATCCATCCTCCCCACTCTGGACGTGAAGCTGGACCATGTTTCCCACTCCTGTGCATTGGGTGTGGCCTCGTGGTCGGTTCCTGCTGCTGCGAGGGGTGTGAACCCAGGCGAGCCACCCCCACGTCCTGCAAGGACACCCCACGGCCTTCTCGGTGCTCCACCCCTTGTGGGTGGAGACGTTTAGGGGAGGGGAGGGCGGTTTCCAGCTCAGACACCAGATTCAGGCCTTCCACGGGACCTCTGGGGGAGAGCCTTTGCAGTACTAGGGGCTCTGCACACCCTCCCCACGTGGGCCTGTGGCTTCTTTGCACCCCAAGACACACACAGTCACACAGACATGCACTCCGATACACACGCAGACACATACAAAGACACAGACACACAGACATGGACTCAAATATACACGCAGACACACACACACACAGTCACACAGACACATTCACACAGACATGCACTCAGGCACACACACAGACATGCACACACACAGTCACACGGACACATTCACACACAGACATGCACTCAGATACACACGCAGACACACACACACAGTCACACGGACACATTTACACACAGACATGCACTCAGGTACACACGCAGACACACACACACACAGTCACACAGACACGTTCACACAGACATGCACTCAGGTACACACGCAGACACACACACAGTCACACAGACACATTCACACAGACAT
>NW_006159673.1:1102138-1104165 GCF_000334495.1 Tupaia belangeri chinensis | reverse complement strand
TTCACACAGACATGCACTCAGGTACACACGCAGACACGCACACACAGTCACACAGACACGTTCACACAGACATGCACTCAGGTACACACGCAGACACACACATAGTCACACAGACACATTCACACAGACATGCACTCAGATACACACACAGACACACACACACACAGTCACACGGACACATTCACACACAGACATGCACTCAGATACACACGCAGACACACACACACACAGTCACATGGACACATTCACACACAGAAATGCACTCAGGTACACACACAGACACACATACAGTCACACAGACACAGACATGCACTCGGATATGCAGACACACACACACAAAGTCACACACACACAGACATGCACTCAGATATGCAGGCAGACACACACACGGTCATCCTCACTCACGCTGACACCACAGCTGGGGGCCGTGGTGAGGTTAGAGGAGAAGGGGACCCTGAGGAGGTGACACCGGAAAGAAGAAAGTCCCATGGGGCCCTGTGTCCACAGCTCTGGGCACTTTGGGCTAGGACAGGCCCCTCTGGAGTGAAGAGGCTTACGGGAGAGGAGGACTGCTCCTCCCTACATGTATGCTTTGCGTGTGTTTACTGGTGCTGGTGCATGCCTGTATGCAGGACAGAGGCACCGCAGTGAGGGCCCACGCTGAGGCCCCTGCCCAGCCCTCCAGCTCGTCAGGGTCTGGGCACACCTGCCCCGCACCTGGCATGCTCTAGGTTGGCTGACCGGGGTCTGAACCTGCTGCGGGCCGTGGCTCCTCACTGCATCGTGGAGGCTGGTCTTCTCCCTTGCGAGTCGGCGCTTTCAGCCCACCACGCTGGGGCCCACTGTGCAGAAGGGTCCGTGGATGGGGTTCTCCGTCATGGCCCAGAGCACTCCGAGTCCTGGGGAAGAGTGCTCTTTCCTCCTGGAGGCCTGTCTGAGCAGTTAGGCTTGGGGACCTGGACTGAGACCTGGGGTGACGGAGGTGGCACAGCATGGGCCTCTTGTCCTTGGACAGGGTCAACCTTGCTGGAGCCTCGAGGTCCTCACGTGGAAGTGGGGGTTGTTGCCGGGCTGAGGAGGCCATGAGAGTGAAGGGAGCCCCAGGGCTGGTGCCCGCAGGTGGGGCCAGGCAGGGCCAGGTGTCACTGCAGCTCGCGGTGTCCCCTAGCCCTGCAGCCCTGCTCCCTCTCCCGAGCCCGCGGGCTGATGCCCTGAAGTACCAGGAGCAAACGTGGGCCCTGGGGAGCGGCTGCAGGCCGGCCACTGCACTGTGCCGGAGATGGGAGCCTGTCCCGCAGCCGCCTCGCCACCAGCCAGACACACATCTTGGTCATGGGTGCCACCACCAGCCCTGAGCTGGCCGGGGGCAGACTCGGGGCCCAAGGGCTGGGCGTTCCTCTCCCAGAGCCGTCAGTGAGGATGCTCTGAGCAAGGCCCTCACGCGAAGGCTGAGGGGCCCGGGCAGCTGGGCAGGGATGAAGACGGAGCTCGGCCTGGAGAGGAAGGGGGACAGGAACGCGGCATAGACAGCGGCAGACAGAAGGATGGACGGCAGAGCGAGTGCTGCATCCAGCAGGGGCCAAGGAGGGCGGGTCGCTGCCTACAGGGAGTGGAAGGAGTCCTCCCTGAGCTGACTGGTGAGCTGGGCACGGATGGCAAGGAGGAGCCAGCCCTGCCCAGGAGTGGGGAGGTACGCAGGGGAAGGGTACAGGGTGCAGACTCTGGGTGGAGCTGGTCCAGAGAAGAGGCTGGAAAAGTCCCAGTGTTTCTGGAGCGGGCTTGGAGGGCAGAGCCGGGCCTGGGCTCTGCATGAGTGACACCCAAGTGCCACCATGGCCCCGCAGCCCTAGACAGCTACCCCACGGCTTCTGCGGACCACACAGCTGGCGCAGATCAGCCCGGGGCCACTGCACATGCTCCAGGGCTGAGTCTCAGCTGAGGCCCGGCTGGGGCGGGACCCGCATGCACGCTCATTCACGGTGGTCAGGAACCGGCTTGGACCGAGGGTCTTCGGGCCGCTCTCTCCT
>NW_006159673.1:1098232-1102119 GCF_000334495.1 Tupaia belangeri chinensis | reverse complement strand
AGGGGAGGGGGGCGGGCGCTTCTGCATGCAGGGGCTCGTAGCACAGCAGCTGGTCCCCCAGAAAGAACCAAGGTTCTGAAAGAGGGAGAGAAAAACGAGAGGGACAGGAAGAAAGCAGCCATGGAATCGGTTCTGAGGGGCATGACTCACTCGGGCGACACTGCAGGGTAGAAGGGAGGCTCTGAGTCCAGTCCACACTCAGAAGGGGCTGATACAGACTGCTGGGAGGGCAGGGGGCCGGGAGCCGTGGGTGGGAGGGACTGCTCACTGCAGGGGCCGAGGTGAGGCACTGGGTGGGAACCCCAAAACAACAGGAAGGTGCTGAAAAGTGTGATGGAGGGGAACAGCGCCTGAATTAAGTGAGTCTGAGCCTCTCATGGAAGGCCAGCAGATGGCGTATTGGTTACATCGTAGGACTCTCATGTAGTGGACCATGGTTCAAGCCCTGGACCCAGTGGCTTAAAACTCACACTGGACATGTGTGTGTGCATGCCCAAAATCCTGAGAGAAGAATGGAGGAGAAGGGATTGTGGTGTGGCCATCTCCCCTGAGGGATGATTTTTCGCTCTCTGTCTCTCTGTCTCTCCAGCAAGTGCATGCACCCTAGAGCAGAAATCTCTCAAACAAACCCAACCATCACCACCTCTCATGGTGCAGTGGGGAAGGGAGGCCGAGTGGGGACTGGTGTTCCGAAGATCACATGGCAGAGACCCGGGCCCTGCTGGGCTGCGTTCCACTCCACGTCCGGCCACTCCTCTGCTTCAGCTCTGACTGGAGATTAGTACGTGGAAAACCTGCCATGGGTGGGCTGAGTGTTGTCTCCCCGGGTCCGACGACACCCTGAGAAAGTCATGCTTGATCCCACCTGAAGAGGGGTTTGGGGAGGCGCCATGGGTCCACCGGGCACAGAGCGAGTGAAGCAGGAGCTCGTCTAAAGCCAGGTCTGCCTCCTCAAAGCCGGGTCCGACTCCCCTGCCTTCCGCAGGTGCCCAGGCAGGTCGTGCCGGTGCAGCCGTGTGCAGATACAGAGATGGGTGGGGTGTCAGGCCTGCGGTCAGCACAGAGCAGGGCTCAGGGGAGGGGACCCCAGGAAGTGACCTGGCTTCCTTGATGATAGACCCTGGGACCCCGGTAGCCAGGGGCCCACATTCTACACACGGCCTCCTCCCAGCTCACCTGGACGGGACACCTGAGACCGCGAGGTTCCTGCTGCCGTCCTGTCCCCCTGCAGGCGCTGCTCCTGCCTGCACGTGGTCCCCACACCTGGGCTGTTCACCAGGCGGTTCCCAAAGGTCACCAGGATGGCCAGGGAAGGTCGCTCCAGGCCAGGCCATCGCTGTGAGCCCCTGCAGCCCCTCCTGAGTGTGGGGACGAGGGCACCAGGGGAGGCTATCCCAGCAGGGGCAGGTTAGTCTGGTGGTCCTGTCGTGGTCACCTCAGGTCATGCTGGCAGGGGGAGGGCAGCGCTGGGGCAGCCATTCCCAGACCCTCAAGCCTCTTCTGGGGGGACGTCAGTGACACAGGGTCTGGGGCTAGATGGGCCTATGGGCATGGATGACCAGAAATACATGAAAGCTAAATGACAGCCTTCAGATGATCATTGGATCAATGAAGAAATAAGGAAGACAAATTGAAAATATTTTGGAACTATGAAAATACAACAAACTAGAGCTTACAGTATATAGCAAAAGCATTATGATTTTATTTATTTTTGAAAGAGGTTTTTGCCATGGGGTACGTGTGCTCGCCAGAAAGACAGAGAGAGAGAGACAGAAAGCGAGAAATCACCCCCTGGGGGAAGGGCCATGCTGTAATCCTTTCTCCCCCATTCTTTTCTCAGGATCTTGGGCACACACACACACACACACACACACACGTGCCTAGCTTGAGTTTAAGCCGCTGGATCCAGGACTCGAACCGCGGTCTACTACATGGGAGTCCAGTGACATAGCCATTATGCTATTTATCATTAAGCATTATTAAAAAAATATTTTATTTAACTTTATTTAAATTTGAACAGAAATGGACAGAGGGAGAGAGAGAGAAAGCAAGAAAGCAAGCTGCCAGGTCTGGGACTCCATCCACAGTCAGCCATGTGGGAGTCCAGTGCCCTTAACTACCATGCACCCTGCCAGCCCTGCAAAAGCATTATTAAGAAGGAATTTTATAACAATAAACACCTGTATCACAATAATTAAAATATTTCAAATAAACAACCTAATAATGCATCTCAAGGAACTAAAAATGCTACAATGAATAAAACCCAAAACCAGCGGGAGAAAAGAAATAAGAAAGATCAAATAAATACAATTGAGATAAAAAAATACAAAAAAAATCAGCAAAATGAAAACTTGTTTTTTTTTTTTTTTAAAAAAATGTAACAAAGTCGGGGCTGGCAGGTGTTATGGTGGTTAACGGCACTAGACTCCCACATGGCCAACTGCGGTTCGAGTCCTGGACCTGGCGGCTTGCTTTTTCACTTCCTCTCTCTCTCTCTCTCTCTCTCCTCTCACTCTGTCCCTCTCCGGTCAAATTAAAATAAGTAAATAAATGTAAATAAAATAATTATTAAAAAATATAACAAAGTCAACAAAAGATTAAATATATAGACTAAGGGGAAAAAAGAGAGAAGATGCAAATAAAAAAATTAGGAAAAAAAGATACCACGGAGATACAAAACAACATTAGAGACTACTATAAACAACTATATGCCAACAAATTGGAAATCCTAGACAAAATGTATAAATCCTAGACAAAATGGAATATACAATCCATCAAGATTGAATCAGGAAGAACTATAAAGCCTGAACAGACCAATATCAAGAAGATTAAACCAGTAATAAAAAAATTCCCAATGAAGAAAAGCCCAGGGCTGGATGGATTTACTGCTGAACTCAACGAAATGCCTAAGGAAGAATTAATATAAATTCTTCTTGATTAATTAAAAAATTTGAGATGGAGGTAAGCCTCTCAAACTCATTTTACAAGGCCAACATCACCTTGCACAAAGAAACAATAGCCATGAAGACACTACGGACACTATATCCCTGATGAACATAGATGCAAAACACCTCAGGAAAATGCTAGTAAACTGAATCCAACAAATAGAAGAAATGATAAACCATCATCAACGTGGGGTTTGTCCTAGAGAGCCAAGAACGGTTCAACATATGCAAATCAACAGCTGTGATATACTGCATCAACAGAATGAAGGATAAAAATCATATGATCATGAAAATAGAGCATAAAAAGCATTAGTAAAAATACAACATCCTGGCCAGCCAGATGCAAGGTGGTTAAGGTAGCTGGATCCCACTGGCTGACAGTGTGGTTCAAGTACTGGACCTGGAAGCATGAAAAATATGCTGGGTGTATATGTGTGTTTTGCCCAAAATCCTGAAAGGAGGGAGATATGGAGAAGAGATTGTAGCTTGGCCAGCCTTCAGGGATCCTTTCCCCTTCTCTCTCTGTGTCTCACTCCAGCAAGCAGACATGACCTCTGGCAAAAATGAAACAAAACAAATAAAGTAACATCCCCTTTATGATAAACACTTTCAACATAGTAGATGTAGGTCATATATGACAAACTAGAGCTAATATCATATACTAAGTAGGGGAAGAGTTGAAAGCTTTTCTTTTATGAAATTACTAAAAATAAAAATAGGAAAATGCTTTAGGACATAGGTTAAGGCAGACATTTAGGAAAAGACTTCAGAAATGCAGCCAACAAAAGTAAAAATAGACAGATGGCATTATATCAAAGAAAAAATCTTCTATATATCAAAAGAATCAATCAACAGAGTGAAGGAACAACCTACAAATTGGAGAAAATATTTACCAACTACATCCAACAAAAAATTAATAACTAGAAAATACAAGTATTTACA
>NW_006159673.1:1089491-1098169 GCF_000334495.1 Tupaia belangeri chinensis | reverse complement strand
AGAGAGAGAGAGAGAGAGAGAGAGAGAGAGAAAGTGAGAAAGCCAGCCACTTTGGTCCAGGATTTGAACCGTGGTTGGCTATGTGGGAGTCCAGTGCTTCAACCACAATGCCACTTGCTGGCCCCAACCTATCTAATGTTTTGTTGACTTAGTTACTTTCCAAAAAAACTAAGTTTTCATTTTGCTGATCTTTTGTATTTTTTTGTCTCAATTTTATTTATTTCTACTTTCTTCTTTTTTTTCCCTTTCTTCTACTAATTTTGGGTTTATTTATGTAGTTTTAGTTCCTTAAGGTGCATTATTAGGTTGTTTATTTGAAATCTTTAAATAAATAACTTACTTAAAAAACAAACCTAAGTCAAACCAAAAAAATTCAAATAACCTGATTAGAAAATGGGCAAATGATCTGAACAAACATTTATCAAAAATACTACACATGGCCATAAGTGCATGAAACAATGCTCACTATTACTACTCAGTGGGGAGATACAAATCAAAATCACAATGTGAAACATTGCCGCAGGGCGCTTTCAGAGTGCCGGTAAAGTGGCTATTTTCAAAAGACAAAAAATAACAGATGTTGGTGAGAACTCAGAGACAGGGGAACTCCTTTATACTGTTGGTGGAAATGTAAGCTACTGAGTTTTCAGAAAAGTCATGATGCATTTTGTATAGAAAACAGAAAAATAGGTCATGACATCCAACAACCCTTAGCCAAAGAGTACAAAGATACCTGAAGAAACTAAAAATAGAACCATCACATCAGTATATTGTAGAGCTATTTGCACTCGAATGCTCATTACAGCACCCTTCACAATAGTCAAGATGCAGAATGAATCTAAATGTCCATCAAGAGGCTGATGGATAAAAAACACATAGGATACATACCTATGCATACGTAAAATTCGGCCAAGGAAAAAGTATGAAATTCTGTCATTTGAGGCAAAATGCACAAGCCTAGTGTGAGATAAGCCAGGCACAGAAAGAGAAGGCTTACATGTTCTGCCTTGAATGTGGAAACGAACAAAGTCGTCCTCGTGAAGTAGGACTAGAATGTGGTTACCAGAGGCTGGGAAGGGTGGAGGGGAGGAGGGGATGACCAAACGCTGGTTCACATGCAGAATCACAGTGCGACAGGGCGAGTAAGTTCAGTAACATGAGGATAGTTCAGAATAATTTCCTGTATATTTCAGAATAGCTGAAAGAGGATTTTGAACACTCTCAGCACCAAGCAATGATGAATGTTTCGGATAACGAACATGTTAAATACCCTGGTTTGAGCATTACACATTATACTCAGGTACTGAAAACCCACATACGTGTGATCACAAGGATATCAGTTTTTAGAAGCAGTGCCTCTCTGCCCCCTGGTGGCCTTGTGATTAGATGGCCTGCATACTTGAGTGCCTCAAGGTTCTCACCTTGCGAGAAGCCCTCGTCCTCGGATACACTTACAGGCTTGTTGTTAGGTCAAAGCTGCCAGATGCCACGTGGGAAACCACTGGGTTTGAGTCCTGGACCCAGAAGTGTGAGAAATGTGCCAGGAGTGTGTGCCCAAAGTCCTGAAAGGAGGGAGAGATGGAGGGGAAGGGACTACCGTGTGACCATGCCTCACAGGTGGTGCTTTCTCACCTTCTCTCTCTCTCTGTCTCTTTCTCTGGTGAGTACATGCGTCCTCTGGCAATTAAAAAAAAAAAAAGCAAAACCAAAATCAGTAAGATGCAGTGTTTTCAGTTCCCGTATGGAGGTGCGTTCTCTCCTTCACCTGGAGTTAACTTGGGGAAAGCTGTGTTTGTGCACATGCAATTTTTATCCCAGTCCTTTCCCACAGAGCAGACTCAGTTTTACTGGGAAGCAATCCTCCACACCAAGAGGCTCGTACTCCTCACCCTGCAGCTCGGAGCGAGCTGGCGACGTTGAAGCTGGAGGACTGTGGGGTGGAGAGTCTGCTCAGGCTCGCCTTTCCTCCTTGCACCCGAAGTGCAGCCTCAGGGGTGGAAACCAGCTACTACGGGTTGGGTCAGGAGGTCAGGGGGCGTCTGACTGTGGTGGGGACGTTCCAGGTCAATGTGCAGGCCCACCTCTGGAGTTCTACAGCAGGAAAAGGGCGCCCTCTCTGGCTCTCTGCTCTGTGTAGGCAGATCTAATTCCGACCGAGGCATCAGCCCCTCCTGGTCCTGGGTGAGCCCCGAGCACACACGCCCCTTCTCTGGCGCGTGCTCCATCTTCACAAGAGGCAGGTGTGGCCATCTTTGTGAATTGGAAGACCAACAGCTTTTTCCTTTTAGGTTTTTGATGAAGGACGCTGCACTTGCTGGGGAGAGACAGAGACAGTGAGAGGGAAAGTGAGAACCAGCCCCCAGGGGAGGTGGCCCTGCTACAGTCCCCTCTCCTCCCTTCCCCTGGGACTTTGGGCCACACACACACACACACACACACACACACACGCCTGGCATGAGTTCGAGTGGCCGGGTCAGGCCTGGAACCACAGTCGGCCACGTGGGCACCCAGCACCTCGCCCGCCCTCCGCCCTGTGTGGCTGCCTGTGCTCTGGGTGTGAGAGCCCCAGGGACCAGGGGATCCCGTCCCCATCCCAGGCTGCTTCCTCTCCCGTCTGTCGGCAGGTAGGATCAGTGGACCGCAGAGGCCGACAAGACCACCCAGCACAGCAGCACTTGCAGTTGTGACAGGGCAGATGGTGACCCCGCAGTGCCACGCTCAGCCTCACACTTCTTCCCCCGCACACCTGGCCCTCCGTGCTCGGGCCTGGGCGGGAGGTTGGCGATGGTGGCCCGGGGCAGGGCAGGGGTGCGGCGCTCCACAGAATGGAGACAAGGGGGTGACAAGACGGCGCCGTCTTTCAGAAACAGGGCTCCTCAGTCACACCGCTGCAGCACCACACACACACACACACACACACACACACACACACACCGACACACATCCACACCCCCACATCTCACACACATCCACACCCACCCACCCAACCACACACACACACACACACACTGACACACCCACACACTCCCACACTCACACCCACCCACCCAACCACACACCCCCCCACATATCCACACCCACACACCCAACCACACACACACTGACACACACACACGCACACACATCAACACCCACCCACCCAGCCACACACACACATCCACACCCACCTACCCAACCACACACACACACACACATCCACACCTACACACTCCCACACTCACTCACCCCCCACTCACCTACACACACCCACACACATCCACACCCACACACTCCCACACTCACAACCAGACACATCCACACCCACCCACCCTACCACACACTGACACACACACACACACCCACAAATACACTGACACACATCCACAACCACCCACCCACCCAACCACACACACACAACCACACACACACACAACCACATACACACACATCCACCCACCCAACCACACACACTCTGACACACATACACACACACCCAACCAAACCCACACACCCACACATCCACACCCACCCACCCAGCTACACACACATACACACACATCCACACTCACCCACCCAACCACACACACATGGACACACACACTCAACCACACACACCCACACACATCTACACCCACCCACCCAGCCACACATACATACCCACACACATCCACACCTACCCATCCAACCACACACACACACACACACACCCACACACCCAACCACACCCACACACTGACCCACACACCCACATATCCACACCCACACACCCAACCACACACACACTGACACGCACACATGCACACACATTCACACTCATCCACCCAGCCACACACACACACACATCCACACCCACCCACCCAACCACACACACACACTGACACCCCCCCCACACTCACACACACTGACACACACACTGACACAAGCCCCCGCACACACCCGCACTGACACACACACACACACACACTCCCACACTCACATACCCCCCACACCAACACCCACACACTCACATGCTCCCATACACACTGACACCCACACACCCACACTCACACACACACAGTGACACAAGCCCCCCCCACACTCACACACACACCCCACACACTCACACACACCGACAAAAACCCCCACCCTCATACTCACCCGCACACTGACACACACACACCCCACACTCACACACCCCCTCCACACACACTGACACACACCCACACATACCCACACTCACACACTGACACACATACACACCCACACAAACATATACACACTCACACACTGACACACACACCCCATGCTCACACACCCCTTCACACGCACTGACACACACACACACACACACACACACTCACACCCACACACCATACTCACACATACACTGACATGGGGGGACCGTGGACATGGGGAGGAGGATGTGGACTGCACAGGTGACAAGGGGACGAGAAGGAGGAGGTGGCCGAGCCAGAGGCCATTACGCCCACTTCTAACAGCCTGGGGAGAGGGGGCCGCCAGGAGACGAGGCTGGGGCCTCAAGGTGCCCGGGCTGCCTCTCTGGGCCACCACCAGGCCAGCTGAATGGCCTGGGTGCCTCGGTCCGTCCACTCTCTGAGCCTTTGCCTAGGAAAGCCCCTGAGACTGGAGGGGCTCCAGGAAGAGGACCTTGGGGTCTCTGTCCGTGTGGCTTCAGTTGGTCACTGCCCCCCGATTCCCGCAAATGTCTGTTGCCTCAGGGTTTTTTCTTTTTTGAGAGTTTTTTTTACCTTAGGGCATGTGTGCTCACCAGAGAGAGAGAGAAACAATGAGAGAGGAGTTAGAAATCGCCCCTGGGAGATGGCCACGCTGCAATCCCTGCCCCTCCATTCTCCTCCCGGGATCTTGGGCAACCACGCACATGCACCCAGTGTGAATTGCAAGCCCCCGGGTCCGGGACTTGAACTGTGGTTGGCCATGTGGGAGTCCAGTGGTGCAACTGCTACGCCATCTGCTGGCCTCTGCCCCAGGTTTTCGCAGACCACCCACTGTGCTCCGAGATCCGTGGAAAGGCTCTGCTTCTGAGGGCCTGCGGGCAGAGGCTGGCGGCCTGGTGGGCCGAGACCCGGGGAAGGGCAGGCATGGCAGTGCCGGGCCACTGGTCAGAGGAGGGCAAAGCCTCGCTGAGCCTTGGGGTCCTCATTTAGAAGTGGGACCAGCTTTCTGTCCAGCCGTGGTGAGCAGGCCTTGTGACCTGGATCCCGGGGCCAGAGGCAAACAGGAGGAAAGAGGAGCCTGGGGAGTCCCCGCTAATGCCCTGGGTCCTGCAGGCCTGTGCCTTTGCACCCCCACTCCCCGGACTCCTGCCCCCTAGCCTGGAGAGCTGATGTGGGTCACTCAGAGCAGCCTTTCTGCTTGGCTTTCTTCCTCGGATGCAGTGCTAGCACTGGCCACCAGGGGGAGGCATGGAGCGATCGTGCTCTGCAGGAATGGCCTGAGCGGGGCCTCCCAGGGAACTCCCAGCGGTCACCAGCACGGTGTGCAGCTCCTGCCACCAGCGTCCATTTCCACAGTATGAGCTGGCCAGGAACCAGGGGGTAGGTGGTGTTCTCGGACCAGAGTGGGGACTCAGGAGAGGGGACCCCAGGAAGTGACCTGGCTTCCTTGATGATAGACCCTGGGACCCCGGTAGCCAGGGGCCCACATTCTACACACGGCCTCCTCCCAGCTCACCTGGACGGGACACCTGAGACCGCGAGGTTCCTGCCACCGTCCTGTCCTCCTGCAGGCGCTGCTCCTGCCCGCACGTGGTCCCCACACCTGGGCTGTTCACCAGGCGGTTCCCGAAGGTCACCAGGATGGCCAGGGAAGGCCGCTCCTGGCCAGGCCATCGCCGTGACCCCCCGCAGCCCCTCCTGAGTGTGGGGACGAGGGCACCAGGGGAGGCTGTCCGGCAGGGGCAGGTTAGCCTGGTGGTCCTGTCGCGGTCAGCCCAGGTCATGCTGGCGGGGGAGGGCAGCGCTGGGGCAGCTGTTCCCAGACCCTCAGGCTGTCATCTCTATGTGGGGGGACACCTGTGACACAAAGGCATGCGGGCTGGGGTCCGATGGCCGACAGGGTTCAGGCAGGCTCTTGTGCTTCCTGCGTGGCGGGGCGCAGCCCTCAGAGCTTCCGTCTGGCTGATGGCTGGGTTGCTCCTCCATCTCACTGCAGGGGGCAAGGGACTCCTGCAGCCACCGGGCCCTGCACTGGCTCCAGTAAGTGTGAATAGATGGGGAACCCCACACCCCGGGACCTGAGAGGGCCAGAGAGGGTCCTGGGGCACAGATGCCACCCTCGCTACCTCCCCATAGGACTTTGCTAATGGCGGAACCCACAGTCCTCCTTCTGAGGGATTCGGGCCCCACCTCCCCGTGCAGCCCACTGTGCGATGCGCTGAGTCGAGCCTGTGGAGAGGAAGGGCCGGGCCCTGACTGCTGCCCATTGCCTCCCCGCCATCTCCTCCGGCCTGGGCACCTGACTGGTCTGGTCTCAGAGGGCATCCGTCAGCCCCAGCATGCCCCTGTCTCAAGGAGCTGGCGGCCCACCTGCAACTCAGCGTAATTGGCCCCGCAGGAGCACCCAGGGCCCACCTCCTCCTGGCCCCCCCCGGAACACCCAGGGTCTACCTTCTCCTGGGTCCCCTGGGACACCCAGGGCCCACCATCTCCTGTCCCCCCCCAGGAGCACCCAGGGCCCACCTCCTCCTGGCCCCCCTGGAGCACCCAGGACCCACCTTCTGCTGGATCCCCTGGAGCACCCAGGGCCCTCTGAGGCAGAGCCCGAGGATGAGGAGAGCTGGGGGTGGGTGCATGTGAGTGTGGGAGGGGCGAGGTGGGACCACACAGCCAGGCTTCCAGGAGCCCAGGTGAGCCTGAGGAGCTCACACGCCAACACGTCGGGGACTCCGTGGGAGGACGTCCGGAGCTGGCTTCTCGGGCTCGGGCTTCTCCGAGTGCCAGTGGGAAGAGCGCATGGAAAGCCAGTCATGGTCATCTTCCCTCTTCTCGCCGGTCCAGCGTCAGCCCCGTTGCAAGCTCAAAGCCACCTCAAGATCTAGAGCCAGCTGCAGAGCTGGAGCCGGAGCTGGAGCCGGAGCCGGAGCCGGAGCAGGCTCAGATGTGAGCTCTGGAAGGTGGAGGTGCTGGGACCAGCTCCAGAGCCAGAGCCAGAGCGCCAGGCAGTCCCGGCTGGGCACCGGCCTCAGGCAGAGGGAGAGGGCAGTCTGTGGCACCAGCCTCACGCAGAGGGAGAGAGTAGTCTGGCACCAGCCACAGAGGCGGTGGGGCTGGCTGAGACCTGGAGTCGACAGCAGAAGCAGCTCTGGCAGCTCCGGCGCTGGCCTCGCCGCCTGCACCAAGCGAGAGCGGGCGCTCCCAGGCCCCACGGGCAGCTCCCAGGGCCCCCAGCTGCCCGGGCTCCTGCCCAACTGTCCTCCCCTCCCTGACGACGGCATTGCAGTCAGCACCACGTCTCTCCTCTGCGCCTCAAGGTTTATTCCATTCTATCTTATAAACGTCACCTAAATGAAACAGTTCAAGTTTTTAAGATTAAATTCAGTGGCTCTGAGTGCATTCCAGTGTCCTGTGACCATCCCGGTCCAGAGTGTCGTGTTCCAGAACATTCTCATCAACCCTTTCTGTACCAGAACCGATCACTGCCCACCTCCCCAGCTCCCGCCCTCGGTAACCGCTACACTTCCTGTCTCCAGGGCAGAGGGCGGAGCGGGCCGGGGGGTTGGCACCAGCGTGGTCATACGTGACGTGGCCTTCCATGCCTGGCCACGTAACACTGGGTGGTTGGAAAAGTCACGACCAGTTTTTCTGTGCAAAAATGCATCATGACTTTTCCAACGCCCCAATGTATGACCAATGTCCGAGGGAACTGATTAATTTCTGATTGTTTCTGATTGCAGGGAAACCCTAGAGCACTAAGCTGTGCTTTGCAAACACGAAGCACCGAGAGTAGGTGTTTTCATAATCCCGAGGTAGCAGCTGCTTGCGTGTGCTGTGAGAGACAGAGGTCACAGAGGAAATGACAGTCCTGTCCTGTGGCCACGTCAAACCAGGAAGCCCTGCAGGCTGCAAAGGCATTCCTTTCACCCGCAGCCGGAAGAAAGGGGCTCCCGGGGTACCCAGACCCCTCACGAACCACCGCATTCCCCCAAGGGACAAAGGACGGACACGTGTCCTTCCAAAGGGAAGCGGTACGTCCGGTCAGTGAGGAGAGCTGCTCCATGTCCCGTGTAAAACATGATGTTCACACCGCGGGGACATCATCTGCCGTCGCTCTGGGAGAGGTGACCACCATACTCTTCTCTCAGAGCCTCGGAGGTGTCCCTCACCCAGCCGAGCGCTCATCCAGGAGCCCGCTCCCAGATATGGTCACACACCTCTCCCAAGGTTTGTTTCCAAGGCCGGCCGCCTCAGCACTGTGGACGCAGCGGGAGTTGGAGACACCATGGCCGTCCATGCGGCCTTGACGGCTGAGTCGTTCTGGCCCCTGTGAACTGGGCGTGGGGAGGGTCTCTCTGTGCCCATGAGGAAACCATTACATGAAATACGCAGCGGCAGCCGGTCTGTCCTGAGGGTTTCGTTTTTAGAAACGAGGCATCTATGGTACAAACATGCATATGCACATGTATGTAGATGAGCCCGTGTGCAGAGAGGAAGACAGACAGATGGACAGAGGCAGAGGTGAAG
>NW_006159673.1:1077929-1089475 GCF_000334495.1 Tupaia belangeri chinensis | reverse complement strand
CCCTATGCTCTAGTGGGTAGCACACACCACGTCTTGAGTTTTTTCCTTTTAGTGATACTTAAATCTTTTATAATGCTTATATTATTATTCCATTTTTGTCATAGGATACATGTGTTTGCCAGAGAGGGACAGGGCGGACAGGGACAGTGAGAGGGAAAGTGAGAAGTCACCGGGGGAGGCCATGTCGCAATCGCTCCTCCACTCTCTTCGTGGGGTTTGGTCACTCACGCACACGTGCCCAGTGTGTTTTCCAAGCCGCCAGGTCTATGACCATGCAGCTGGCCATGAGAGATCCAGCCGTTCTAACCTGCGGCACTTGGCTGGCCTGAATGTGTGTGCTATTTTTATAATTATACAAAGATAGTCATATTATATACTGGGTATTGAGCGCTCACCTACTAAGTGATAAAAGAATATTACCTAATTTTTTGTTGTTGTGGTTGAGAGTTTTGCTATAGGGTGCCTGTGCTTGTCAGAAGAGAGACAGACAGTGTAATCCCCCAGGGGGAATGGCCACACCAAAATCTCTTCTCCATTTTCTTCTCAGGATTTTGGGCACGCGCACACACATGCTCAGAGTGTTTTGAGCCTCCAGCTCCGGGACTCAAACCATGGTGGGCCATGTGGGAGTCTAGCTCTTCAACCACCATGCTACCGGTTGGGCCCCTGCATCACATAGCTTTAATTTCTAAAGTTTGTTATTACAAGGACGAGGATATTGAGCACAGTGACAGCAGACGCAGGACACGAATGAAGAGTGAGATGAGGCTGTGGTCCCCAGGAGCAGGCCCATCCTAAGCAATCTGCCCCTTCCTGCCCTCCCCTGGTGGGCAGCTGGGGTGTGCGTGCACCCAGGTGTGTGTGCATGTGTGTGTGTGCACGCTTCCTAGGGTGCGTGGGTGTGTGTGTGTGTGCCCTGGGGTGTACAGGTGTGTGTCTGTCTGGGGAGGAGACACTGACGTTCCCGAGTTTCAGGGGGACTCAGGTAGGTCAAGGGGACAGGGTGCCAGCGGCAGTGTAGGTTTCGCAGGTCAAGGCCGCGGCCAGGTCACTCTGTTAAAGAGCCCCCCACCTGGTCAGCCCTTTGCAGAGGCTCTGGCTCAGCACGTGGGATCCTGCGACCACGCTGGGTGCTGGGAGGAGCCATGTCACTGTGTCACCATTGTTGTCATGAGGAGCCCTGAGCTTACGGAGGGGCCGAGGTCTCTGGGCTAGGTGGGGCTGCTGTGGTTCCGCCAGTGCCCTCCTGTGGCCTCTGTGTGTGGCTGTTCCCATGACATTGTGGGCGGGAAGTGGGGAATGCCCCTGGAGCCTGTGTACCAGGGTGGTGGGGATTCCGGATTCCGGATTCCGGATTCCAGGCTGGGCTGTGGGAGGCTCACCCTGGCTGGAATGCAGCCTCCTATCTGAAACCGGGAAGCTGAGCTCTGCACACACATCCTAGGCATGCCCAAACTCCCCGCAGGTCCCCAGCAGGGACAGAGGCTGGGCGGGACCCAGGATGGTGGGGGATGGGGACAGGTGGCTGAGAACTCACCCCAGGCAGGAGGGAGGGCAGGAGGCAAGCGGATTTCCTGAACTGCAGGCCCAGCGTGGGCTCCTCCTGCCTTCAGTCCCCTCTCACTAAACGCAGGCTCAAGGCACAGTTTACTGCTGCAGGGGGCGGCGCTGAGGCCCAGCGGGGGCCCTCTGAGCAGGGCCTGTGTGAAGCTGGCCCTGTGGGCAGGGGCAGACTGACATAAACCCACAGGAGGCCAGGTGCGGCTTGCCCACTGCGACCTCTGCTCCTCGCCCAAGGCCATGGTGCAGTACAGGCTCCACGTTCAGGGAAGCTTCGCAGGTTTGGGGGTGCGAGTACAGGGGCCAGCCAGAATGTTTCCGAGAAATCTCTGCCTTAGGTCTCGCTTTTACTATTCAAAAAGTAGCACTCAGCGCCTACTGTGCACCACGGACAGCTTCCCCTTGAAGCCTTGCAGCCCGAGTGCTCATATTAACTGGGAGCCCTGCCGCAGGTCTATAAGGTCTATAAGGAGACACCTGCCCCCCCCTCCCTCCCCGCTCCCTGATCCCAGGAGGCTTAAGAAAAACATGGGGATTCCCTTTAACAAACCTTTACCAGAACCAGCAGGTGGTGTGGGGGTTAAGGCACTGGACTCCCACATGGTTAACCACGGTTCAAGGACTGGACCAGGTGGCTTGAAAATCACACTGGGCACATGTGCGTGCGTGCCCAACACCCCGAGAGGGGACTGGAGGAGAAGAGCTTGCAGTCTGGCCGTCCCCCCTGGGGGTGATTTCCTACTTTCCATCTTTTGTCTCTATGTCAAAAACCTACAAAACCAAAAACCAATCAAAACATTTACTCGTCTCTCTGTCAAAACCCTACAAAACCAAAAACCAATCAAAACATTTACCAGCTGGCTGCAGGCTTCAGGGCAGTGCCAAACGCAGGAGCGCTCGGAGGCAGCAGTGACCAGTTCTGCCCTCCGCGTGCCGAAGCTGACCCCTCCAAGCAGAAAGCACCCGGTGCTGGGCCGGTGGAGGCAGAGGGGCTCCGAAGGAGGAAGAGGTACCTGCTGGGCAATTAGGAAGGACCCCTGGGGAGACAGCAGGGGGCAGCCCAGAGGAGCCTTCAGAAAGCAGAGCTCGGGATGCTGAGGCAGGCAGCGCCCGTGGGTGGGGGTGCGGCAGACAGTGCGTGAGGACGGCCTCTGCACACGGCCTTCAGACCACCACGGCCATCCTGGCGTGTGCTGGACAAGGGGGCAGGTGGTGGGGCTGAGTGCGAGACAGCTCAGGCGGCAGTCAGGCACCCCGAGATGCAGTCCACACCACCACCCAGGGGCGCTGTGGCCTGCGGGGAGTCACTTGGTCTCTGGGCCTCAGTGCTCTCTTCTGTACAATGGACCATTTGCCACCTACCCTGTGGGGCAGGAGATGGCACTTGGGAACTCTAGCCCAGGTCTGGGACACGGGCCACTTACACAGGGAGTTTCGCTGGCTATAAAACCTTTGTTTCTTTTTCTTTTCTCTTTCTTCTTTCTTTTTTTCTCTCTCTCTCTCTTTCTTGTGTGTGTGTGTGTGTGTGTGTGTGTGTGTGTGTGTTACAGGCTGTGTGCACTCACTGGGGAGAGAGAGAGAGGGAGAAAGCACCCCTCCCTCGGGGTACAGGGGGATGGTCACTCTGCAATCCCTTCTCCTCCATTTCTCCCCCTCAGGGTTTTGGGCATGCACACACATGTGCCTGGTGTGTTTTTCTAGCTGCCGGGTCTGGGACTTGAACTACACAGTTGGCCAAGTGGATTTAGTGCCTTGACCACCATGCCACTGACTGGACCATCTGTAGACTATCTTAACATGAACACTCGTGCGGTCTAGATCTATGTTTCCCGCCCGAGATGCAAGGCCTTGGAAGGTTACAAAGGTTAAGTTCATGGTCACAAAGGAGACGCCGACCAGAAAAGAGGCCACAGCCTCAGGAACAAGCAAACGTGATGATAAAGATTCCGGGCAACGTATGTCTGGGCAGGAGAGAGCCACCGGCCCGTGGAGGCCCTCACAGCCGGGACTCGAGGTCAGCCTTCCTCTTCACCTCTGCGAAGGTGGGGTCTCCACACAGGCTGCTGGGGAGCCTGTCTTTGCAGGCCGAGGGAGCTCCCGCTCTGGAGCTGCCATGCATGCCGTCAGACCCTGAGGAGCAGGGGCACGGAGGTGACCACTGAGGGCCCTGGGCGCCTGTGCTGGTAGGGCAGTAGGCACAGCGCGGCCAGACCACCACCTCCCGACTCGGCCGTCTCCACCTACTCCTCGGGGAAAAGCCACACTGGGAGCAGAGGCGACTTAAATCGACTTCATTAAACTAAAAAGGATGAGCAATAACAAGAGTTGGCAAGAACGTGGAGGAATCGAGGTCCTCCGGCACCACCCTGAGAGTATAAAACGGGGCAGCCACACGCGTTCCCAGAGGGCACGGCAATTCCACCGCCAGGTGTCTGCCCGAGGGAAATCAGAGAACCCACCCACGGGTGTCCATAGCAGCGTTGCTTGTAAGAGCCAGAAAGTGGACACAGATCAGAGGTCCCTCAAGTGTTTGATCTTGAAAACATGCCGGTCAGTGAAGGAGGCCAGCCACCAAAGACCACGCGTTGTATGACCCGTTTATACAAAATGCCCCAAACATGCAAATCCACCCAAACAAAGCAGACAGTGGAGCCGGGGACTGGAGGGGAGGAGGGACGGAGAACGCCGTGACCTGGCTGTGGACAGATGATCTGAACGAGAGTGAGGGTCACTCGGGAACTCCGCTGTGACATGGAGTAAGACAGGCGTGGCATCTGGGGAGATGAAGCAGAACCAAGGTACCAAATGAAAACCCAGGCGAGGTTACACAGACTGTGTTGGGACCACTATTTCGGGTCACGAGGATGGATGGCGGTGGCCTCGGTGCGGGGTTGGGCAGGCGGTTGCCGGGCAGATGGTGATGTCCTCACGGAGGGGTTCCCCACGTAGGGCTGCTGTGGTCTCCGTGCGAGGCTGTCTGTCCAGGTCCTCTGTGCTAATGCACGCGGTGACATCCCTCCTCCTGCCTCCAGGGCTGGCACGTGGGACCCCGTGTCAATGCTGACAGTGCCCGCGGGAGTGACTGCTAGCAGGTGGTGGGTTTCTCTGTGTGGTGAGAAAATGTCCTTGGAGTGGCCAAGGCCGCCCAGCTCTGTGAACGCACGAAACCACGTACTGTGAGTTTCGTGGTGGATAAGTCTCAATAAAAACACTCACCTTTCTTTCAAGTGAGCGAAGGTAGAAATTAGGGCACGGGCAGCGGCGAGTGTCAGCAGGTTACAGACCTGGGCGAGGTCTAGCCTGCCGCGCGCTTGGGCCGCTGGTTTCATTGGGACACAGTGTGCTGTCTGTGTGCTGTACTGGACAGGCAGGGCCGGCCAGCACGCGTGGGACAGCCTGGCTGGAGGGGCAGCTCCTGGTCGGGGCTGGAGCTCGGACTGCATACGAACTACACCTTCCCTGCGTGTGCGTGTGCGGGCGTGTACGTGTGCGTGCGTGCGTGCATGTGTGTTTCTGTCAAGTTCATTTGTTTCGTTTTCTCCCTTGTTTCTCCCGTGTTGCTGGGAAGCCCCTAGACATCCCGCAGCGTCACACCGCTTCGTGAACATCCCCGGGGCCTGTGTCGCTGCCTTGAGAGGTGTTCTGGAGAGCGGTGTGCCCCCGCCAATGGCCAGGTGCCGTCCCGCTGTGAGGCCAGTGCTCTGCCCTGCCGTGCTGGGCTTTCTACCTGCTGTGTGTAGCCCACGTCTGCTCGACAGCCCACGCTGCCAGGGGTCCCAATGGCAGCTGGGGTCTGGCACCTCAGGGCATGCGTGTGGCTGTCACGGCTGACGAGGACGCAGGGTGCCCCTGCCTGGCCGTCAGGGTTGCGTTGCCTCTGTCTCACCTGGTGCGTGGCTGTGCAGGTCTGGAGTGTCGCTCCTGCCCGTGCCAGGCCAGGGAGCGGGCAGGTGCGGTGCAGACTGGGCGAGTGCGGGTGCAGAGGCGGGCGCTGCGGAGGTGCTGTGCGCACACCTGCTCCCTGGAAGAGGAGCAATCATGGTGGCTGTGAGGTGGGGACATTGGCTAGCCTGGGGCGGGCTTTGTAAGCGGAGTAGCACCCTCCTATCTGTGGGTCCCTGAGCTTTAGCCGGTAGAAGAGGGGTGTGTTCGGCCTGGTGTGGTTGCGGGTTCCGCAGCTGGTCAGCGCTGCCCCACGAGCCCATGATGGAAGCCCAGACCAGCCCATACGAGGCTAGGCCCCCCTTATTTTTCCATATTGTGTCTCTGCGGTGACTTTAAAGCATCTGGTGGAGTGCTCACTTCTTTCCGATTTACGGAGTAGATTATGTGATGCCTCTGGGGTGGGGCACATCCACCCTCAGGACCCAGGTGGCCCTGGATAGGGCAGTGCGGGAGGGGCCAGAAACCCTTTGCGACCTCAGATCCAGGCCGGGTTGAGCTCCTGCCTGTGCTTTCTGGGAGCAGGCCAGCCCTGAGCCCGGTGTGGCCTGGCGAGTTCACCCAGGGCTGTGGGCGACCTGCCCCGGGGCCCACTGGACTGGCCCTTTGTGGTCCACGGGAACACCTGGTGGGATGACTCTAAAATCCTGAACGTGGCCCTGGGAAGGTTGTTCAGGATGGGCCAGAGGTAGGCCTCTGCGTGACCTTCACCAGAGACTGATCCTGAAAGGCCCGGGATTGGAGGTCCCTGATCCGGTGCTCGGAGTTGGGGGGCTGGATTGAGCACTGCGGGGTCAGCAGGTGGAATGGGCAGTGTCCAGTCTTCTGCCCCCGACCTGGAACAGGGCTCTCTGGGGCCCTCCTCCCTATCAGGTGACCCTCCCCTTTTTTGTGTCCTCACTTACAGTTTAGGGAGGTCCTGAGGTGCGCTGTGGTGGCCTCGGGGGGCGGGTAGCCCTTCCCCAGGGCTTGTGTCTGAGGAGGGAGCGTGCAGGCCTGCCCTGCCCTGCCGCCATTCTGGGGGCGTCGGTGCTCAGCCTCTGGGAGGGGTGCTCTGGACTGCACGCTCTGGTGGAGGCAGGGTGCACAGAGCTCTGGTGCCGAGGTGGATGTCAGTCATGGCGAGTGTTCACCCTGTTCTCACAGCCATGGGGGTTCTGCTCCTGTGTGCTGTGTCCTCTGCTTCCGGAGACACCCCCACACCAGTTCAGCTCTCAGCACAGCACCAAGCTCTGACGTTTCATGTCCGATTGTCCCATTGACTTCTTCAACTGATGCCCCAGTTTCTGTTTTTTTTTTTTTTGTTTTTAAGTTTACTTTTTTTTTTCATGAGAAAGAGCAGGGTGTGAGGCTATCCCTGCTTGGGGGTGATTTCTCACTTTGTCTCTCTGGTGAGCACACACACCCTATAGGAATATTTCTTTCATGAGAAAGAGCAGGGCAGAGACAGAGAGACGGGCAGAGACAGAGAGACAGGCATCTCCAACAAGGTCTTCACGCTGTGATGCCCTGTCCCAGCTGGCTCAGATCACAGGCATCGTGGCCCCCTGAGCTCAGGCAGGTTTCAGGACAAGGACCAGGACCTTCCTCTGTGGGCCCAGTGGTATTCCACGGTGCCACCGCCTGATCCACCTTTTTTTCTTTTTCTTTTTTTTGAAGAATTACTAATTTAATTTTATGTATTATTATCATTGTTTTAAAATGTGCTATAGGACACGCATGCTCACTAGAGAGAGACAGAGAGAGAGAGAGAGACAGAGAGACAGAGAGACAGAGAGAGAGAAAGTGAGAAAGCAAGCCGCCAAGTCCGGGACTCAAACAGTGGTCCATGTGGGAGTCTAGCACCTTAACCACACCACCACACCAACTGCCTCCAGCAAGTGCATAGTTTTTAAATTCCAAGTCACCTAAACTTACTAAACCAGAATTACTTTTGGTAACTAAGAATAGATATAATTATTAAAAATTAAGTATTTCAGTATGAATTATGCAAAGAAGTAGTGACAATTCCTGCCTCAGCGTGACATAAATCGTGTGCTCCCTCTTCTAGGAATGCCTACCCCCTTCTTTCCTACCTAAGGCCTCGTTTAGCTATCCCTCCTCCAGAGCGCCAGCTAGGAGACCCCTCTCTCAGTCGGCACCTAGTGTGTGAGGGCCTGGAGAGCAGGCCTTGTCTAATTTCCCATCTACAGCAGGTGCTCAAAGGTGGTAAACTTTAGATCAAAGGAGACTACATTATGGTGCACTTTCATACACCAAAGTAATTCTTAGAAGGATTGACATGTGGGGCCAGCAGGTGGTGTGGTGAAGGTGCCGAACTTTCACATGCCCGACTGTGCTTCCAGTCCTTGACCTGGTGACTTGCAAACCACCCCGGGTGCATGTGTGTGCATGCTGAAAGTCCTAAAAGGGAAAGAAAGAGAAGTGGCTGCAGCGTGGCTCTTCCCCTGGGGTGATCTACCACCTTCTCTCTCACTGTCTCTCTGTCTCTCTCCAGCAAGTGCATGCACCCTATGGCAGAGAAAATAAAATCCGAAAGGTATATTAGAATTTTTGACTTGTGGGACTAGCAGATGGCGTAATGGCTACATTGCCAGACAGCCATGTAGTCGACCACAGTTCGAGTCCTGGACCCGGTGGCTTAAACTCATGCTGGGCTCCTGTGCGTGCGTGCCCAAGATCCCGAGAGAATGGAGAAGGGATTGCGGTGTGGTCATCCCCCCTGGGGGGCAATTTCTTGCTTTCTATCTCTCTGTCTCTCTCTGTCTTTCTGGAGAGTGCACGCACCTTATAGCAAAAACCTCTCCAAAAAGAATTTTTGCCTTGTTTCTCTTCCCCAAACAAATCAGAAATCATAAACATTGTTTTAACTCTTAACTCTCAATTTCATTTTAAGTGGAGATTTCATTACCAGTGTATCATTAGCCCAGCGAGCTTTTTACTCCCGTAGGTTGTATATGGTTATCGACATGTAGGTATCATTGTTTTGTTTACAGGATTTGAGCAGGCTGCCACAATGAGGCTTTGCTAAATTAAAGTTTGTGCAACTAATGGATTGTTTATTTCTGCTCAGGATTACAGAGCAATTAACTTCGTGTTCTCTTTAAATTGATACAGCTGGTCTTACCAAAATCTGGTTTCAGATGGATATGTATGCGAACGCTTTAGAAAATAATGCAAGTGGCCAAGTAGTTTTGTTTGGGCATACCTTCTGTTTTATAATGAATTTTTCTGGGCCTAGCACATGGCACGTTTCTAGTTAGCAGATATAATCCTTCCAGCTTTTAAAGGGGAGTGAGGAGAACATCTGATGGACCGTCTGTGCGGTGGTGCTTCGGCCATGCTTGCCGGATGATTTATGCAGGTGTGCTGGACAGAGCCGCACAAAGCCTCACTGTGGATGTCCAGTAAAATAGCTATGCGGTCAGGAACTTGTGTTCTCAAAGAAAGCTCCGTACAGTCTGAACAAATGAGATCTCTAAGTTAATGTCTTTCAGATTTTCCGCCCAAGCCATCTTTCTGTCTAACCCTTCGATGACATTTACCCTCTTTCGGAAATGTAGCCTATGTATGCTTTAGCGCCTAACTCCGATGGTCTCTTCTCGGGTCCAGTGTCTTCTGATGGTTTATTCATGCTTTTTGATAGAACTTCGATAATTGCATTTTCACAGGAAAACGAAATTAAAGTGGGAGTTCCTATTGGTGAAAAAAGTGTTGAAATCTGTGCATAGATTTTTATTTTATTTTATTTTTTTAGAAGGAGATTTTTGCTATAGGGTGCGTGCGCTCACTGGGAAGACACACAGAGAGAAAGACAGAGAGACAGAAAGTCAGACATCATCCCCCTGCCCCCCCTCCCCCCAAGGGAGTATGGCCACGCTGCAATCCCTTCTCCTCCATTCTCCTTCTGGGATTTTGGGCACGTATGCACAGGCGTCTGGCCTGAGTTTCAAGCCACCAGGTTCCGGACTCAAACTGCAGTTGGCCATGTGGAGTCCAATGCCCTAACCACTACACCACCTGCTGGTCACTGTGCATAGTATTTTTGTTTTGAAAGATTTATTTGTTTGTTTATATTAATTTGACCAGAGGACAGAGTGAGAGAAAGAGAGAGGGAAAGTGAGAAAGTAAGTTGCCAGGTTCGGGACTTGAACTGCACTTGGTCATGTGGGAGTGGGACCTGAACTGCACTTGGTCAGGTGGGAGTCCAGCACCTGTAGCCACCATGCCACCTGTCAGTCCCATGCATAATATTTTTAAGATGCACATTTTCCACGAACTTATGCAAACATTTCATACATAATTTTTTTTTTTGTTTCTCATTCTTTGGTGCTTTCATTTCAAGCAAATGTTCTGGGACCAGCAGTTAGCATAATGGTTATGTCGCTGGACTCTCATGTAGTCGACCACAGTTTGAGTCCCAGACCCAGTGGCTTAAACTGACGCAGGGTGGGCGTGCGTTTGTGCCCAAGTTCCCGAGAGGAAAATGGAGGAGAAGGGATTGTGGCGTGACCATCCTCCCTGAGGGGGTGATTTCTCACTTTCTGTCTCTGTCTCTCTCTGTCTTTCTGTCGAGTGCACGTGTCCTATAGCAAAAGCTTCTCAAAAAAAAAGAAAAAAAAGAAAAAAAAAGAAAAGAAAAAAAACCCAAAAATCAAACGTTCTTCCCTGCTCTTCAGAGGCCATCATCACAGTGTGATGACTGATGAGAAAATGCTCTTCCCACTATGCTCTTCTAGGACGGATCACAGAGATGTTTTAAAAATAGACCATTTTCCTTGAGAGGCACCACACTGGGAATCGTCTGCCCTCACCTTCTTTGGCTTAGTTAGGCATGGCCCTCCAACTGGGTCTTTTTTTTTTTTTTTTGGGAGAGGTTTTTGCTATAGGGCGTGTGTGCTCGCCAGACAGACAGAGAGAGACAGAGAGACAGAAAGAGAGAAATCACCCCCCAGGGGGGATGGCCACTCCGCAATCCCTTCTCCTTCATTCTCCTCTTGGGATCTTGGGCACACACGCACATGTGCCTGGCGTGAGTTTAAGCCACTGGGTCTGGGACTCGAACCGCTGTCGACTACGTGGGAGTCCAGCGACATAGCCATCACGCTAACTGCTGGTCCCAACTGGGTCTTTAAATAACAAGTCCTCTTCAAAGAGGAACAGACATTTGAGGGTCTTGTCTTACACGTTATTCACCTATGAAAGTTTGAGGATTGAGAAGTCAGTTTATATAACAAGTGGCAGGTACTTCAAAGAGGAACAGACATTTGAGGGTCTTGTCTTACACGTTATTCACCTATGAAAGTTTGAGGATTGAGAAGTCAGTTTATTAACTGAATAAATACACTTTTGTCTCTTTTTCTTCCTCCCTTAGGGCACTTGCCAAGAGAGAGAGACAATGAGAGGGAAAGTGGAGGAAAAAAAAGAATAGGAAGAGAAAAATGAAGTGGCTATGAAGAGAATATTCTAGACAGGGCACACCATGGGCAAGAATGTAGAACCTTAAAGTAGGGACACTCAGAAATCGTGTATTATAATATCTTCACGTGACAGGATGAAACGGACGATAATGACGTTGAAGAGTGAGGGAGGACCAGGTTGGGGACACCATGGGAGTCACACTGAAGCTGCTGGGTGACTGCAATGCCAGGCATTTAAATGATGGTAAACAGTGTTATTTGTTACTGACCCACACATATTTTTCTTGGGATACTACATTTATTCTAGTATTTAAAAAATATGAATCTTGAATCTTTTCTAGCCAGAGATGTGTGAATAAACAGAGGAGTGCTGTTTTGGAAGGAGTTTTGATTGCATCGCTTTGGACTTAAATTTCCTAAGGTATTGTGGTGTCTACACGACCATTTTGCAAAGGTCTTAGAGAGGGCAAATGTATTTATTTATAGTCTGTGTTGATTCAGGGCCGCCGTGAGCCCTGGCTGACGGTCCATATTTGCGTTTGATTTCTGTCCCTCCTACTTGGGTTTAGACCGTGCAGGACAGGACAAGGGGAGCTGCCCCTGGAGCGCTGTCCCCGGCCGGGC
>NW_006159673.1:1071489-1077899 GCF_000334495.1 Tupaia belangeri chinensis | reverse complement strand
GGAACGGGGGTGTTATGACCGGGTAGAGAGTGAAAAGGCATCCCCCGGGTTCCACTGCTCTGCCCCTGACGACAACGTGAGTGCGGACAAACGCCAAGCCCAGTGCGCTCACCTGTCAGGGGGAGGACTGTGGCTCTCCGCCTTACCCTTGGGTGACGACTTCTTTGATCCCGATGATCATGTGAAATGTGGGCTTTGCTTTATACGATGCCGGAAATCCTTCTCAACTCCAAAATCCCATAGCATCCTCTACCTCGTCATGGGTAACTGAACGTTGTCTGTGTTCGTGCTTACCGTGCATGTTGGTGCTTCCTCATAAAAAGCAGAATGTCTAACTTCTCATTTTCAGGTCCCACTTCAGATATCACTTCCTCTCAGAAGGCTTTCCGCCTCTGCAGAGCTGGGCTGTCTGCTCCCCGTGGCTCCAGCGGTGGCCTGCTCCCCCTGCGGCCTGCTCCCCCTGCTGTAGCATGTGGCTCACATGTTTAGGGAAGACTGGGATCATTTCTCTAGTAATGGTTTATATTTTCATCCAGCAAGTATTGAATGGACCCTTACTAAGTGCTGGTGCTCTCCGAGGCACTAGGGATTCAGCACGTAAAGTACAAAAACTTCTGGCCTAGCCTCTGTGGTACAGTTGGAGCATGTACTGCAGTTCTGGGAGCCACGTGGCAACCATGGTTCGAATCTCTGGTGGGGATGACCTGAAACACACCAGACATGCATATGAGTTCCTAAGACCTGAAGAGCCAGAGGGCTGAGAAAAGGGGTCATGGCATGACCGGACCTTATGCAGGGTGCTTCCCTCATTGCCCTCTCTCTCTCTGGCTTGCTCTCTGTCTCGCTCTCATGTGTATACTGTATTGAATAAAGAAAAAATTAGAGAAAGATGCTAACTTTAAGGAGCAGGGGAGAAAGACAATAAAGAGGAGAAATAGATAAAGTATATAGTATATTATTATATGGTAACCTCTCTACGTATCTTTTTTTTTGGGGGGGGGTTTGCTATAGGGCATGTTCACGTGCCAGAAAGACAGGGAGAGACAGAAAGAGAGAAATCACCCCCAGAGGGGATGGCCATGCTGCAATCCCTTCTCTTCCATTCTCCTCTCTGGATCTTGGGCATGCATGCACACGTGGCAGGCGTGAGTTTAAGCCACTGGGTGTGGGACTGAGGGATGAAGTTAAAGCCACGGGGTGTGGGACTCTAACCGCAGTTGACTACATGGGAGTCCAGTGACATAGCCATTACACCAACTGCTGGTCCTTCTACATATCTTTTAAGAATAAGAATATACAGGGAACTCAAACAGCTTAACCGGAAAAAAAAATGACTAACCCAATTAAAAGATGACAAATGAGATGATCAGACAACTCTCTAAGGAAGACATATGAACAGCCAAAACCTGTATGAAAAAACACTCAACATTACTTACATGCAGGAGATGCAAATCAAGAACCCAATGCGATACCACCTTCCCCAGTTACAATGGCTAAGATTAAAAACATAAAGAACAATAAGTGGTGGCGAGGCTGTGAGAAAAGGAAATTCTCCTACACCGTTGGTAGGAATGTAAATTAGTACAACCACTGTGGAGAGTATTATGGATGTTCCTCAAAGACCTACAGATAGGGCTACCATATGATCCGGCAATTCCATTCCTGAGTATCTATGCAAAGGACAGGAGAATTCTCGATCAGAAGAGTGCTTGCACATCTATGTTTACTGCGGTATTATTCACAATTGCTAAGTCATGGAACCAACCCAAATGTCCACAAGCAGATGAGTGGATTGAAAAAGTGTGGCACATATACTCTATGGTATACTACGCAGCCATAAAAACAACAAGACTGGCATTTGACAGAAAGTGGACAAATAGGGACATTTACTACTGAGTGAAGCAAGCCAGACTACGAAAGAGAGGCATTGTATGTCCCCACTCAATATATACCAAATGCTCTCTATGGCAGAGACTGAAAGACTGGAAAGTGTAAAGACATGGAGAGCAACTACGGGTCCGAGAGAGTGAGGGGGGAGGCTGGGAAATGGGGGAGGGTGAGAGGCAGGGAGTCAGGAGGAAAAAGAAGCAAAACATCTAAGGGACATAAAAATGGAAAATTATCTGTGGATGATATTATGTATGCTAAGATCGTTGTGACAATATATAGTGTATTCATGATGGAAAAATCCATTTGGTAGATTGTAATGATACACAGTGATCGAATGTCAAAAATAATGAAAAACTAAAATAAAATAAAAGGAATAAGGCAGTAACCCATTCTATGCTAGATCCTTTATCTGTATGCTGCTAAAGACAAGCTTAGTGCTTCTCAACCACTTTTTATTGTCATATCCATAGAAATGTTTCCCCTAAACTCCTGCCAACTCTATCACCCCTCAACATTTGACTACTGCAGATACGCTGTATATCTGTATGCATGTATGACCTCTCTGACCATTTTTCACAACCCCAAGACAACGTTTTGTTACTTCGGAGGTGTTACCGTCCCTGTGGAGAAGGCTGCTGTTGCAGCTACCACCAAATGCTGGTGGCCAGAACAACAGCGGTGAGCCGGTGACCACCCACTGGGGGCTCTGGGCCTCAGGCTGATGGCCACCACCTGCAGCATCACTGCTCTCCGGACAGAGAGAAAGTGAACACGGCAAGTCACGAGGGCTTTCTGGCCCCTGAAGCTTCTGCTCAGAAGTGACACAGCCGCACTTTGATTTTGGAGGGGAGAAGCAGGGTGGGGAGTACAGTCCTACCTTGTGGTTGGAAGGGAAAAAGATACCAGGATATTTGTGAGGAGGCTGACGATGGCCATAGTTGGCCTCCCAGCTCGCCATGAGATGGGCAGGAAGAGAAAATCAAGGCTTAGAGGGTAGAGCAATTCGTCCAAAAGCCGGAAGCCAAACCAGGCCTAGGTACCTGGGTCTTCTCCGTGTCTCTCACTCCTGCCCCTGGGGTTCAGCCCTGCCCACTGTGTAGCACTTGTGCACAGATGTCCCAAGACGTCTTCAGGTCTGTTCCCCTGGAGCCGAGTAAGCTGCAGGGTCCCTGTGATGTGACTGGGGAGAGTAAGGGGGGCTAATTCCAAAGGACAGTGTTCTTCCCTTGTCAAAGTGCTGGGCCGTAGAACTCCTTGTTCTGTTTCACCAAGAAGACAAAGCGGTTGGAAATCCTGGGTTTTCTAATGCTCGAGGTGGCTGGCTTCATTTCTGGCAGGGATGGTGATGACTTTGTTGTCAAAGGTCTTCTCTCCAGACAGCCCCCCCCCACCCCCCAAACACACACACGGGCTTCTCAGCGTTCCGTTTGGGAAGACCGACTGCTATGACCAGCATTTGCTGGGGCTGATAGATGTTAACAATGGCATGGTTTGGGGCATGTCCAGATTTCTGTGAGCCAGCCTGAGCAATAATCTGGTTCAACCCTATGTTTGGACAATAAAAAGGCAGTGATACAGCACCCACAGTGGCCAGCAGCAGAGAAATCAGTCCCAGGGCCCTTGTGTGATATGATTCTCTTTCTCTCTCCGAAAACCTTGCTGTGTAAATAAAAGGGAAGACCATTCTATGGCTCTCCTCTGCCTACTTGCCTGATTCCCTAGCTCTCAGGTGCCCTTCCCTCTCTGTCCTCTCCTTCCTCCTTCTTCCTCTTTTTCTTCTCCTCCTCCTTTCTTTTCTCTTCCTCTTCCCCTTCCTCCTCCTCTTCCCCTTCGTCCTCCTCTTCCTCTTCCTCCTCCTTCTTTACTGCTCAGAAGAGATTTATGTTGCGGTTTCTTGAGGAAGAGCCAGATCTGAGCTTTACGGAGTCTGGCAGAAGTCAGGGGCTGAAAAAATGCTACGTAACTCCTCCCTGCCTTGTGGCCACTGTAGATTTTCAGCAGCAAAATTCCCTGGGCCCTGGAGAGTCTCAGCACCAGAGGACTGGCCTGTCGGCCTCTGAATGTGTGAGGGAACTCTGCAGCCGCCTTCCATAGCTCCTGTGTTCTCCCCAACTCAGCAAGTCCAGCCCATGGTGATCCTGTAGCTGGTCTTCTCCCTTGCTTTGACTTGGTGTCGAGTCGTAAATATTTATTGGATGGGATTGCACTGATTTTAAAGGAAGTGAATTGCAGATGAGAAAGTGGGAGCTCAGAGACTCGAACTATCATGCTCAAAGTTGCCCAGCTAGTAAGAGACATTAAATTCAGAATTTGCATAAATCCTGGGCGACTCCACTGTATCATACCTCCCCACATTCCGGGCTGAATAAGACAACAAAGTTAATACAAGAAGTCATTTCACAAGAGCTGTAGTGGGCACTGTTGAAGGAGGGAGAACCCAGCAGTAGGTGGGAAGTGCCTGTCAGGACAGTGCCTGTCTCAAGCACATGGTGGAACTGTTCACGATGGAAAAGCGCTGGTGGGAATGTAAATTAGTACAGCCACTGCAGAGGACAATAGGGAGGTTTCTCAAAGACCTACAAGTAGAACTACCATACCACTCAGGAATTGCACTCCTGGGTATCTGCCCAAAGGATAGGAAAACACTGAAAAACACTTGCACATTCATGTTTATTTCAGCATTAATCACAACTGCTAAGACATGGAAGCAGCCCAGATGCTCAAGAGCAGATGAGTGGATTGAAAAAAAATTTGGCATGAGGCCAGCAGGTGGAAGAGGGGTTCAGGTGCTGGACTCCCATGTAGCAGACCATGGGCAAATCCCAGACCTGGCAGCTTGAAACTCACACCGAGCGAGTATGTGGGCGTGCCCAAAATCCTGAGAAGAGAATGTAGGAGAAGGGATTGCAGCATGGCTATCCCCTCTGGGGAGTGATTTCGTACTTCCTGTCTCTCCAGCGAGTGCACACACCCTATAGCAAAAAAACTCTCAAAAAGGAAAAAAATGTGGCACATGTACTCTGCGGAATACTACTCAACCATCAAAAAACAAACAAACAAACAAACAAAAAAAAAAAAACAACAACAGCAAGACCCTGACATTTAATACAAAGTGGATAAATATGGAAGATTTAACGAACCAAGCCAGACTATGAAAGAGAGGCATTGTATATCCCTGCTTAATATGTACTGAGTGTCTGCACTCTAAGGCAGAAACTGAGGGGTTGTAAGGTATAAAAGCAGGGGAGGCAACTGTAGTTACTAGAGACAATATAGAAGGGGGTGGGTGAGACCAGCAGTTAGTGTAATGGCTATGTCACTGAACTCCTGTGTGGCCAACCATGGTTCGAGTCCCGGACCTGGTGGCTTAAACTCACACAGGGCACGTGTGCATGCGTGCCCAAGATCCCGAGAGGAGAATGGAGGAGAGGGGATTGCGGTGTGGCCATTCCCCCTGGGGAGTGATTTCTTGCTTTCTATCTCTCTGTCTTTCTGGCAAGCACACACACCCTATAGCAAAAACCTCTAAAAAAAAAAAAAAGGAGGAAGGTGGGTAATGGGGGTGGGAGGGAGGGAATCAGGGGAGAAAGAAATCTAACAGACAGAAAAATGAAAAGTTATCTGGTGATGATAATGTAAATGGGAATGTCTTTGACTGGACTAATATACACAGTATTAATACTGAAAAAAAAGGTCTATGCTGTAAAGATGTACAGTGGTTGAGAGTAAATTTGAAAAAGTCAACTATAAGAAAAGTGGAATGAAAACAGGTCCTGGACTTGCCTGCCTGCTCTGTTACACCCATCCTTCACAGCACTCTTGCCATAAGGTGGTGAGAAAACTCACAGAGGAAGTGGGGTCAGGGTCGGGCCCACAGCCTAGTGCTTAAGAGAGTCACATCCCACATGGCAACTCCCAGCCCTGGTGGCTTGAAGGACATGCCAGATGTGTGAGGGTGTGTGTGCCCTAACTCCCGATAGGATGGAGGAATGGGGGAGAAGGGGTTGCAGCATGCCCAAACCCTATCAGAGGCGCTTTCTCCCTCCCCCTGCGGTCTCTACCTGGTGAGTGCACACACCTTCTGGAAAATAAATAAGCGAACTTGAAAGTGGCTGCATGCCGCTTTACATCTGGAGCTTCTGCCTCACCACCTTGTAGTGTGGTCGCTTACCCCATCTGCTGTGGTCAACTGCCAGTGCTGTTTTCTCATGGCTCTTATGTGACAGCGTGTGTCAAAGCTGAGGAACTACGCGTGTTAGGAAATAGGGCGCAGCTCAGCGTGTTTCAGCACAAAGCTTGACCCACAGCTGAACTCATGGGAGGTTTCCCAAGGTCCGGTTTGAACAAAAAGTGAACATGACAAAAATTCTCCAAATCCAAAATACAAATAAACAAAGGATGTACACTTGTTCAGTCCGATTTCCATCAGCAATCTGGGTGGAGAGAAGGTGGAACTGTTGCCCCAGCCTGGCCGAATACAGCTGCTGATCTTGGTGCACCTACAAGAGCTGCCGTGGACA
>NW_006159673.1:1059752-1070746 GCF_000334495.1 Tupaia belangeri chinensis | reverse complement strand
TCGCGCGCCGCCTCCGGCGGGGGGGCCCCCCCGCCAATGGTCTCAGCTGTCAGTGGCTGGTCACAGCCTGGAAGCCTGCTCCTGGCGTGAGCCACCGCTAATGGTCTCAGCCATCAGAGGCAGGTCACAGCCTGGAAGCCTGGTGGGCTTTATTCCGGGCATACAAGTTCTTTCCCAAAAGGCCTGTAAGAACCCCATGCTCCCTCCTGGGGCACACAGGGAAAGCGGAGGCATAACCAGAACACATTTCTTAGAGACAGGATGAACCGAGTCACACGCTTTCCATTCGCATTACGAATGGGTTAACTTTGGGCAGCTCTGGGAAGCCACGTCATTCTTCTTCCTTCAAGTGCAAGTGCCCTTAGAAGGGAAGGCAGGTGTATTAATATCCCACCTGGCAGACGTTGGAAAAGCGGGCTCGCATGCGCCACACTGGGGCCCTGACTTCTCCGTTATCACATCACAGGTGGTTCACAACAGGGACTACCTTCTTCCGTCGTTAAAGGGACCTCCTTACACTCATGGGTGCTCTCCAAGACTCTGACCAGAGTTGTGACTTTAACTATAATGCAGTGAGGCCGTGTGTAGCATTGGTGTGAGCAATCCTGGTTTTCAAAGTAAGATTTAGAAAAAGAATGAGAAATTGCAACTCCCACACCGACAGTGGCTGGATCTGAAGAGATCCACGGATCCCCCGGCCTCTGATGTTCAAGTCTCTCCAGCAAAAAAAGATAGCAGTGATGGTCTCTCCGCTGCCTCCTGCAACCAGAGAGGAAGTTCTGCAGGGGGTCCTGCCAGCCAAGCGGACAAGGAGCAGCAGGCAGCCTTCCGGTTTGGAGTTCAGGTTGGCATCCAGCTCTGAGCTCTGAAAAGACGTAGCTATCGCTGATGGCCACGCTAGTGACACCTGAGAGCAGAGCCCACCACACGCGTCCAGGAGTAGCTCAGTGGCACTGCGGTGAAGTATTTGCAGGGATTTCCCCCCCTCTTACACTCTTTTCCCCTGAGGGAGAGCTGACGTCCGTAGGCGCTCTCGTACAGGTTCCCAGAAGCCAAGGTTTGCGAAGGTAGGCTGGGGGAGTAGAGGACTCGCAGGGTAGATCCCTTCCCAGCACCCATCCTCTTTCTGTCAATGGACAGCATTTCTCCACCTTAGCCTCTTCCTGGATCTTTAATTTATTTTTTAAATAATTACTCATTTTAATTAAGTAATATTATTATCATCGATTTTACCAGAAAGAGAGACAGAGAGAGAGAGAGAGAGAGAGAGAGAGAGAGAAGGAAAGTGCGAAAGCAAGCCTCCAGGCCTGGGACTCAAACCGTAGTCAGCCATGTTAAGGTTAGGGTTCAGCACTTCAACCACCACGCCACTTGCTGGTCTCGATCTTTTATTTTAAACCTATTTCCTTGCCCCAGTGTTTCTTTGTCCCTACGATTTAGACCGAAGGCATGTTCAGGATTCTACCCCCACTTACCTGCGTCTCTGTTCTGATGACTGCCTCTGTTCGTTAGTTTCTACCCACATCACTGTACTACCCCGAGAACTCACCTCACCCTGTGTGCCTCATGTTTGTTATTCAGACTTTTTAATTTTGCTCGCTGCAGCTCTTTAGAGAGACAACAGGCTCCTCCCAACGACCCCTTCGTCCATAAGAGCGTAAGATGCAGCTGAGATGCAGCGCTGAACAGAGGAGCAGGAGCAGGGAGCCTGCCCGCGCGTGCTGCCGTTCCCTCCAGCCCTCTGCACGGGGCTTGGCGTGAGTGTTTGTTACAGGGTGGATGAGTGCGTGAGCGAGCCAGGAGACCCGACGTGGCATCTTTTAGCCACCACTAGCTGTGTGGCCTGGGACAAGCCACTGGGTGTCTCCAACCTCCATCTCCTTCCTTGTAAGTTAGCGAGGACCAGACGGTCCACATTTGTCTTCAATATTTAGATGGGAATTTCTGGTCCACTTACTTCTGACATGTACCCAGAACAACGACTTCATTAACGCAGGGTCTGCAAGGCTTTCCTCAACCAGAAGGAAAAGCCCCGAAGGATACTCATTGTACATTTTCTTCTTAACTACTTCACACGTTTTCCTTAAACAAGAACAAATGAAGTTTAATGAGAAAAAGTAAAAAGAGTTTCCAGGTCCAGAAAGAGGGGCCTTGTTTTTTCTCAGAGTTGTGGGTCAGAGCCTCACATTTTGGGGAAGAAGAAAAAACCTTGGGAGACAAATGGCTTCCCATCCCTCCCCTGCAGAAAGCGTCTCCATTATGTCATATTGTGTGGAAATGACCACGTTTTGACTTTTATGCTTCATCTGCGACTGATAAACTGCCCCAGCGCATTGACCAGGGCTTTAAACTTACTCTTGTATCCCCTGTACTTAAAATAGCGTCTCACAAGAGGCGCTCAGTAATATTAATAAGATTGTTAAGGAGGGTCAGAAAGGTGTGGCAAAACTTGTCAGAAACTCAGGAGCTAGTGGAGCGAGGTTATGCGAGTATCTTCTGATTCCGATGAGGACTGCTTTCTCTAACATAGCAACTAATTACATCGGGTCGCTTCCAACCTTTAACATCTCAGGAAAGATTGGTTAATATGAAGCGGCACCAATTATGAGGATGAATGGAGTCACTGTGATACGGCTGAGATGTGCAGAATGCAGTGAGCACGGGGGTTCCGAGTAGCCAGGAATGAGACAGAGAGTCTCTGCCTCAGGTGTTAATTTAAGTAAAATCAGGGAGAGACTTGGAGGTTAACACCCTCTACCTCTTCTTTTAAATTAAAAAAAAATATTTATTTTTACACTTTAAAAATTTAATCACTGTACATAGTTACAGTGTGCAAAATGATTTTTTTTGGAGAGATTTTTGCTATAGGGCGTGTGCGCTTGCCAGACAGACAGAGAGAGACATAGAGACAGAAAGCGAGAAATCACCCCCCAAAGGGGATGGTCACGCCGCAATCCCTTCTCCTCCATTCTTCTCTCGGGATCTTGGGCACGCACGCACACACGCCCGGCGTGAGTTTTAAGCCACCAGGTCCGGGACGTGAACCGCGGTCGACTACGTGGGAGTCCAGCAGCATAGCCATTACGCTAACTGCTGGTTCCCTGCAAAATGATTTTTGTTATAGCATGGATGCAGTATGTATCAATTAAGTCAAAGATATTACCATGTGGGACCAGTAGTTGGCGTAATGGCTATGTCGCTGGACTCCCATGTAGTCGACCGTGGTTTGAGCCTCGGATCCAGAGGCTTAAACTCATGCCAGGTGCATGTGCGTGCGTGCCCAAGATCCCGAGAGGAGAATGGAGGAGAAGGGATTGCGGCGTGGCCATCCCCCCCGGGGGGGGGGCGGATTTCATGCTTTCTGTCTCTCTGTCTCTCTCTCTCTGTCTTTCTGGCAAGCACATGAACCCTATAGCAAAAACCTCTCCAAAAAAAAAATGAACAAAGATATTACCATGTACATTATCATCAACAGATAACTTTTTATTCATGTGTCTGTTAACTTTTTTTCCCTGACCCCCTCCTTCCCACCTCCTGTTACCTACGCTCTCCTGTACTGTCTCTAGTACCTACAGTTGCCCTCCCTGCTGTTACAACCTCCCCTCTTCAGTGTCTGCCGTAGAGCACAGACATTTGGTGCATCCTGAGCAGGGATATACAATGTCTGTCTTTCACAGTTAGATCTTCCATATCTGACCACTTTGTATCAAACGTCAGGGTCTCATTACTTTTATAGCTGAGTAGCATTCCGTAGGGTATATATGCCACATTTTTGTTTTCTTTTTTCTTTTCCTTTTTTTTTTTTTTTTTGCCATAGAGTGCATATGCTCAGTGGAGAGATACAGAGAGAGGCAGTGAGAGGGAAAGTGAGGAACCACCCCCACCCCCTGGGGGGATGGCCAGCTGTAATCCCTTCTCTTCTTTTCTCCTGGGATTTGGGGCATGCATACACATATGTCCAGCATGATTATAAAGTCACCAGGTTTTCCAAGTCGGCCCTGTGGAAACCCAGTGCCTTAACCTGCTGGTCTCACGTCTCATTTTTTTCAGTCCTTGATATTTACCCAGAGGATAGGAAAACAGTCAGAAAAACCCATAGCTTTTCTGAGAAGAATTGTGCTTGAGTTAGGACAAAGTGGCCCAAAAGACCATTTGAATTTCAGCCCTGGATAGACGTTAGACTAGGTAAAGTGATGCAGAGAGATTCTGCGTGTTCCTTTTTTTTAACTCTCCCTTGAAAGAAACAGTTTTTTTTAAAACATCAGAACAAGGGAGAGAGGACAACATGTCACTTAGGAAATGGTCTGATGCAGAATCATCTGATGCAACGATTCCTTCCAGTTTGCCACTCCTCAGGAAAAGTCGGAAACTGGAAGATAAGCAAAACTACTGTGTGCAAGAGCCAGGAACTGTGTGAACTGAGGAGATTTACTTACTGTTCCTTATTCAGATCTGCGATGTGATTCGCAAGCTAAATCAAGCCTGGCCTCTTGAATTCTGAAAAGAAACTGAGTGTCTACGTAATTGCAGTACTTCCTCAGAACGGTCAGTGTGAGCCGTGGACCGGGAAACGCCGACTCAGTCTCCAGAAGCTTCTCTCTCTCTCTATATATATATGTGTGTGTGTATACACATATATATAAATGTACATTTTATATATGTAAATATTAGTATGTATGTATATATGTGACTTTTTTTTACAGGAGAGTCTAATGAATACAGATATAGTATCATAATGAACTGTAAAAATAGTTCTAAAAAAGTATTGCAATAATGTACACAACCAGTTTTTTTTCAGATTTCAGGACTCCATGCTTCATTTAGCTTGTGAGTCACATCATAAGCCAAAGGGGTGGTAAAGGGGCTTGCAGACGTTCAGCTAGTAAAGGGGCAGGTAAGGGGCTTACAGACTTAAGACAAGTTGACATTTTAGAAAAGAATACAAACATTTTGCATGTTTGCGTAATAGTAGACATATCCAAACACATCTAGAATGTGGAGTATATTTACAGTATATTTATATTGTCATGTACAGATGTTTGGTGGTTTGGATAGAATTTCACTAGAATAAAAGCATTTCTCTTACAGCTTGCTCATTCGTCGTAGAGACTGCTGGCCTCTCGCCCGCTCTCTGTTGTGCTGTCCCCACCCTCTGTCCTGCTGTCCCCGCTGGGTAACAGGCTGGTTCCTCCCCGACCAGCTGACAGTTGTCAGGTTGATGGATTCTGGGAGTTGGGGGCAAACATGCCCCTGACCCTTGCTCGAATTCCTTTCACAGCGCTGGCTTGCTGCGGGGCGAGGGTTCCGAGCACCATCTTGGGAGTCGGAAAGTCTAGTGGCGCAAGAAGCGCAGGACAGAGCGGCCAGTGCCTCTGAGTCAGCTCCGTCCAGAGGTGCTGTTCTTGCCCTTTCCTGACTGCAAGTGACCTTTCAATGAACTCCTGAGTGCATTGTAGAGTTTTAACAAGCCACCTTCAGACCCTGCGTCAATCATTACTTTGTATCGTTCTGTGTTAAAATGATAATATTTTGGATCTATTATGTTAAGTAAAAGTCTTTGGGCCAGCTCCATGGCCTGGTGGTTGAGGTAGCTGGGTCCTACATGGCTTACTCTGTGGTTCGCGTCCCAGACCCAGTGGTTTAGGAACCACGTGTGTGCTTTTTGTTTTGTTTAGGTTGTAGTTTGTTTACAAGAATTCAAGTGTGCTTGTGGAGTCCTCAGGCTGATGTAGTTAGGCTTTAACTTCACTGTCTGGTCTATTTCCTGACACATAAAAATAAGGAGGAAGGAAGGCAAAGAGACCCGGGGACCGCAGCAGCAGACACAGTGGCGATTCTGGATGGGAGCCCAGCTTTGCCGAACCAACCACAAAGGCATTTTGAGGGGAATTAAAAGATTTTTAATATAGCCTGGCTAACAGACAACATGAATGAATAATTACTAATTTTTAATGATTTAATAGTGTTATTTCTGTAGAAAAATGTTGTTTTTCGAAAGTATCACCTAAATAATTTATGGGTTGAATCATGTTGTTGGCAACTTACTTGAAAGTACTTCAGAATTAGAAACAGCAAAGTAAAATGTAAAAACCTAAGATCTGAAGTCCATGGTCTATAAAACAGTCCTGTTAAAATAGAAGTGTGAAGTGGCGCGGCCCGGGGTGTGGAGGTTAAGGTGACTGGATCCCACATGGCCAATGAGACAGTTCACGCCCAGACTGAGGTGCTGGAGGGACAGCCAGGCACGTGTGCGTGCGCGCTGCTGAAGTTCTGAAAGGAGGGAGAAGTGGAGAGGAGGGGGTCGTCGTATGGCCATGCCCCATGGGGAACACGCTCTTGATTTTCCCCCTGCCTCTGACAAGCACCTGTGACAAAACTGAAAAAGAGTAAAAATTAGATCATGCGAGTGAGCCACAAATGTAAGTTAACTCCTTCCGCCAGCCAGACTTTTTCAAAAGTTAAGAAGTGAAAGGAGTTTTAATAATGCATCATGAAAACTTTGTTTCTCTCACCAGAGAGAGACAGAGAGGAGAGAGACGTCAGGAGAAGGGAAAGCACCCCCACGTAGGATGGCCGTTACAATCCCTCCTCCATCTCTCTCCTTTCAGGATTTGGGGCGGGCATGCGCACGTGCCTGGTGTGATTTTCAAGCTGCTGGATTTGGAGTTTGAACCACATTGTTGGCCATGTGGGATCCAGCTCCCTCAACCACTAGGCTACGGGCTGGTGCCGAGCAGTGAGAAAGGAGGGACTCAACGAAGAAAAGAGAAGAGATTCCCTGGGGTTTATCACCATCATCTAGAATAGTGAGAGAGGAGTGCTTCCTCTGGCCAACTCCTTAGCATGTTCCCTTTTTAAATCCTCACACAACCCTGTACAATAGCTTTCGTATTCCCATTGTCTTTCTGAAATGAACTTCAGAGAGACTGAATAGCTTGCCCACTCACACGAGCGGAGGCAGAGTGGTGATTAAAACTCAGCTCCAGAGCTGGGTGGTGGCCCAGGGGTGACTGCGATGCTCCGTGACGCAGAGTCACATGAGAAGCTGCAGGTTCACATCCAGGGGCCTTCCTGAGTGCACTGGGCACACGCTTGCCCATGGCCCGGGCTGACCGACATCGGGGTGATCATTCCATCTGACACTGCGGTCCTGTTGAGCGTGTACGCTCACCTTTCTCTTCCTCTGTCCCTCTCACTTGTGGAATAAATATGAGCCGTAAATCCCCTCATCTCTGTGTGATGTAGAAATCCACACACAGAGCCACTGCCCTGTGGGCACGACAAGAACAATTTGGTCTGAGAGGCTGCGGAGGTCTTGACTGCTCTTTTAACTCTGAACATCCATGACAACTGTAGGCACAGGAAGGGCACATTCTGAAGTGTTTATCTTGGGTGATTAGGGGAGGGTAGTATGGTTTTATTGGATTTAACATGTCAGTTGGGAAGCAGCCCTGTGACCTAATGGTTAAGGGAGCTGGATTCCATACGGCTAACCACACAGTTCAGGGCCTGGGCCCAGCAGCTTGGAAAACATGCCAGGCAGGAGTGCTGGTGCTTCCAAAATCCTGATGAGATGGAGAAATGGAGAAGGGGGTCTCAGTGTGACCATGCCCTCCAGGGGGCGCTGTCTCCAGCCTCTCCCCACACCCATGTTTCTCTCTGTCATGCATATTCTGGCAAATAAAAAGCAAAAAAGAAGAATTAAAGGAGAAAGAAAGAAAGAGGAAAGAAAAACATGTCCGTGGGATGAGTCAACTGAAAACAGGCCTAGAGTTCAGGTCAGAGAACAAGCACAGGCCACTAACAACTCAAGGCCACCTACTTGCATGGGGACAGCTGCTGTGCTGAGGAAGGGTGGCAAGTCACCCGTCATGTCTACGCAGGAGAAAGATGCCTTGTTTTATATTTGTAAGCCATTTGAGACTAGAAAAACCAACATCAAAAGGGAGACAAATATTTGAACTTAAAATACCATTTCTGATTTTGTTAGTCCTGAAAAAGTTGAAACGTCATGAAGAATCATTAGTGGGGCCAGCAGGTGGTGTGGAGGCTAAGGTGACTGGATCCCACACAGCCAATTGTGCGGTTCAAGTCCTGGACCCAGTGGCTTGAAAATCATACCAGGTGCGTGTGCATGTGGGCCCCAAATCCCAAGATGAGAATGGAGAAGGGGTCGTGGGCGTGCCCTCCCTCCGTGGAGTGATTTCTCACTTTTTCTCTCTCTCTCCTTTTCTCTCTGGCAAGTGCATGTGCCCTATTTAAAAAGAAATCATTACTATCAGTTTGGTTTGAATTCTCTAAGTTACCGTGCCTGAAGGATAGGGTCTTTCTAAGGAGAGGGTCGTCCATGTGAGCAGTGGAACCGAACCGACGGGCAGCCCTCTGCTGGTGTTCGGAGTGCGACCGCCTTCTGGATCAGGCTGGTCACAGAAAACCCAGCTCGCGTACTTACAAACCGTGGGACGTCCTTGCTTAAAGTAAAGACACCGCAGCTGCCTCTGGACCCCCTTCGCAGTGGTGTGGGATCCTGAAGCTGGGCTCTACCCTTGTGGGGCTGATGGGATTACAGTGATGTGTGGGGGGCACATCGTTCGGAATTCCTGACAGAAGGGAGAAGTTTATCTTCCTGCCACTTGAAATCATCTTTCTTTTCTAGAGCATTGTTAAAGATCTACTGTTATTCACTTAATAGTTTTTCCAATGATCTTCTGTCAAACAGGATCATTGATTTTTTTCAAGATGAGTTGAAGGCTTGAAGGGGTGGACATTCACCAAAATTTAAGATAAAAAGATGTATTTGCTCCATATTTATTAATACAAACTATTTTTTCAAAGGAATTTTTATGAGTTTAAATGGCAATTTGTAATAGGAAAAAAAAAAAACATGCTTCTGAGACACAGGCCAGGTAAAACCAGGTTTAAATAGAGTTCAGGAAATCATTTAAGGGGGCAAAAGAAATGATAAAAAAATACATCTCAGGACCAGCAGATGGCAAAATGGTTACGTTGCTGGACTCCCATGTAGTTGACCATTGTTTGAATCCTGGACCCAGCAGCTTAAAACTTATGCCAGGCGTGTGTGCGTGTGTGCCCAAAATCCCAAGAGGAGAATGGAGGAGGACTGAGGCATAGCCATCACCACTGGGGGGCGATTTCTCGCTTTTTGTCTCTGTCTCTCCAGTGTACGCACACACCCTAAAGCAAAAATCTCTCTGTAAAAAAAATCTCAGCCCAGTCATGGCGGCACAGGTGGTGGGGGCCATAGCACAGCATGAGCCATGTGGGAGGGCCTGGGGTCCAGGGCCCAGGTGACCAGGACACTTCCCGTGTGGGCAACCCCTGATCCCGGCTACTGGAAGGCAGGTGCAGAATCACGGTATGGCAAGACTCTCTCAGGGCCTGTCTGTCTCTTTTAAAGAAATAAGTTTAAAAACCCACATTCGAGGGCTGTGTGGGAGGTGTGGAGAGGCCATCCCTGCCCATCCTTGAAATGCGCTTGGTGCAGTGCAGTTGGACCGTCCGGGGACCCTGCTGTGACCGAGGTCCTTCGGGGTGTGGGCGACCTTGGTTTGACTTCTCCTCCACGTCCAGGACCCACAGAGTGAGCTGGGCACAAGAGGGGAGCTCCTTAGATTAGAAAACTTCAGCGACAGGGCATTTCTGTCGGCCCTATACACAGATGTGTTTAATTCTGACCGTGAAGGTGCTGAGATGCTCGCGGTGTGTCCACATCCTTGCCTGCAGCTCCCCAGGAGCATAGTTCACGGCTTCTGCGGTATAGACGCTGCTGCAGACTTGTTGGTTTCTCTACTCTCCGCGCGTACCAGCGCCTGTGCTAGCTAGGCATTGCTAGAGACACGAAACGTGAGGAGGCGACGGTTTCCACGCGCTCACCACGTTGCAGCTACAGTTAGTCCGGCTCCCTCATTTTACTGGTAATACAGCTGGAACCCTAGGGACATAAGGGATGGACCCAAAGCCACACACACTAGAGCCAGGATTCGCGTGCGGCCCAGCGTCCCAGACCTCCTACCTGCGCTCCACCTTCACACACGGAGCTGTTTCTGACAGGTTTTTGTTTGTTTGTTTGTTTTTTTAATTGCCAAAGGGCAGGTGCACTTGCCAAAAGAGAGACAGAGAGACAGAGAAAAGGGGAGAACGTTTGTCCCCTACCCCCCAGGGTGTGGGGATGCTGTAATCCTTTTTCCTCCATTGCACTCTCCTCTTGGGGCTTGGGGACCATGCACACATGTGTCCAACGTGTTTTCCGAGTTGCCAGCGCTGGGATCCAAACTGGGCTTGGCCGTGTGGGATCCGGCTCCCTTAGTCAGCAGGCCATGGACCGGCTCAGGTCAGCTCATATTTAACCATGGTGGAAGCCTCTTCTGAGCCGTTCAGTTACTTGCATCTTATGGAATATTATTAGTAGCAAGACTGATGCAATGCCTAGAATAATACTTATTATATCTGTCTCCACATACCACTCGTGGTTATTTCTGGAAATAGTAGATTGCTTTGAGGCTTTTTTATTTTCCTGGTGCATTGCAGGTACCTGAAAATGGCAAAATGTAGTAGAAGATGCTTTGACTGTAGTTCCGTGAGAAGTCACTGGCGGAAGGCGATGGCGGCTCAGCTTTTCAATCTGTCAAACATAGATCAACTGATCCAATAAGCCTCTCATACGGGCAGTAAAAGGGTCAATAAACTACTAACTATGAAAACATTTTAGACAGATAGAATGTACGTCTTGTAGATAAGAAAGTTAGAGAACATTGGGAAACAGTCATTCAGCGTGTGGTAACGTGTTTTTAAACCGGCCGAAGGATAAGCGGGAAAAAGCTCCTCGGACGTTTGCTTTGGGCGTTTGTCGGGGTAGGCGGACCTCTGAACCGGTCATGACTCAGGAAGGACGAACTTCCTATGTACTCCGTCATGTGGTTCTGCTGGAGCACATAGCTGGGTCTTAGAGCACGAGGGCTGCCACTAGTGCGCAC
>NW_006159673.1:1047196-1059249 GCF_000334495.1 Tupaia belangeri chinensis | reverse complement strand
GCATTCCGTAGGGTATATATTCCACATTTTTGTTTTCTTTTTTCTTTTCTTTTTTTTTTTTTTTTTGCCATAGAGTGCATATGCTCAGTGGAGAGATACAGAGAGAGGCAGTGAGAGGGAAAGTGAGGAACCACCCCCACCCCCTGGGGGGATGGCCAGCTGTAATCCCTTCTCTTCTTTTCTCCTGGGATTTGGGGCATGCATACACATATGTCCAGCATGATTATAAAGTCACCAGGTTTTCCAAGTCGGCCCTGTGGAAACCCAGTGCCTTAACCTGCTGGTCTCACGTCTCATTTTTTTCAGTCCTTGATATTTACCCAGAGGATAGGAAAACAGTCAGAAAAACCCATAGCTTTTCTGAGAAGAATTGTGCTTGAGTTAGGACAAAGTGGCCCAAAAGACCATTTGAATTTCAGCCCTGGATAGACGTTAGACTAGGTAAAGTGATGCAGAGAGATTCTGCATGTTCCTTTTTTTTAACTCTCCCTTGAAAGAAACAGTTTTTTTTAAAACATCAGAACAAGGGAGAGAGGACAACATGTCACTTAGGAAATGGTCTGATGCAGAATCATCTGATGCAACGATTCCTTCCAGTTTGCCACTCCTCAGGAAAAGTCGGAAACTGGAAGATAAGCAAAACTACTGTGTGCAAGAGCCAGGAACTGTGTGAACTGAGGAGATTTACTTACTGTTCCTTATTCAGATCTGCGATGTGATTCGCAAGCTAAATCAAGCCTGGCCTCTTGAATTCTGAAAAGAAACTGAGTGTCTACGTAATTGCAGTACTTCCTCAGAACGGTCAGTGTGAGCCGTGGACCGGGAAACGCCGACTCAGTCTCCAGAAGCTTCTCTCTCTCTCTATATATATATGTGTGTGTGTATACACATATATATAAATGTACATTTTATATATGTAAATATTAGTATGTATGTATATATGTGACTTTTTTTTACAGGAGAGTCTAATGAATACAGATATAGTATCATAATGAACTGTAAAAATAGTTCTAAAAAAGTATTGCAATAATGTACACAACCAGTTTTTTTTCAGATTTCAGGACTCCATGCTTCATTTAGCTTGTGAGTCACATCATAAGCCAAAGGGGTGGTAAAGGGGCTTGCAGACGTTCAGCTAGTAAAGGGGCAGGTAAGGGGCTTACAGACTTAAGACAAGTTGACATTTTAGAAAAGAATACAAACATTTTGCATGTTTGCGTAATAGTAGACATATCCAAACACATCTAGAATGTGGAGTATATTTACAGTATATTTATATTGTCATGTACAGATGTTTGGTGGTTTGGATAGAATTTCACTAGAATAAAAGCATTTCTCTTACAGCTTGCTCATTCGTCGTAGAGACTGCTGGCCTCTCGCCCGCTCTCTGTTGTGCTGTCCCCACCCTCTGTCCTGCTGTCCCCGCTGGGTAACAGGCTGGTTCCTCCCCGACCAGCTGACAGTTGTCAGGTTGATGGATTCTGGGAGTTGGGGGCAAACATGCCCCTGACCCTTGCTCGAATTCCTTTCACAGCGCTGGCTTGCTGCGGGGCGAGGGTTCCGAGCACCATCTTGGGAGTCGGAAAGTCTAGTGGCGCAAGAAGCGCAGGACAGAGCGGCCAGTGCCTCTGAGTCAGCTCCGTCCAGAGGTGCTGTTCTTGCCCTTTCCTGACTGCAAGTGACCTTTCAATGAACTCCTGAGTGCATTGTAGAGTTTTAACAAGCCACCTTCAGACCCTGCGTCAATCATTACTTTGTATCGTTCTGTGTTAAAATGATAATATTTTGGATCTATTATGTTAAGTAAAAGTCTTTGGGCCAGCTCCATGGCCTGGTGGTTGAGGTAGCTGGGTCCTACATGGCTTACTCTGTGGTTCGCGTCCCAGACCCAGTGGTTTAGGAACCACGTGTGTGCTTTTTGTTTTGTTTAGGTTGTAGTTTGTTTACAAGAATTCAAGTGTGCTTGTGGAGTCCTCAGGCTGATGTAGTTAGGCTTTAACTTCACTGTCTGGTCTATTTCCTGACACATAAAAATAAGGAGGAAGGAAGGCAAAGAGACCCGGGGACCGCAGCAGCAGACACAGTGGCGATTCTGGATGGGAGCCCAGCTTTGCCGAACCAACCACAAAGGCATTTTGAGGGGAATTAAAAGATTTTTAATATAGCCTGGCTAACAGACAACATGAATGAATAATTACTAATTTTTAATGATTTAATAGTGTTATTTCTGTAGAAAAATGTTGTTTTTCGAAAGTATCACCTAAATAATTTATGGGTTGAATCATGTTGTTGGCAACTTACTTGAAAGTACTTCAGAATTAGAAACAGCAAAGTAAAATGTAAAAACCTAAGATCTGAAGTCCATGGTCTATAAAACAGTCCTGTTAAAATAGAAGTGTGAAGTGGCGCGGCCCGGGGTGTGGAGGTTAAGGTGACTGGATCCCACATGGCCAATGAGACAGTTCACGCCCAGACTGAGGTGCTGGAGGGACAGCCAGGCACGTGTGCGTGCGCGCTGCTGAAGTTCTGAAAGGAGGGAGAAGTGGAGAGGAGGGGGTCGTCGTATGGCCATGCCCCATGGGGAACACGCTCTTGATTTTCCCCCTGCCTCTGACAAGCACCTGTGACAAAACTGAAAAAGAGTAAAAATTAGATCATGCGAGTGAGCCACAAATGTAAGTTAACTCCTTCCGCCAGCCAGACTTTTTCAAAAGTTAAGAAGTGAAAGGAGTTTTAATAATGCATCATGAAAACTTTGTTTCTCTCACCAGAGAGAGACAGAGAGGAGAGAGACGTCAGGAGAAGGGAAAGCACCCCCACGTAGGATGGCCGTTACAATCCCTCCTCCATCTCTCTCCTTTCAGGATTTGGGGCGGGCATGCGCACGTGCCTGGTGTGATTTTCAAGCTGCTGGATTTGGAGTTTGAACCACATTGTTGGCCATGTGGGATCCAGCTCCCTCAACCACTAGGCTACGGGCTGGTGCCGAGCAGTGAGAAAGGAGGGACTCAACGAAGAAAAGAGAAGAGATTCCCTGGGGTTTATCACCATCATCTAGAATAGTGAGAGAGGAGTGCTTCCTCTGGCCAACTCCTTAGCATGTTCCCTTTTTAAATCCTCACACAACCCTGTACAATAGCTTTCGTATTCCCATTGTCTTTCTGAAATGAACTTCAGAGAGACTGAATAGCTTGCCCACTCACACGAGCGGAGGCAGAGTGGTGATTAAAACTCAGCTCCAGAGCTGGGTGGTGGCCCAGGGGTGACTGCGATGCTCCGTGACGCAGAGTCACATGAGAAGCTGCAGGTTCACATCCAGGGGCCTTCCTGAGTGCACTGGGCACACGCTTGCCCATGGCCCGGGCTGACCGACATCGGGGTGATCATTCCATCTGACACTGCGGTCCTGTTGAGCGTGTACGCTCACCTTTCTCTTCCTCTGTCCCTCTCACTTGTGGAATAAATATGAGCCGTAAATCCCCTCATCTCTGTGTGATGTAGAAATCCACACACAGAGCCACTGCCCTGTGGGCACGACAAGAACAATTTGGTCTGAGAGGCTGCGGAGGGCTTGACTGCTCTTTTAACTCTGAACATCCATGACAACTGTAGGCACAGGAAGGGCACATTCTGAAGTGTTTATCTTGGGTGATTAGGGGAGGGTAGTATGGTTTTATTGGATTTAACATGTCAGTTGGGAAGCAGCCCTGTGACCTAATGGTTAAGGGAGCTGGATTCCATACGGCTAACCACACAGTTCAGGGCCTGGGCCCAGCAGCTTGGAAAACATGCCAGGCAGGAGTGCTGGTGCTTCCAAAATCCTGATGAGATGGAGAAATGGAGAAGGGGGTCTCAGTGTGACCATGCCCTCCAGGGGGCGCTGTCTCCAGCCTCTCCCCACACCCATGTTTCTCTCTGTCATGCATATTCTGGCAAATAAAAAGCAAAAAAGAAGAATTAAAGGAGAAAGAAAGAAAGAGGAAAGAAAAACATGTCCGTGGGATGAGTCAACTGAAAACAGGCCTAGAGTTCAGGTCAGAGAACAAGCACAGGCCACTAACAACTCAAGGCCACCTACTTGCATGGGGACAGCTGCTGTGCTGAGGAAGGGTGGCAAGTCACCCGTCATGTCTACGCAGGAGAAAGATGCCTTGTTTTATATTTGTAAGCCATTTGAGACTAGAAAAACCAACATCAAAAGGGAGACAAATATTTGAACTTAAAATACCATTTCTGATTTTGTTAGTCCTGAAAAAGTTGAAACGTCATGAAGAATCATTAGTGGGGCCAGCAGGTGGTGTGGAGGCTAAGGTGACTGGATCCCACACAGCCAATTGTGCGGTTCAAGTCCTGGACCCAGTGGCTTGAAAATCATACCAGGTGCGTGTGCATGTGGGCCCCAAATCCCAAGATGAGAATGGAGAAGGGGTCGTGGGCGTGCCCTCCCTCCGTGGAGTGATTTCTCACTTTTTCTCTCTCTCTCCTTTTCTCTCTGGCAAGTGCATGTGCCCTATTTAAAAAGAAATCATTACTATCAGTTTGGTTTGAATTCTCTAAGTTACCGTGCCTGAAGGATAGGGTCTTTCTAAGGAGAGGGTCGTCCATGTGAGCAGTGGAACCGAACCGACGGGCAGCCCTCTGCTGGTGTTCGGAGTGCGACCGCCTTCTGGATCAGGCTGGTCACAGAAAACCCAGCTCGCGTACTTACAAACCGTGGGACGTCCTTGCTTAAAGTAAAGACACCGCAGCTGCCTCTGGACCCCCTTCGCAGTGGTGTGGGATCCTGAAGCTGGGCTCTACCCTTGTGGGGCTGATGGGATTACAGTGATGTGTGGGGGGCACATCGTTCGGAATTCCTGACAGAAGGGAGAAGTTTATCTTCCTGCCACTTGAAATCATCTTTCTTTTCTAGAGCATTGTTAAAGATCTACTGTTATTCACTTAATAGTTTTTCCAATGATCTTCTGTCAAACAGGATCATTGATTTTTTTCAAGATGAGTTGAAGGCTTGAAGGGGTGGACATTCACCAAAATTTAAGATAAAAAGATGTATTTGCTCCATATTTATTAATACAAACTATTTTTTCAAAGGAATTTTTATGAGTTTAAATGGCAATTTGTAATAGGAAAAAAAAAAAACATGCTTCTGAGACACAGGCCAGGTAAAACCAGGTTTAAATAGAGTTCAGGAAATCATTTAAGGGGGCAAAAGAAATGATAAAAAAATACATCTCAGGACCAGCAGATGGCAAAATGGTTACGTTGCTGGACTCCCATGTAGTTGACCATTGTTTGAATCCTGGACCCAGCAGCTTAAAACTTATGCCAGGCGTGTGTGCGTGTGTGCCCAAAATCCCAAGAGGAGAATGGAGGAGGACTGAGGCATAGCCATCACCACTGGGGGGCGATTTCTCGCTTTTTGTCTCTGTCTCTCCAGTGTACGCACACACCCTAAAGCAAAAATCTCTCTGTAAAAAAAATCTCAGCCCAGTCATGGCGGCACAGGTGGTGGGGGCCATAGCACAGCATGAGCCATGTGGGAGGGCCTGGGGTCCAGGGCCCAGGTGACCAGGACACTTCCCGTGTGGGCAACCCCTGATCCCGGCTACTGGAAGGCAGGTGCAGAATCACGGTATGGCAAGACTCTCTCAGGGCCTGTCTGTCTCTTTTAAAGAAATAAGTTTAAAAACCCACATTCGAGGGCTGTGTGGGAGGTGTGGAGAGGCCATCCCTGCCCATCCTTGAAATGCGCTTGGTGCAGTGCAGTTGGACCGTCCGGGGACCCTGCTGTGACCGAGGTCCTTCGGGGTGTGGGCGACCTTGGTTTGACTTCTCCTCCACGTCCAGGACCCACAGAGTGAGCTGGGCACAAGAGGGGAGCTCCTTAGATTAGAAAACTTCAGCGACAGGGCATTTCTGTCGGCCCTATACACAGATGTGTTTAATTCTGACCGTGAAGGTGCTGAGATGCTCGCGGTGTGTCCACATCCTTGCCTGCAGCTCCCCAGGAGCATAGTTCACGGCTTCTGCGGTATAGACGCTGCTGCAGACTTGTTGGTTTCTCTACTCTCCGCGCGTACCAGCGCCTGTGCTAGCTAGGCATTGCTAGAGACACGAAACGTGAGGAGGCGACGGTTTCCACGCGCTCACCACGTTGCAGCTACAGTTAGTCCGGCTCCCTCATTTTACTGGTAATACAGCTGGAACCCTAGGGACATAAGGGATGGACCCAAAGCCACACACACTAGAGCCAGGATTCGCGTGCGGCCCAGCGTCCCAGACCTCCTACCTGCGCTCCACCTTCACACACGGAGCTGTTTCTGACAGGTTTTTGTTTGTTTGTTTGTTTTTTTAATTGCCAAAGGGCAGGTGCACTTGCCAAAAGAGAGACAGAGAGACAGAGAAAAGGGGAGAACGTTTGTCCCCTACCCCCCAGGGTGTGGGGATGCTGTAATCCTTTTTCCTCCATTGCACTCTCCTCTTGGGGCTTGGGGACCATGCACACATGTGTCCAACGTGTTTTCCGAGTTGCCAGCGCTGGGATCCAAACTGGGCTTGGCCGTGTGGGATCCGGCTCCCTTAGTCAGCAGGCCATGGACCGGCTCAGGTCAGCTCATATTTAACCATGGTGGAAGCCTCTTCTGAGCCGTTCAGTTACTTGCATCTTATGGAATATTATTAGTAGCAAGACTGATGCAATGCCTAGAATAATACTTATTATATCTGTCTCCACATACCACTCGTGGTTATTTCTGGAAATAGTAGATTGCTTTGAGGCTTTTTTATTTTCCTGGTGCATTGCAGGTACCTGAAAATGGCAAAATGTAGTAGAAGATGCTTTGACTGTAGTTCCGTGAGAAGTCACTGGCGGAAGGCGATGGCGGCTCAGCTTTTCAATCTGTCAAACATAGATCAACTGATCCAATAAGCCTCTCATACGGGCAGTAAAAGGGTCAATAAACTACTAACTATGAAAACATTTTAGACAGATAGAATGTACGTCTTGTAGATAAGAAAGTTAGAGAACATTGGGAAACAGTCATTCAGCGTGTGGTAACGTGTTTTTAAACCGGCCGAAGGATAAGCGGGAAAAAGCTCCTCGGACGTTTGCTTTGGGCGTTTGTCGGGGTAGGCGGACCTCTGAACCGGTCATGACTCAGGAAGGACGAACTTCCTATGTACTCCGTCATGTGGTTCTGCTGGAGCACATAGCTGGGTCTTAGAGCACGAGGGCTGCCACTAGTGAGCACTGTGCCAAGTTTCACAGGCCCCTAAGGACGGCCAGACAGACTGACTCACTCCCGCCGCACGCGGTGTTCTCGCCTGGCAAACAAGAACACGGTGGACTCCTGAAAGCTGCGACATGAACGAGGACCCGCTACATTGTTTGCACAGCTGCTCTGCTTGATTCTCTTTACAAGGAGCAGAAATGAAAGTCCCTCAGTGGTAGTAATGATGAAAAATAGCTATAATGCATCCGTCTCCAGTCACCGTGCAAGGGTTTTAGGTGTATTATAATTCTCAAAGCAACTCTCTGAAAGGTGGGTATCATTATACCCATTTTGCTTTATAATCTGTTTATAAAAGTATCATCTCATCATGGGAATGCCCCAGTTGCCTTTCACACTCCAGCAGAGATGCGGGCATTCCGTCTGTCCCCAGGACTGTCCTCTTGGATACCAGATGGAAACATTATTCATTCCAACGAGCTGAGAAGCAGGACTAAATGCAGTTAAATAACGTGATCACGTGTCAGAGTCAGGTCTGTGACTAGGGTTGTGATCTCGTGGTTTCTCCTTAAACATTTTTTTTTCCTTTTCATTAGCCCATTGGTTTTCAAGTGAATGAATTCAGTAGTTCCATGTGAGGGTACCGGCCCATAGCCCAGTGGTTAAAATGCTATGCATCGGGAGCTGGATGCCCTAAGGCTGACCACGTTTGAATCCTGTTCCCTACGGCATAAAAAACACCCCAGGCATGTGTGCGTGTGTGCCTAAAATCCGGACGTGAAGGGGAAATAGAGGAAAAGATATCAGGGCATGACCATGCCCCATTGAGAGGGTGCTTTCTCTCTTTGTGAAAAATGCTTGTGTCTTCTGGCCAAAATACACACACACACACACACACACACACACACACACACACGGAGAGAATTCTATGTTGGACATATGTCCCCGCCTTAATGGAATGGATATGGATCAAAAAGAAAAACTCTGTGAGCAGGCTTTTGGAGCAGTTTCAGATGGTCCCCTCCTCTCGTTCGTCTCCCCCCCGGGATGTTTATGGCGATGACCACAGCTTACACAGCTCCGATCACTCATCACTCCCAGCCACTGAGCCCCGTTTAAGAGCTCTTCCGCCGTGAGAGCACCTCCACCCGCTTGCGAAAACAACGGGATTAACGTATGAGTTTATTTTGGCGCCCAAACTTCTGAAATCCTTACATATTCTTTTCATCAGATACATTTTCCACAAATGTTTTGAAGACTCACATCATTTTATTTAACCCTGAAACACTCTGGGAGAAAGAATGCCCCCCTCCTTGTTCCCCAGAGAAGAGGAACTTGGAGGGAGCGGAGGAGGCGGCCAGTGGCCGAGGTCACGGTCGCAGGCTGTCCTGCATGCCCCACCGTCGTGTTTCCTGACCCACACAGCGCTTGCTTAATGGACTTCAGTTTTTATAATCAACTGATTTACTTATTTAAAATTTGCTTTCGAGAGCACATGCTCATTAGAGGAAGAGAGAGACTGAGAGAGAGAGAGAGAGAGAGAGAGAACGCACCCTCCAGTGGAGGTGGCCATGCTGCACAGTCCCTTCTCCTGGGATTTTGGCTGGGCTGACTTCAGCTGTTTTCAAGGAGCGGCCGTGGTCCACCTTCCTTCCTCACTGCACTCATGGGACCATGGGCAGAGAGAATAAGGGCTAGGGGTGTGGAGGAATGGGAAAACCCAGGTCTTTGCCTGCATTAGGATTATTCCAGGAAAGCTATAGAACACGGGTCAGTGTGGCAGGCAGGGACTGTGGGTTCTACAGACAGGGAGATTTGACTTTTGAACTCTCTTCACAAAGCAGCTTCGTTGTGACCCTGAGCACTCAAACCACAGACTGGAAACATGGCGAGTGGGAAGCGAGAGGTTAAGGGACATGTTGAGGGATGATCAGCCTCAGAGCCCTTTGCCAGGCTCCCCACTAATTCCAGCGCATTTGCAGAGGACGGAGGAAGGAGCGTCCTGGAAAGCTTCCAGCCCGTCAGTATGGTGTAGTTTCTTCCACCTAATTATCGCTCATATCTGATTCCAGGTATCCAGCTCTGCTCCTGGCACCAAGCCCTGATTCAGAGCCGAATGAACCATGGTTCTGCTTGCTAAGCGCAGCTTCTCATAGGGGTTGCCCCGTACACACAGAACTTCTAAATCGTCTGATTTACTGAGTGAAAGTGAAGGTGAAACGAGTTTTGGCTAGCGTGGTGTCAGCAGAATGATCACTTTTGGCAGTTGGTAAGAGGTGTGGCAGATTGTCACGCCTCAGTGACTGCAGAACTCAAATTCTGAAGGACAGAGTCCTCCATGGATCACAACTGATTGCACGAGTAAGTCTGGTTCTCTGCTTTTGTTCGGGAGGAACAGGTGCCGGTTCCTTATTCCTAACACGTAGCCCATTTTCTTGATAACCTAAGAGATATCTAATAGTCAGCTTTTGATCCCTGCTTTCTCACCACAATATAGAGTGGTTTGTTTTAAAGCGGAAGTTAAGGCAGCTTGGTCCTACATGGCTAATTGCTCAGTTCGAGGTCCAGACCTGGCAGCTTGAAAAACTTGCAGGGTGTGTGTGCATGTGTGCCTGAAATACCAAGAGGAAAATGGAGGAGGGGGGTTGTGTGTGGGGGATGATTCCTCACTTTCTCTCTCTCTATCTGCCTCTCTCTGTCTTTCTCTGGAGAGGGTGTATTCCCTAGAGCAAAAACAAAAATAAAAACAAAGGTAAAAGAATTAGAATACATTAAGTGCATATGTCTGTGTGCGTGCACATGCGTTGTGATCAGCTGTGTGAGTTGGTACTAACAGGTAAACTGAACAATCACGGGAAACCGGGAAAGGCCTTCTTCATGGTAGAAAGCCAACTGGTAAACAGTGAAGAAATGATGGAAATAACCATTTGGCAATAATAAACATAATTTTTGAAAAGAATTACTTATTTAATTTTATTTCTTCATTCATTTATTTTAATTTGATCGAAGAGAGAAGGAAAGTGAGAAAGTAAGCCACTGGGTCCGGGACTCGAACTATGGTCACCCATATGGGAGTGTCCAGCACTTTAACCACCATGCCTCCTGCTGGCTCCCCACAAAAATAATTAGTTCAGGCAGTAATCACCAATGAACACTAACATCAGTGTGTGGAAGTCTGAGTCTTTCAAACTTATTTACTTACATAACATCAAAACAGCTCTCCACAAAAATCTTAGTAATTGCAAAAGAAATGGATGAAAGAAAATGGATGAAACTGGCAGAACGTTCTGGAACACAGTGATGAAAGCTAACATCACCAGTAAATAGGGCAGACGGACACGTGTGTCTCTGTATATCATGCAGTCTGAGGATAAAACCATCGCTCTGATAGTCCTGTTCGAACGCAGAAAATACTTGATCTAATCATATGAAACAGACTCGAGGGAACCAGCAGTAGCATAATGGCTATGTCACTGGACTCCCACGTAGTGGACCGCAATTCACATCCTGGACCCGGTGGCTTAAAACTCATGCCGGGCGTGTGTGCGTGCATGCCCATGTCCCGAGAGGAGAATGGAGGAGAAGGGATTGCAGCGTGGCATCCCCCCTGGGGGATGATTTCTCGCTTTCTATCTCTCGTCTCTCTGTATCTGTCTGGCGAGCGTACGCGCCCTCTAGCGAAAACCTCTCAAAAAAAAACTAACAAAAACCTCTAAAAAAAAAAAAAAAAAAGAAACAACCAAAAAAAGAAACAGACTCGAATTGAGAATCATTTTTAAAAATAAATGATGTGTATTGTTCAAATGTCACTGTCATGAAAGACTGAGGGACATTTCCAAATAAAAGGAGGCTAAACAGGCATGACAACAGATAAGCTTCTTCTTTTTTTTGTTTTTTTTTGTTTTATGGAGAGGTTTTTTTTTTTTTGCTATAGGGCGCGTGTGCTTGCCAGGGAGACAAAGAGAGACAGAGAGACAGAAAGTGAGAAATCACCCCCCCAGAGGAGATGGCCACACCACAATCCCTTCTGCTCCATTCTTTTCTCAGGATCTTGGGCATACACGCACATGTGCCTGGCATGAGTTTAAGCCACCAGGTCTGGGACTCAAACCGTGGTCTACCACATGGGAGTCCAGCGACATAGCCATTACACCAACTGCAGGTTCCCAGATAAGGTTCTTTTTTTTTTTTCCTTTCTTTTCTTTTTGAGAGATTTTTGCCATAGGGCACGTGCTCTCACCAGACAGACACAGAGAGACAGAGACAGAAAGCAAGCAATCACCCCCCAAGGGGGATGGCCACACCGTAATCCCTTCTCCATTCTCCTCTCGGGATCTTGGGCACGCACGCACACACGCGTGGTGTGAGTTTAAGCCACCGGGTCCGGGATGCAAACCGTGGTCAACGACATGGGAATCCAGCAACATAAACCATTACGCTAACTGCTGGTCCCTTGATCTTTGAGTTTTGATGTTGTTATAAAGGACATTACCAGGATGTTAGTGAAATTCACAGTAAGGTTTGTAGAACAGGTGTAGTACTGAACCGATGTTACAGTCCTGATTTTGAGAATTATACTATGGCATAAGAAATAGACACTGGTCGCGGCGGGCCCAGGCCTGCGCTGCCAGGGCTCTGCTCCGCGTTTCGTGGCCCCGGCCGCCTGGCTTCACCACCGCCACCTGTGCGTGGCCGCCGGGCCTGCATGTGGCCCCCAGGCCTGTGCGTGGCCGCTGGGCCTGAGCCTGCGCTTGGCTGTTGGGCCTGTGAGTGGCCGCCAGGCATGCGCCTGCGTGTGGCCGCTGGGCGCAGGCAGCGAACTGA
>NW_006159673.1:1004568-1046260 GCF_000334495.1 Tupaia belangeri chinensis | reverse complement strand
TTGAGCCAATGCACAGTGTATTTTGGATGGAAAATTCATTTGTGTGTTGTGATGGTGTATAGTGAATTAATGTAGAGAATGAATAAATTTAAAATAAATAAATAAATAAATAAATAAATAAAAATAAAAAAAATAAAAAGGGGAAAAAAAAGAAATAGATTTATTAAACATGATAGAAAAGTTGCAAAGCACAAAGAAAAATACTGCAAAATTTACCTCTATTATAATGAAGAACTTCTGGTCATCAGAGCATACCAGAATGACAATGACAACATATCACAATCTTTACACAGACACAGTGAAATTGAAGAGAATATTTGTGACAAATATTCCAGAAAAGTCTCAGTATTAGACTGTTCATACCCACACAAAAGCCCTAAGAGTCTATTAAAGAACAACAACAAAAAATGTCTTATTTCTTACCCCACTAATGAGGGCAAATGATTTTAGCAGGATTAATTCAAAGGGTAAATGTATTTGTATTAATAATTATGCTGTAATGCAATTCAATGTCAATAGTTTTACGTAAAAAGAAAAAAAAAAGAAGGAGAAGCAAGAAGAGGAGTGAAAGAAGGAAACTTGAATGGGAAATTTTACAGCAGAGAATATGGGACTGTCTGATAAACAGGGGGCCTCACTGACAACGGCACCGTGTAATATGTAATACAAAATGGGAAAAGTTGGAATGTTTGTTCATGTCAAAAAAAAAAAAGAAATATACACTGAGGTATTTAAAGATAAAAATATCACTGCTGTCCCCTCCATGCCCCCAAAACACACACACACAGAGCTATGGTTTGAATCTGCCTAGCCACCGTCAGGGGATTGAGACATTGAAAACTGAATCTGGGAATGGCACGGCAAGGAGGGGCTTTTGGGAAGGGCTCAGTGATTGGGAGGTGAGGGGAGCCTTCCATGACTGAATTCTCGTGGGATTATAAGCAGAGGGAACGAACCCAGAATAGCAGAAAGGTCACAGGCCACTCCACTCTGCTCAGAGTGCTGCCTTCTGCCACCGTGTGATGCCTTTGGGCTTCCCAGTCACCAGAACCGTGGGTCAATAAGCCCTCATTTCATTTTTCTTCATGTTTTTAATTTTTTTTTAGAGGAATTTTTTTTTTTTCCCTATAGATTGTGTGCTTGCAGGAGAGAAAGACAGAAAGTAAGAAACCACCACCATGGGGAATGGTTACATTGCAGTCCCTTCTCCTCCATTCTCCTCTCAGGATTTTGTGTACACACGCACACACATGTGCCCGACGTGAGTTCTTTAAGCTGCCAGGTCCAGGACCTGAACCGTGGTCAACACGTGGGAGTCCAGCGACGTAACGGTTATGCCATCTGCTGGTCCCAAACCTTTATTTTGTTATAAATCACACCGTCTCAGGTATTTCTGTTGGCAACATAATAATGAACCACCGACACACACAGAGGGAGAGAGAGATTAAAAAGATACAGAATTTAACATATTAACATTGGGGTGGGGAGTACACAGAAATTCTTTGTACTATTTTTGCCGTTTTCCTGCCAGCCTAGAAATGATATCAAATTGTAAATTTGGAACAATCGCTAGTCGAATCCATTCTCTATGCAGAGCAGAGAGCTCGTAACTGAGAACAGAATTTCCCAAGTCCCTGGGGGTGACTCTCTGGAGTCCCAGAGTGACAGGACACTCGGAGCCCTGCTGGCACCTTCCCTGTCCCCTGTCCTCTTCTGCAGATGGGCGTCTGAGTGCAGGCATCGGCCTCACAGCTTCAAGAAGTACGAGGCCCAGTCTCCTCTGTTCGAGTTTCTGTTCCAGGCTGTGGCCGCTGCCTTTCGGAACAATGTCCACGTCTCTGAATTTGGGTTTTCACTGTTTCAGAGGTCAATCCCGATTTCCAGGTTTCAGAGGACAGTTTCCAGTGTTGATGTCTTCACCTCCCTCTAGGTGGCTAACGCAGCCCAGCCCTACTGAAACGCTCTCGGGCGTAAAACCCTCACGTCCCTTGGATCTGAGTCTTCATTTGTGGTTTTCTTGTCCCCGGCCTAGTCCCGAGCATAGCAGGGATTCACCCTCATTATTGTAGGCACGTTAGTCACGACACGACCCTCAAAGCGAATGCTCTAGGAAGCATGGGAAGGGGTCATTCAGCAAGTCGCTGGGCTTGGCCGTGCGTGCCACCTGCCCAAGCCCGTCAGGCATGCCCGGGTCGGGGACCCCTAGGGGGCTTACTGCCTCCTCAGGCCCCTTCCCTTTATGGGGAAGCTGTCTAGCAGCAGGGGGAGTAGCAGGCGGACTTTCTGACAGGACTGCTGGGGAGGACCAGCGTGGGTGGAACCGACTGGGCGGAGTGAGAGATGAAGGGCAGCGGCCACGCCCGGGCGAGCGGTGATAAGGAGGCTCGTATGGAGGGAGGGCAGCCATATGTAGTGGACGGTCCAACAGAATTAAACCTAAGACTTCTATCACTGTCATAGACACTCTTCTGAAAAACAAAGCGTGGCAGATGCCAAATACCGCCCTGTGGGACCCAGGGCTGTACCTTGAGGATGTGGACGGGGAATGCGGTTTCTTGGCTGGAGAATGACTGGAAAGCCTAAGCGGCAAGGGGAGGAGAGGGGATGGGGGAGAGAAGCTTGGGTACTGTTTGGCAAGGCTTGGCGGGCACCGGGCAGGGAGAGTGGGGAGAGGCAGGGAGCGAGGGGAGACGGGGAGACGGGGAGACGGGGCGTGGGCTCTGGAGGGGAGCAACCTTTTATCACCTGGAGTTTTAGAGAACTGGAGCTCAGAAACCATTTCCAGATTTGAGATGAGCAGCCATCATTGGTCTGAAATGGAAAGCCCTGAACTGGTGCACATTTCCAGCTCTGAATGAACCACACGAACTAGCTAAGCAACAGAGAACCACCAGAGAACCGGGCGGAAGGTACTTCTAGGCATTCCTCCTGGGTGGGGAGGAATCCACCATTTCTTTTCTTTTTAGAGAGAGATTTTTGCTATAGGGCATGTGTGCTTGCTGGAGGGATAGAGAGAGAAAGTGAGAGCACCCACTCCTCGGGTGGGGATGGCCACGCTGCAACCCCTTCTCCTTCCTCCTGGGATTTTGGACATGATGTACCCGGTATAAGATTCAAGTCTTGGGACCAGCAGTTGGCGTAATGGCTGTGTCCCTGGACTCCCATGTAGTCGACCACAGTTTGAGTCTCGGACCCGGTGGCTTAAACTCACACCGAGTGCATGTGCGTGCATGCCCAAGATCCTGAGAGGAGAATGGAGGAGAAGGGATTGCGGTGTGGCCATTCCCCCTGGGGGCTGATTTCTCGCTTTCTATCTCTGTCTCTCTCTGTCTGTCTGGCGAGCGCACATGCCCTATAACTAAAACCTCTCAAAAAAAAAAAAAAGATTCAAGCCTCCAAGCACGAGATTCAAACTGCAGTCGGCCATGTGGGAGCCTAGCACTTTAACCACTAAGGGGGAAGCCAGGAACCTTACCCCTCTTCTCAAAATTAGGAAAGCTACCTTCTTTCTGTTCTTTTCCCAAATATCTGCGTGACCGTGTTAGGCAGAGGAGCAGGAAGGGTGGCCCAGGCCAGGCCGAGGCAGCCATGGCCCCTTCGCTCAGGGAAGTAACGTCGTTGGGCTTCTGCAGACACAGCCAGCAGCTGGCCGCAGGCCTACCGGGGGCCGTGTGCTCCTCCGTGGACAGACCTGGCTTCGCACTTGGTTGTTTTTATTAGCACTCGTCGTCATTCTCCTTGTCATTGTCGGTGAACTCACAGACCAACCACGCGCCCCTCTGTCGTCCACTTCTCCCTAACCGGGGCTGTCCTGCTGGTGTCCGTGCAGCTCTGCTCTGTGTTTCGGACCCCTCTTCTCTCACGTTCTGTAGGCGCTCTCCAGGATTCCCTGGTTACCTAGGCCGGCCAGCTCTCCCTCCTGTGCAGTCAGCGTGCCAGCGGCTTGCCTGTCCCCTGGGTAGCCCAGCTCCCAAAAGCACGCCCATGTCTCTCCGTTCCCAGCTCCTCACCGTCTGATCCACTTTCTGTGGCCTCCTACGGTAGATTGTCACATTGTTAGTGACTCCCAGAGAGCTGACTCGGAAGCCGCTCCCCTGCCCTCCTGTGTCCCCTGGGCGGTGCTCCCTGGCTGCTCCTGTGCTGACAGAGGCCTCCCTGGCTTTCTGCAGGGCTCACTCCCGGCCTTCCTCCGACCGTGGGGGTGCTCGCTTGCCGCCTGCTCTCCCGTTTCTCATTTAGCCGGGTGCCGGAAGGGGGGGTTCTTGAGGCTTTTCTTTTCGTCTTCTCCTGTGTCCCCGCCTCCCTCGCTGTGCTCCTCTGATGGGCAGGTTTACGTGTGTGTCCTGGGGTTCCCACTCACTTCTAGGCCCCTACTTAATATGTACTTAAGTCCAGTCATGATAGGGAGTGCGTCCATGCACACGGGGGCTACAGAGAGGGGGAGCTTCGGCCACGCCAGGGTCCCCTTCCTCCAGCCCTCCGGCCCATCAGGTTTCGGGCTCTGGTGCAAGTGCCCGGTCTGGGGAGGGTCCCTGGGCCGGGGGGTCTAACCATGGCTGCCATGTGGGATCTGGTGTCTCCTAACCAGCAGGTTGCCACTGTGCCACGGAGCCAGCCCTTCACATAATCTTAACCAAATTTGTTCAAACTCTCCCAAACCTGTTCCCTGCCACGGCCTGTACATTTTCATATCGCGAAAGAAGTCACTGCCCTTCTCTGCTGCTCAGGCAAGTCCCCAGGTGTCATGCCCTTTCCTTTGCATCTGCTTTATCGTCACATCAGACAAATGCCATCTCCAGAGCGCAGCCTGGCCCTGCCCCTCCCTTGTGTCCACTCACCACCATCCTCTCTCTTCCTGGCTACGAGGACCCAGCTTGCCAGCAGGTTGCACAGTGAGGACAGATGACAGGCGAAGGGCCTTCTGATGTGCCAGGGGATGGGACACTCGCCCGGTTAGATGTCGAGGAAGCCCTCTCAGAGCAGGATGCACCGGAGCCCAGCGAGGGGGCAGGAAGAAGCCGTGAACCGTGAATGGGGAGGAGTGACCCAGGCTGGGAAGAGCAGAGTCGAGCCCTGGGCAGGGCAGGGCGCCCTTGGGTTCTTTTGTCCGGCAGGTTGGGTGAGGCTGGAGCGGGTAGGAGGAGAGAGGGCAGGAGGCCGCAGACCCCCTGGCCGCCATATGGTAGATTTATCATCTCTCATCTCGCTAGTGCCGAATTCTGCAGAGTAGAGACATTTTTCTATTCAGTCATCAAACCCGGAATAGTAAGCTCTGTCTGAAAATATTTGCCAATTCAGTAGGTGGATGATGAAATGTTTTGGGGATCTAATGTTTTCCCAGTCTTTCCACCTTAACCACCACGCCACCAACTGGCCCCTGAGTCGCTTTCCTGTGTTAATAGTAACCTGATAAACCGGCAGAGGCTCACTTTGCTAGGAGGTCTGTCCTGTGGGTGGAGAAGCACTGACACTGTTAGACCCCATGGCATCTGTCAGACCCCTGCGACGTCGGTAACTGGTCGGTAACTGCGGCCTTCTCTCCCTACACCCATTGCCCGACCCAGAATTTGTTTACAAGACTTTCATTTAACTTAAAATCCTTCCGCACATCACCGGACACTCACATGGCTGTGGAGTGACTTTGCACCTCCAGAGTCTCCTTTCCTGGCTCCTCTCGACCATCTACTAATTGACTCTTTAAAGTGGCCTGGGGTCGAGCCTCAGAGGTGCCCGTGGTGCTCAGGGAAAGAAACTGACCCCGGTGCTGGAAGCCATGTGTACGACCGTGGGTTCAGATCCCAGGCCTGGCCTGTCCATGACCCTGACTGGCTGTAGGACCGTGGGAAGGGGACCTGGGTGACAGACTCTGCCCAAGGTTTCTCTCTCTATCATGTGCATGTGTGTGCTCATGCCCTGCTTCATAAAATAATTAAACTTAAAAAGCAAAAAGATACAATGAGCTCGGGGAGGAACATCTTGTTCCAAGGCTGGCTGCCCTGTGATTCAGAGATGGTGAATGCGCATCTGGCTTCCCGTCCTCCCGGAGGCTCAGAGTAGCTCGCCGTTTCCCCCTGCGTGGGGCTGGCCCAGGGCTGGGTCCATCAAGCCAGCCGTGTGGGTGATGCCAGGATTCAGGTATCTGCCGAGAGCTTCCTTCTTAGAACAGAGCAAAACCATAACAATAAAACTTCTAAGCGACTTTTATCCTAAAGCCAAGGCTGTATATAAGATTTATTTGTACAACTGTGATTAAAATCGGCAGTAAAATCCACTTTAATCTCAAATATTCCTTCTCTCTTTTTTTAACCTCTTCTTTTTATGAACCAGGTATCCAGAGTCCAAGTCCCTGTTTACCCCAGTTTCCCTACCCGGTGGTTATTAGATGAAACCTAAGTTCCCATCAAAACTTTTTTTTTTTTTTTCTGGAGAGGTTTTCTTTTTGCTATAGGGTGCATGCGCTTGCCAGACAGACAGAGAGAGACAGAGAGGAGATAGAAAGCGAGAAATCACACCCCAGGGAGGATGGCTATGCTGCAATCCCTTCTCCTCCATTCTTCTCTCGGGATCTTGGGCATGCACGCACATGCGTCCGGCGTGAGTTTTAAGCCACTGGGTCCGGGACTTGAACTGCGGGCTACTACATGGGAGTCCAGCGACATAGCCATTACGCTAACTGCTGGTCCCCCTATCAAAACTTTTTAAAAATAGTGTCAGCTCTACCTACTGTTTGAACAGATCCTAACATTTTTTTCCTGGTTTTAAGTCTTAAGCAAATTTTTCTTAATGTCTTCTCATTTTATTAAAGCTACACTGCTTTTATTGAAATTTAAAAAAAAATCAATACTTAAAAAACAAACAAAAATAAATAAGGAAACACACCTGCTTACTGACCGCAGTGAGCTATATAGGCGCAGCGAGGTGCTACTTTATAGCACGTTCACGCTGCTCACTGAGGTTTAGGCCTGAAGTCAGACGTGTGTTCACAGGAATGTACACATCAGCGGTACTTGCTCTTGGAAGTATTTAGATTAACTAAGATCATTTGTGAATCAATACAATGTGAAAAACAATGCCAGCCTTTTATGATTTATCAACTGCAGTCATTTAAATTCTGAAAGATACTGCCCACAGAAAATTGGAAGTACTTTTGCTCCTCTTCTATCAGGAAGATCTTAAAATTGGGAGCTACTGGACCTGTACCCCAACACTCTGCTTTTCTCTTGTTGACAGAGGGTGTGTGCAGAGAGAGACAGGGAGGGAGGGGGCGAAAGCACCCTCAGTAGGGCACAGTGAAGCTGCAGTTCCTTCTCCATGTCTCCATCCTGATGGGATTTGTGGCACATGCACACACACACACACACACACACACACATACACACACACAGTGTATTTTTCAAGCTGCCAAGGTTGAGACTTGAACCACCCATTGGCCATGTTGGACTCCAGTGCCCTTAACCACCAGGCCACTGGGCTGGCTCCCCTCACACTCTCTGGAGCTGATACAAATGCTCCTGCTGATAATAATTCCAAACACTGCAATTGCAACGTTTTTCTGATACAGCTTGTGTTCATAGTCATGGCTGGTCTAATTCACGAGCATCTCTATGAATGTTGACTTTACTAACATGTTGTCTTTAAAATGCATAAACCTGTAAGATTTTGCTTATTGTGAAAGAATATATTTGTGATACAATTATTGTAGAAGGAGGAAAAAAATAAGTAAACTTGTAAGAGATGCTTAACTTTAAATGAAACAAATACAGAGTAGGGTTATTTTTCCTCATTCGTAAGTGATTTCCTGCCCCGACCTGCAGGACACTCGAACAGGTTCCCTGGGGGAGGGGGTAAGAGAGGGGACAAACACACGCACACACAATATGAGGTGCTGATCAAGTCTTCTTCTTCTGTCTTCTGTTTATTGAGGAAAAATGGCGAGTTATATACAGCTGGTGGGCACCAATTGTTTGCCCGAAATGCAAATGAGAGAGAACAGCATGAACCAATCATTGATGTGGGTGGAGCTCTCCCGTTGCCTAGAAACCCAACCACTTCTGGGGAGAACGGTTGGTCACATGATTTCTGAGAAACGGTTTGCTCAGTGAGGAAGTGAAGCCTAATGGTTTCCAAGATGGCGGATAGCTCGAGATGGCTTCTGTATGCAGTGCCCTCCACAGTTTCCCTGTCATTGGTCTTCCCCACATATAGATTATGTACTGTACTCAGATACATTTTCTTAAGACATTATTTTCTTATGCTACTTCACTATTGAAAACCTGTCATTGTTTTACATTTTCAGTAGAGGCCAACTCAGTTTTACACACACACACACACACACACACACACACACACACATTTCTTACTCTGTAAGAGTCAGTGGATTAAACTAACAGGAAACTATAAAAATAAAGAAGATACTATTTCTGCCCTCAAGTACAGTTTTACAAGTTCAAATCAGGGCTAAATTTGTCATCTTTATATTCAATGGGTTTTAAAACTTGGCCCTGGGTCAGTCAGTGGTGTGGTGGTTAAGACAGCTGGATCTCTGTTGTCTACTATGTGGTTCAAGTCTCAGACCTGGTGGCTTGAAAAACACACTGGATGCATGCATGTGTGTACTGAAAATCCCCGCAGGAGGGAGAAATGAAGGAGAAGGGATTGTGGGGTGACCATGCCTCACAAGGGGTGCTTTCCTTCTCTCTCTGGAGAGTGCATGTGCCTTCTAAAAAAAAAACAAAGGCCCTGATCTACTTTTCTAACATTGCCCACTGATTAGACACAGTCTCTACTGAACTCTGAGTGCCTACTTACTGGACCGGCCCTGTAACCTCACGGTTAACGGAGCCGCATCCCTCATGGCCACGGTGCTCATCCTGGTCCTGGTGGCTTGAAATGCCAGCTGCTCATGCATGTGCCCCAAATCCCCACAGCATGGAGACAGAGGAGAAGGGATCGTGACGTGGCCACGTTCCCTTGCTCTCTCTCTGTTTCTCTTTAGGAATTTAAAAGACAAAATTAAACAAACAAACAAAACAAATGAAACAATTCTACTTATTCTCTCCAAGAGTGCTCATGCATCCTTTCTTTTCCCTTTTTTTAAATTTTTTTCTTTTTTTGGAGAGGTTATTATTATTATTATTGCTATAGGGCACGTGCTCTCACCAGAAAGACAGAGAGAGACAGAGAGACAGAAGTGAGAAATCTCTCCCCAGGGAAGATGGTCACGCACATTCCTTCTCCATTCTCCTCTTGGGATCTTGGGCACTCACGCACACGCGCCGGGTGTGAGTTTAAGCCGCCGGGTCCGGGACTCAAACTGTGGTCGACTACATGGGAGTCCAGTGACAGAGCCATTATGCTAACTGCTGGTCCCCCTCGTGCATCCTTTCTTCCCACCTAGGTTCATACCTCTTCACCTGTTTTCCTGTGTCTCGTCCTCTCATTCCTAGTCTGTATAGACTTCCCCCTTCTTTGGCATCTTACATTGTTCTTTTAGTTAGCTTTTTTTAAAAAATAATTATTTTATTTAACTTAATTTTATTTATTTACTTACTTAAATTTGACCAGAGAGGGGCAGAGAGAGACAGAAAGTGAGAAAGCAAGTCACCAGGTCCAGGACTTGAACCGTAGTCAGCCATGTGAGAGTCCAGCGCCCTTCACTACCATGCCACTGCTGGCCTATGAGCTTTAAATTCATGTCTCTCTTCTCAAATTGACTGGCAGCTGCCTAAGGTTTGTTTTACATATCCCGTGCATGGACAATGCTATTTATTCCCTGCTAAGAGTTCTTAATTTGACGTATTTCTTTCCTCAGTGGAACTTTGTAATCTTTTAAGTTTCTGGGTACTTGAGCCTTTAATAGACACAGTGAAAGGCCTCCAGGCCCACTTAATAGGTCTCACCCCTCTCCCTAGACTTTCTGCGTACATGAGCGTTGTATGAGATGTTCGCGATGCCCTGGGTGGCTCATCAGCATGCGCTCAGAAACACACCGATGGCAGTCCAGCAGAGGGGGTCGGCAGTCTGGCCCATGGATAAATTGGTGTCTCTGTTCCCAGTCCAGATTTTAAGTTTCAGAAACTCTTGATTTTTGTTAAGCAAATCACACATTTATTAATTTGTACGTCTATTCTTCCAGGAGGTTATCTTCCTTAAACTTCCTACTCAGGAACAAAATGTTGGCTCATCAGAAAAGTCATGACGTAGTTTTCTATGTTTTTCTATGCAAAAATGCGTCATGACTTTTCCAATGACCCAATATTAAGACATTGTTTAGAAGAAGCAAAGGAAATGGGATATTTTGTTTTTGTTTTCGCTATGGGGTGCACGTACTCACCAATGAGAGAGAGAAACTGAGGACCCCCCACCACCACCACCACTCTCCCCAAGGGAGGATGGCCATGCTGCAATACCTTCTCCTCCACTCTCCTCCCAGGACTTTGGGTATGCAAGCACACGTATCGGGTGTGATTCTCAGGGTGCTGGGTCTAGGACTTGAACTGTGAAGATGGGATCCAGTGCCTTAACCTCCACTTCATCTGATGACAGCACAAATTGGGTATAAATACATATACACACACACATATGTATGTGTTTGTATGTATGTGTATATAAAATTTATTATATATATATAATATTATATATAATATAATATATATATATATAATTTATTTTATTTTTTAGAGAGATTTTGCTATAGGGCACATGTGTTCACCAGAGAGACAGAGAGAGACAGAAAGTGAGAAATCGTTCCCTAGGGTTCATGAGCACACCATAATCCCTTCTCCTCCTCTTGGGATCTTGGGCACACATGTACACATGACTGGCGTGAGTTTAAAGCCATCAGGTCCAGGACTTGAACAGATTCTCACTTGACTATGTGAGAATCCAGTGATGTAATCATTACGACATCTGCTGGTCCTGAAATTGGATATTTTAAGGCATCTGTAAAACTTTGAAGAGTTTTCCTTCTTTAGACTAGACTAAAATAATTACCCGGGATCTTAATAGAGGACTAATTTCTACTTTTCAATTCTAATTTTCTTAAAACTTGTCATCAGTACTCTGAACACGTACTCACTCGTGTTTGCTCGTGTTTCTCACTGTAATTTAAAGTCAGACTCCATTAATGGTATCTACGTTTCAGGCCATCCGGTGGCCGATGGGTTTCCAGATGGTTTGCTCACCGCTAAGTCCATCGTGCCGTGAGAGCCTCCTGGACTGAATTCAGGAGGCAGAGAACCTCCTCTACAGGTTGAGAACTTTAATTCTTTTCATGTTTCTCTAATTTCTGGTATGTTCTCTCTTTTAAATCAGGCTATGGAGCAGAGAGAACATTTTCTAGAAATGAGTTGTACGTTTTGATTGATGAGGAGTATCACTTTCATAAGAAATAGACGTCAGATGTTTAAAAGCAGGGGTCAGATGGTGGTGCATTGTAAAATGCTCTCTACAAGGCAATTCCACACGGGAAGGTTCCTGGTCCAAGTCCAGAGTCCTCCCTGGGCATGCGGGGCATGGGCTTGCAGTGTTCGGAGCCAGTTGAAGGCTGGAGTGGATCGCATCAAGGCCCTTCTGGGGGTGTTCTCTCTCTCTCTCTCTCTCTTGTACTCTCTTTTGCTCATGGAAGAAATAAATAATTAAAAAAAGAAAAGCCAGTAAGATAGTTTGTATCCTTGCCTTTTAAACAAGCATAAGGGCATTTGAATTAGATTGCACAAAATGAGCCAGGCTTTGTCATTTCTAACTGAGGGTAATAATTGGAGGACAAATTAAAACAGAAATTTCTAACAGTAAGGGAAGACTTTGGAGGAGAACTTGGGAGACGAGAGCAGTTACTTTAGTGTTAAACGACGTTGTAAGGAACCAGTTGATTTATTTCCCTAGGAACAGAGTTTACCATAATTGGAGCATCCTGCTTCACTCCTTAAGGCAGCAGGAAAATGGTTTTAAAAGCCTTTCAGACATGGAGATTTGATACAGAATATTAATCACTTCTGTTTCAACTGGATGTCATGTGATAGCATTGTCACCACCGTTTTAGAACGGCCGAGTATGACCCTCCTCTAAATTACGTGTCTTTGGCCAATGAAATAATAAAAATGAAATCCTCCTAATATAAATAAAACTAAATCTGAATGTGCCTATTAAAAAAAGGAAAAATATGACCACAATTTTTCAAAGCCACTGAACAATTTCCTTTTATATTTAGCAAGATTCCTACTTTATCATATAAAGTATTTAACAGTGTAAGTAATAAAATCCTACGGAAACTGTTCTGGCACTTCCCACGAATGCTATACCAGTATTAACTGGCCAACATATAGATCTAGTTTACATAGCATGAGGGGTATTTTATTTTATTAAAACAAATTTTTTTGAGAGATTTTTGCTATAAGGTGTGTGCACTCACCAGACAGAGAGACAAGAGAGACAGAAAACGAGAAACCACCCCCCACTATGGGGGATGACCACACCGCAATTCCTTCTCCGCCCAGGATCTTGGGCACACACACACACGCTTCCGGTGTGTTTCAAACCTTCGGGTCCATGACTCACAACTGTGGTCGACCATGTGGGAGTCCAGCTATGTAACCATTACACCATCTGCTGGTTCCACATGAGGGGGTCTTTTAAAAAGTTCATGGAAGGGACCAGCAGATGGCATAATCGTTACATTGTTGGACTCCCACAGGGCTGACCATGGTTTGAGTCTGGGACTCAGGAGCTTGAAATTCACAGTAGACACATGTGAGTATGTGCGCCCAAAATCCTGAGAGGAGAACAGGGAGAAGAGATTGTGGCATGGCCATCCCCCCTGGGGGATAATTTCTTGCTGTCTGTCTCTCTGACTCTTTGGCAAGTGCAACAAGCCCAATAGCAAAAATCTCTCTCAAAAGGAAAAAAAAAAAGAAAAAGAAAAAGAAAAGCTTCATGGAAGATATTATGGAAAAACTATGCATAGGATAACCTTTTTTCTTTCTTGGTACCACAATAAATTTGTACTTTTATTCCATTTTTTTCAAAAACTTTTAAAAAAAGAACTGTATTTTGTTTATTTCTTCTTCTTATTTTTTTTAATTTGCTGTAGGGCACATATGTGAGAGAGAGAGAGAGAGAGAGAGAGAGAGCGAGCAAGCAAACTGCCAGGTCCGGGACTTGAACAGAGGTTGGCTATGTGCGAGTCCAGTGCTTTAACCACTGGATTTGGACTGAACAAGCTATAACAAATATTTTCTCTTTTTTTAATGCTATGTTTCTGAATTTGCTAAAGTTTAGAATAATCATTATATGTGTATGTGCAGAAATTATAAATGCAAGTGTTTTAGAACCTCCAAACCCTCTGGGGAAACCCGTTTCCTGGAAGCAATACACAATAAGCCCCTCAGCTTTTGCTTGTACATTTGGACTATCAAGCTTAGTATTTTTTACAGGTTCTTTTCTTTTTCTTTTTTTTGCTATAGGGCATGTGCGCTCACCAGACAGACAGAGAGAGACAGAGAGACAGAAAGCGAGAAATCACCCCGTAGGGGGGATGGATGGCCACGCCGCAATCCCTTCTCCTCCATTCTCCTCTCGGGATCTTGGGCATGCATACACACGCACCAGGTGTGAGTTTAAGCCACTGGGTCCGGGACTCGAACCACGGTCGACTACGTGGGAGTCCAGCGACATAGCCATTACGCTAACTGCTGGTCCCCAGATTCTTCTTTCTTAAAAAGGTTTTTAATTTGCTAGAGTGCGTGTGCACTAGCCGGAGAGAGAGACACAGAGGGAGAGAGAAAAGTATCCCCCGCGGGAAATGGTCGCCTTCTTCTGAACGTGAAGGGAATGGGCCCTTCTCTATCGCTCTCATTTCGGGATTTGGGGCACACGCACCTGGCAGGCTCCCCAAGCTGCAGGTCTGAGACTCGAAATGGATGGCCAGCCGTGTGGGATTTGGCTGCCGCAACTACCAGGCCATCGGGCTGACCAAGTATTTTACAGATTCTTAATTCGGGAGAAAATATGCTATAATTGGCCAAACTGCAATCCCACCATGGGTCCTCACTGTGTCCTGAAGAACCAAACTGCCATTTGAAATCTATCTCCCTTCCCCAGCCTCCTTTCTCCTGCTAAATGTCCAGTTTCCTTAAAAGGAAACAAAGCAAAACAAAACAAACAAACAAAAACAAAACAAAGGAGGGCTGGCTCCGTGGCCTGGTTGTTTAGGTAGCCAGATCCCACATGGCTGACTGACTGGTTTGAGTCCTGGGCCTGGAGGCTTGAGAAACAGACTGAGCGTGTGTGCATGTGCATGGGTGTGTGTGTGTGTGTGTGTGTACCCCAAACAACTAAAGGAGGGAGAGATGGAGGAAAGGGATTTCAGTGTGACTATGCCCCTTGGGGGGCGGGAGATGCTTTCTTCTCTTCTTTCTCTGTCTCTCTCTGGCAAGTGCATCCTCTTCTTTCTCTGTCTCTCTCTGGCAAGTGCATGTACCTTCTTGCAAAAGCAAACAAGAAAACAACCAAACAAACAGCAAAAACAAGAAGAAAAAGAAAAGGAAACTCACATAGCTCTTTCAGACCTTTAACCATCACCCTAGTAGCTTTGTTTTGTAAACCTTCAGATTATCAAGAGAGTCTTCCGTAAAGCTGCCTCCTGGGCTTCCACACACCGAAGGTGAGTAAGCACCACATGAGTCTTGTAGCTCTCTCATTCTTTCTTTCTTCTTTAAAATAATTATTTGTTGGGACCACCAGTTAGCGTAATGGCTATGTCGCTGAACTCCCATGTAGCCGACTGCTGTTCGAATCTCGGACCCGGTGGCTTAAACTCACACTGGGCGTGTGTGCATGTGTGCCCAAGATCCCAAGAGGAGAATGGAAGAGAAGGGATTGTGGCGTGGCCATCCCCCCTGGGTGATGATTTCTCGCTTTCTGTCTCTCTGTCTCTCTCTGTCTTTCTGGCAAGCACATGTGCCCTATAACAAAAACCTCTGCGCCCCCCCCCCAAAAAAAGAATTATTTGTTTATTTATTATTATTATTTTAAAATTTGCTATGGGGCATGTGCACCCACCAGAGAGAGAGAGAGAGAGAAAATAAGAAAGCAAACCACCAGGTCAAGGACTCGAACTGTTGTTGGCCCTGTGGGAGTCCAGCACCTTAACCACTACACCACCTGCTGGCCCCAGCTTTCTCATTTTGAATGTTAATTTCCTGGCAATGTAGTCAAACACCGAATTTGCTTTCAGCACCTACCTAGCACTGAAGCACACATTACTCTTGTGGCTAATTAGCAGTCATGGATCGATATCTTATGAACTAATTTTGTTTTTATGAAACTGGATTTTATGAAGTATACATTTTGAACATAAATCCACAGTTTCAAATATGTTATAAAACATTTGGTTTGGGAACCAGCAGTTAGTGTAATGGCTATGTCGCTGGATTCCCACGTAGTCAACCGCGGTTCGCGTCCCAGACCCGGTGGCTTAGAACTCACGCCCGGCACGGGTGCGTGCGTGCCCAGGATCCTGGGAGGAGAATGGAGGAGAAGGGATTGCGGTGTGACTATCCCCCTGGGGGGTGATTTCTCGCTTTCTGTCTCTATGTCTCTCTCTGTCTGTCTGGCGAGTGCACGCGCCCTATAGCGAAAACCTCTCAAAAAAAAAAAAAAAACATTTGGTTTGATGCTGCCGGTTCGTTTTTGAAAGTTGATTTCATTCATAGCAGAGAACACATTTGCAAGCACGAGAGAGAGAAGCACCCGCAGCGGGGCCGTCCACGCCGTAGTGCCCTTTCCCCAGCTCTGCAGCTCGTGGGTATCTTGAGTACACGGGGATCCAGCTCGAGTTTGGCATGTGGTTTCTATTTTAATCTTTAAAAATAAAGATTCAAATGTAAATAGTGTTTGGGCAAGTGAAGGAAATGCCCTGGAGGGAGTGTTGAGGAGGATGGGGAAGGGGGAGCAGACAGGATGCCTGGGATGTCGCCCCTCTGGGGCACCCAGGCAGCCATAGAAACTGCTTCCCACCTGAGGGGAATCCGATCTCATGACTTCCGTCAGTCAGGGACTGACCTGCCCCTGGGGACATTCATCTGGGCGCTATGCAGGGAGCCAACAGGTGTCCTCGGGCAGAGAAATGCAGACTTTGGCAGTTAGAAAGAAGCCTGGGACCAGCAGGTGGCATAATGGTTACAGCACTGGACTCCTACATGGACGATCATAGTTCGAGACCTGGACCTAGAGGCACCCTATGGCAAAAATCTGGGAGAAACAACACAACGCCTGAATGCACTGGAGTGGGGAGGGCTAGAACAGGAGTCCAGCCTACAGCCTCTGCTAAGGAGGGGACCTGGGCTGGCCTGAGCCCAGGAACAGCCGCACTAGGGAAGTGATTCACGATCTACTCCAGCTGAAGAGGCCCACTGGGTGGATGCGGTGCTATCACGAACATCCTTCCCAGGAGGAGAGAACAGTACGTGCAGAGACAGAGCAGCGCGGAGAACAAGGACACTCAAGAAGGAAAAGTGCTCTGTGCTCCTGGAGACTGAGCACAGCTCCCCGGGATGAAGCGGGCTGAGTGGGTGAGGCCACACCGAGGGGCTCTGTGCGCTGGGCCGTGCTCAGTTCTCCCCGGAGGGCGGGGACCACTCAGGGTTTCTGAACAGAGGAATGGCATGTTCATATTCATATTTTCAAAATATTTCAAACTTTGGCTAGAGTAGTGGGCTAAGTTTGGGGTACTCAAGGGCCATTCAGGGAGACCATTTCTGCAGGCAGGAGAACATGCCATTCTGGTATTCGAAAGGGTCATTGCATGGTTCTCTCTTCCCACCTGGAAATCTGATTTAACACTCTCGGATTTTGCTGCTGTGATAGCTCCTTAAAATAGGTGAAAAGGAGACAGAATCAAGAAAAACACATTTCATTATACCTTGTAGAAATTCCGATCTGTAACGGCTGATGCTTTGGGGAGCTGATAGGACTGGGCAGTATCGTTTCAGGGGCGGTTTCCCCCCAAATTTGCTTGACAATTCCTCATTAAAGGAATACTGGCGTCACCAGCAGTGCACACAGGAATTACCTAGGGGCCAGCCCCATACACAGTGGTTAAGCGCAAGGCGCTGGGGCGGATCCCACGTGACTGATGGTGGTTCTAATTCTGCCATGGTGGCTTGAAAAACACACTGAGCGCATGTGTGTGTGCACCCCAGATTCTGACGGGACTCCTGCCAGGATAGAGCAATGCAGGGAAGGGGACTGTGGCGTGAACGCACCCTTCTATGGGGTGCTTTTTCTTTCTTTCTTTTGGTGCCCTATAGCAATTTAAAAAAAAATTAAAAAGTAACTTACATATAAGGTGATTGTACAGAAGGAAGTCCTCCAGCCCAGTCGTGATGGTGTGGTCAGCAGGGTGCTGCTGTGGGTGCTAGAGCCCTGGGGGAGAGCCTGGTTTGGATCCCGTGTTGACCTGATCACATGCCTTCATGTGCCCATGGTCCTGCTAGTTGGGGTGCCAGAGGGACAGATCATAGAGTGGCAATTCCGTTGAGGGAACCTGTCTCTCTCTCTCAGATGAAAGATAATAAAATAAACTTAAAGAAAAAGGAAGTCTTGGGACTAGCAGTTAGCGTAATGGCTGTGTCGCTGGACTCTCATGTAGTCGACCGCAGTTCGAGTCCTGGACCCGGTGGCTTAGACTCACGCTGGGCGCGTGTGCGTGCGTGCCCAGGATCCCGAGAGGAGAATGGAGAAGGGATTGTGGCGTGGCCATCCCCCCTGGAGGATGATTTCTCACTTTCTGTCTCTCTGTCTGTCTCTGTCTTTCTGGAGAGCACATGCGCCCTATAACGAAAACCTCTCCAAAAAAAAAAAAAGAAAAAGAAAAAGGAAGTCTACGAGTCTCACCAGTTCCAGTAGGAGCTGAGACACCTAGGATGAGAATTTCAGATCATGCATTCTTCTTCCTCTTAACCATCATATAACAATGTGCTCAGCCATTTACAGACATGCGTCCTACAGCCTTTGCCTGGGGTGCACAGAGCCACAGGCTCCCAATGTCCCCAGACCTGGAGCAGCCACCCCGAGTGTGGTCCAGACCAAACGGCACGATTAGCAGGTGGGTGGTGCTGAGCAAACCTCGGGCAGCTTCTGTACTCTGCGCTTGGAGTCAGCAGCCATTCCTGAGCCAGCGCTCATGGAAGCTCCACTACGTTACACGTACACGGTAGGGAGCTCATTTTTATTTTTAAGAATTTCCTCACAAAAGGGACCAGCAGTTAGCATAATGGCTCTGCTGCTGGACTCCCACGTAGTTAACCATGGTTCGAGTACCGGACCTGGTGGCTTAAACTCATGCCGGGCACGTGTGCGTGCGTGCCCAAGATCCTGAGAGGAGAATGGAGGAGAAGGGATTGTGGCATGGTCATCCCCCCTGGGAGGTGATTTCTCACTTTCTGTCTCTTTGTCTCTCTCTGTCTGTCTGGTGAGCGCACGCGCCCTATAGCAAAAACCTCTCCAAAAAAAAAAAAGAAAATGAAAAAAAAAGAATTTCCTCACAAAAGAAAACTAATGAGTGTCAAGTAAATACTTTGGGAATTAAAAAATGCATATTAAGGGATCGTATGTTTAGAATTTCCTCACAAAAGAAAACTAATGAGTGTCAAGTAAATACTTTGGGAATTAAAAAATGCATATTAAGGGATCGTATGTTTGTTTTTTTTTTTTTAAATGTAATACACTTGAACATCTTTTCATTTAAGCACAAGCTCTGAGAAGAGAAATGAGGTCATTCATAATGGACGTCCGTGTTTCAAACAGTTCTTTAAATAAAGCGCTTCCTTGGACTGGCTCTGGCATGGTGGTTGAGGCAGCTGGACCCATGTGGCTGACTCCATGGTCGGAGTCCTGGACCCCAGTGCTTGAAGAACATGCAGGCAACATGTGTGTGCGTGCCCAAGATCCTGAAAGGAGGGAGAGTGGAGGAGAGAGATTGAGGCGTGACCGTTCCCGGGGGCGGTGCTTTCTCCTCTCTGTCTGTCTGTCTCACTCTGGTGGGCACACACACCCTCTAGCAAATAAATAAAGTTTAATGAGAGGAGGAATAAAATAATCGCAGACTTTTTTATCCATTAATCCAGGCCTTGAATAATAGGGTGAGTTTAACGCTGAGGCAGGTGCTGGGATAGTTATCTGTAGGTACACAGGAGAACCATCACCTCCATCCTCACCCCACGCTGTCTCGCGGGGACACAACGTGGACAGAGTGTGACAAGCAGGCAGGTGTGCTCGCAGGCACCGGGCCAGGCTGGGCCAGGCTCCGAGGGTTTCAGACAAGCACCGGGAAGAATCGGGGCCTATATCCTGCTTCTTCGGACGTCCCAGGTTCGATCATTTCTTTTCATGCGCCTTTTCGGTTTGGGAAGTTTGTACCCTGATGCAGTGGCCAGTACCGTGCAAAGGACAGCCGTGGGTGGACCGTGGACACTGCCTGCCTGACTTCCCCATCGCCCCTTTCCTGGGCCCGCCCTCCACCCTGCCATCGCCCTCCACCCTGCCATCGCTGTCCGGGAGTGACCGGAGACCTGGGAGTCCTCCCGTGACACGTGGCTCTACTTCCTGAGCCAGGCAGTCACCGGATCCCATGCTGTCGGAATCTCTGCCCTAGAATTTGGAAACAGAGACCTGGAGGACGGATTCATCTTCTCTGGGAACTGGAGCCATGAGAAGTCTCGGGGACAGAGACCTGGAGGACGGATTCGTCTTCTCTGGGAACTGGAGCCATGAGAAGTCTTGGGCGGACTCGTAGGTGCAAGAACAAAGGAAACCAAACTGTCCAGAGAGACAGGAAGCCTTCTGAACAGGAGGAGGAGAAAGAAACCATGTGAAGGGAAATCCCAGCGCCTCGTCCCCGCTCCAGGCCCTCGGGAAGTCCAGCAGCATTCACACTCTCAGGCCAAGCTCTCTTCTGGGAGCCTTTAACAAAGACGCAGCTTCTGCCTAGGCTAGCTAGCACTGGTTTCCACATTAAAAACAAGCATCCGGACTCGCTGCAGCAGCGTCTGTGGGTTGCTTCTTAGGGACTCGTTGACTCCAGGCCCCTCCTTCCACTTGCCTGCCAGCACGGGTGGAGTCACAGGTGGCGCAATTTCCTTAGCATTGCCCCCCCTCCCCCAGCCAATCAGCAAAGCCCTTACCTTTTGCTTACAGTGATTGGTGGGCTTGCGGGCCCCTTCCTCCTACCCCTTAAGGGGAACAGCTAAAGAGATGGTAAGTGAGACATTGTGAAAAAATATCTCCCCCCCCTCTTTCTCTCTCTTTAAAAAAATTTTTTTTTAAATGTATATATTTGCCATGGGATGCCTTTGCTCACCAGAGACACACAGCGCAATTCCTTCCCCTCCATTTTCCTGCTGGGATCTTGGGCGCTGCGCAGCACCGGTTCGGTTACTCAAGCCACTGGGTCTGGTACTTGAACTGCAAAGTCCGTCACGTGGGATCTAGCCGCCTTAACCACCGCTGTCTGCTGACCCTTCTCTTTCTTCCCAAAGAACAGCTGGGAGAGACATTTCCATTTCTTCCCGTCATGTGGCCTGACAGCCTGAGGTCTGGAACTGGGACAGGGTGCTGGTACGAGAACCCAGACAGAGGACAGAGGGCCCAGAAGGGGACGGCGAGAAACACAGACACAGACCACAGCGCCGGCTGGGCCAAATCCCATTCTGTGCAAGCCTTTTCCCCTTCATTTTCCATTTTCATTTTTAAATTTTTACTTTTTGCTTTGAGCCATTTAAATCAGATTTGCTGTTGTCTGTAAAGAAAGCATCACAATGACAGGAATGTATTCCGAATATTGTCTTCAGGCCACTTACTTATTTACTTATTTTGTTAACATCTTGGGGCCTGAAATCCCATCATAGCTCCTGGATTTGTGAGTTTAGTTCCCCTGGGGCTGTTCTTCGTGAAAGCCCGATCCTCTCTGCCCTTACGGACAGTTACAGCGAGATTCCACTTTTTTTCTCTTTTTCCCCTCAGAGAGAAAGTGAGAAATCACCCCCTGGGGGATGGTCACCACAATCCCTTCTCCATTCTCCTTTCTGGATTATGGACACGCACACACGCCTGCCCATGCGTCAAGCTGCCAGATCTGGGGCTGGAACCCTGGTTGTCCATGTGGGGAGTACAACACCTTAACCTCCATGTCACCTGCTGGCCCTCTGAAAGTCCATTTTTTAAAACTTTAATTTAATTTTTTTGGGAGAGGTTTTTGCCATAGGATGTGTGTACTCGCCAGAAAGACAGAGAGAGACAGAGAGACAGAAAGCGAGAAATCACCCCTCAAGGGGGATGGCCACGCCGCAATCCCTTCTCCATTCTCCTCTCGGGATCTTGGGCACACATGCACATGTGCCCAGCATGAGTTTAAGCCACTGGGTTGGGGACTCGAACCGCAGTCGACTACATGGGAGTCCAGCAACATAGCCAGTACCTCAACTGCTGGTCCTGAAACTCCATTTTAACAGGCCACAAGGAGGAAGGTTAGAGGGGCTGAAAGTTAGAGGTGAGTTGAAGATGAGAGGTGCTGCTGATCAGAGGTACCCTAAAACACGGCTGTGTGCCTAGGGACTCGAGTAGCCTCGGAAGCCTCTATTTTTGGGACATAGTATTTCTGAGAATAATTTAACTATTATTAGACCTAACCAATATTAGACTTTTAGTCTTTGATCAAAGTTTAGAAAACTTTCTGGCATTTTGCAGGCAGAATTGCATCTCCTGACATAGGCCACCGACTGCACAAACTGTAAACCCTGTCACTCGGAAAGACGTTTGTTGCACAAAAGGGGTGATCAACACTTGTGATAAGACCAGGCAGTCCCTCTAGAAGACGGGTATTCATTGGTCGGGGGACTGAGCTCGGCTTCTTCCCTGTGAGCTGCCTGGAGCTGATGCCAGGGTGAGCTCTGCACCCTTACTGGCACCACTCCGACTACTCCTCTGCCGGGTGCCAAACGCCCAGTTTCCTGGACCCAGAGACAAGTTAAAACGGTGCCCTTTTCTCTCCTCCTTTCCTCCTTCTTCTTTCTCTTTCTCCTTCATTCCAGCAAGCCCAGAGAATATTTTCACTAAAGACATTGATCCATCTTTAAACTCGTAGTGATAAACTAGTGAAGAGATTGCAGAAACATCCCACCCAATCTTCATTCATGCTTCATTGAGTTACCAGATAACTGTAGATACAACAAAGACCCTGAATTGTCTGCTTCCTGGCTGCTTATGAAAAAATTTCTTAGGGCTGGCCCTGTTTCCTGGTGGTTAGGGAGCCAGACCCCATCTAACTGACCGTAGTTCCAGTCTTGGCCCTGGAGGCTTGAAAACCTGGGCACACGTATGCATGCCCCAGATCCTGATGGGGGAGAGATGGAGGAGCCAGGACTGCTGTGTGACCACGTCTTGCTGGAGTGGACGTGAGCTCTCTCTCTCTCTCTCTCTCTCTCTCTTTCTGGGGAGGGTACACACTCTGGTGATGAACAAAAAAGTGCCATCTAGATTTTGCAAGCCAATACTCACGGTGTTGCCTGCCTTTTCTCTCCTTAGGAGATGAGTAGATTTGAACAAAGATGCTTGACCTTTATTACCAGTAATGAGCAGGTTTGAGCAAAGTTTTCTCATGCAGTGACATTTAAAAGTCACGTTCTAAACAATAACTTTTAAAGTGCTGTGATCTAGGGACCAGCAGATGGCGTAATGATGACCTTGCTAGACTCCCACATGGTTGACTGTGGTGCGAGTCTTGGACCCAGTGACCAGTGACTTAAAACTCACGCTGGTTGCATATGCATGTGTGCCCAAAATCCAGAGAGGAGAATGGAGGAGAAGAGATTGTGGCATAGCCATCCCCATGGGTGTGTGTGTGTGTGAGAGACTTCTCACTTTCTGTCTCTCTCTGTCTCTCTGGTGAGTACACACCCCCTATAGCAAAAATCTCTTTCTAAAAAAAAAAAAAAAAAAACCACTGAAGCCCTGAGGCTGTGGGGGGGGGGGGAGGGGCTTCATAATTCTTCTTCTTTCTTTTTTTTTTTTTTTAGGAATTATTTATTTATTTATAATTTAATTCACTAGAGAGAGACTTAGAGGGGGGAAAAGGAGAAAGCAAGACCGCAAGTCTGAGCCTCTAACCGAGGTCGGCCCTGGGGGTGTCCAGTACCTTAACCACCATGCCTTCTGCTGGCCTCTGCACTAGTCTTTCTTATATGGAATAAGAGCTGAGTGTGGCCGTCTGAAACAGGTCTTCTGCACAGAAAGGTTTAGTAGCTTGTCCAAGGCCACCTCGCTGGTCCGTGGTCAAACAGGAATTCAGGTTCAAGTGCTCTTGAACCCATAGTTCTGGTTTAGGCCTTAACCACAAGAATAATAATGATAAAGATTTCCTGAGCATTTTTTTTTTTTTTTTACGGTCCAATATCTAATGTCTTGAAGGGATTTCTCAAATAAGACTCTGCTCTGTGGAGGGGAGGGTCTGTTCCCAGCACCTGGTCCTCTTTGTGGAAGCAGTGAAATGAGTGGAATGCACAAACACGGTTTAAAAATTCCCGCCATTCTTTAACAGCGAAGTACAAAATTGTAGCCGGATATTTCTGGATACCCCGGGTTCAATGGCCTCTTTGCTCTTACTAGATATTTCTTTGGGATTTTGAATGATTCGATCTGACTTCCTCCTGACCTTCTAGGCCGCCATTCTCCCTTGCCTCACTCCTGTCTCTGTGAGCTCGTCCTTTTCGGTCTCTTGCTGCATCTCAGCGTGCCTTCAAATGTCGATCCTCTCCAACAGACGCCTGTGCCGTTCGGCATCTCCATGCTCAGACTCTTCTTGGACAGCACCTAGGATTCTAAACTGGATTTCAGGCCTGACTATCTTCCTGGCTTCAAAGCTTCATTTTCAAACGTGTGGTGAGAGAAACATCTACGTCTATGTCCTGAGTTAAAGTGGCTTTCTCAGTAGCTGAAAGTCGATGCATCACTAAATTTCAGAGAGATCCGTTCTTCTCATAGGTAAACGATAGTTAACAATCTAGAACTGCAGATCAAAATTCTATAATGAATAAAGAAGAGAGAAAGAGAGTGGCAAGCCAGTTTTAATTTTGGCTTTCGTACTTATGTGCTATGTAACTTTGAAAAGGTCGCTCCAGCTCCTGGGGCCTCAGTTTGTGTTCTGAAAAGACGGGCTATTGTAGGTGAGGCCGGTGGCACGGCGGGAGAGGGCCTGGGTCTCTAGTCTCCCCTTGGTTCTGACCCTGGTGAGCTAAGTGACCCTGGTAAGTCATTCTGCGTCTCCGATCCTTCTTTCCTGGTGAAATGAGATTAGATTAGTTAGTCTTCCTTTACACGCCAGTATCTTATTGGAAGGTTTATATGATTGCAAAACTTCTCTGTGAACTGTCAAGTATTTTACAATTCTACTGCATTCTTAGCAGAATAATGATCAAATCAGCCCTTGGGGCCAGTAGGTGGCTTGGCGGTTAAAGCACTGGACTCCTACAAGGCCATCTGTGGTTTGAATCCTGGGTCTGCCGGCTTGCTTTCTCGGTTTCTCTCTCTCACGCATGTGTCCTACAGCAAATTTAAAAATAATAATAAGTAAAACAATTCTTTAAAATAATGATCCAATCAACCCAGAAATGAGGCACTGAAAGTCAAGAGTTTTTTGGCATTTAGCTTCTACTAGGAACTAGAAGATGAAATTATGTAAAAATGGAATCACAAACTACTATTCAGGATCAGTAGAGCTGCCCACATTTTCTGTCCCATTCAGTCACCCACCCAATAGACAATCAAGATTTGTGGCTTTTATTATTTTAGAAGAGATTTAATTATTTGAATATGCACCCTGTCACCCACTTCCCACAGCTCCTTCCAGTGCCAGGATGAAAACACAGATGAGAGAGAGGAAACGTAAGTCTGTGAGTGAACTCAACCCACTGGGAAGTCTAACCTCTCCGGGCAGCTTCTCTGACACTATGGCTGTCATAATGGTATACAGCTTGGTTCTTATTACTGTCTAATGCTCATGTTTTGTTTTGCTTTTAATTTTCTACAGAGTGTGCGTGTTCTTGCTGGGGAGAGACAGAGAGATAAAAGGACCAGGAAAGCGAGAAATCCCCCCCAAGAGGATGGCCATGCCACAGTCCCTTCTCCTCCATTTCCCCTCAGAATTTCAGGCATGCACACGCATGCCCCTGGTGTGCTTCTCAAGTCACCAGGTCTGGGACTCGAACAATACAGTTGGCTATGTAGGATCTAGTGCCTTAACCATCATGCCACCTGCTGGCCCTGTAATGCTCATGATAATGCAATAAAGTAAGACAATTTTAAAATATCAGTTATAAAATAAACATCCATGTTTTATATACATGGTGTTTATAACGTATCTAAAAGTCTGTTTATTTTTATTTCACCAAAACTTTTATATACTCTAGATGTGCATTTTATTTTCATTGAAATGGCGTATCTTTTCTATTTGAGTGTGGGATCAATTTATCTGCCTTGAAATTCCTCTCTGTCGGGGGCCAGCAGATGGCATAATGGTTACATCACTGGACTTTCCACATAGTCGAATCCCGGACATGGTGACTTAAAACTCACTCTAGATGTGCATGCGTGCCCAAGATCCTGAGGAGAATGGGAGAAGGGATTGTGGCGTGGCCACCCCCCCCCACAGGAGACGAGTTCTTGCTTTCTGTCTCTCTGTCTCTCTCTGTCTTTCTGGCAAACACATGTGCCCTATAGCAAAAATCTCTCTTGAGAAAAAAACAAAACAAAACAAAAACATCTTCTGTGTATCAGGCCTATGCAGAGCGCCTTCCCTCTGAGACCTCAGTGGTTTCCACCTCAGTGAGACGTGTTCCTGGCAGATTATCCCTTTTTTTCTTTCTTTTTCTTTTTTTTTTTGGAAAGGTTTTTTGCTATAAGGCACATGTGCTCACCAGACAGACAGAGAGAGACAGACAGAAAGCGAGAAATCACCCCCCAGGAGGGATGGTCATGCCACAATCCCTTCTCCTCCATTCTCCTCTCAGGATCTTGGGCACGCACGCACACCTGCCTGGCGTGAGTTTAAGCTACCGGGTCCGGGACTCGAACTGCGATCAACTCCATGGGAGTCCAGCAGCATAGCCATTACGCTAACTGCTGGTCCCCACAGGTTATTCATTCATGTCTGTCATCACAGTCCCACTCGCAGGATCAGCTGTCAGATGCATGGCCAAGCCTCCTTTCTCATTGGTCTTAGTAAGACACACCCAGGTTTATCTTCTAGGACAGTCATAGATTGTCCCATGTGCCCTGCCCAGGAGGACACGTGGAGTGTCACCCTCTGCTGTGAAGTATTTCCCAACTCAGTCATTTCCTTTCAGCTTCTGGGTAATGTCCATTTCATTTTTTGAAGTGGGTTGGGTAGCTAGTTACCACCGAGGTGTTAAATGGCTTTTCACATTGTCCTTTGGTCTCAAGAAGAGTTTGCTGTTGAGGAGGGCTACAGGGGTTTAACGATTGGAACTACACTCAAGATTTTAACTTTTTGTATTTTCAGACTCTAGTTAACTAAAGATACTACCATTAGTCATTGGCAGCTCCCTCTGGGGTTTATCGGAATCAGTCTTGTTTCCAGGGTGATACATGCCAATCATTTCCCCAGGATGTGTTCACCTTGACCCTCAGGGTGGGGGTGGGGAGCCTTGAGTCAATCATTAGCATATTCATGAAGTAGCTGCACCCTTGGCATCCTACCCAAGGCAGTCTATGGAATGGAGAAAGTGAATATGTTGCAGACGTTCTGTTCTCCAAGTGAGTCAACAGTGGTACATGAATAAGAAGAAATCAGAAAAGAACACCCAAGAAGCAACTCATTCAATTTGTTTCTAATAATTTATGGATATTTTTCCAATTAAAATAAAAATATACAACCATAGCACAGTAGTTAAGTGTCATGTGTAGAAAACCAGGTCCCACATGGCTAACCACAGTTCAAGTCCTGGCCACAGAGGCTTGAAAACAGTGCACTGAGTGTGTGAGCATGGATGCATGGCCAAATCCTTACAGGATGGAGAAATGGAGGAGAAACGATTGTGATGTGACAACCCCTCTCTCTTTTTCTGGTGAGCACACTTGCTTTCTGGCATGAAATAAAAGAAAAATAAATTAAGAGAAGATAAAATAAAAATTCAAGAACATGAAGTCCTTGGCGAATCCTAGTATGTACTGTTTCTTTATGGGATAGACTTACTTGTTCGTTCAACACTTTTTGGGCATCTACCATGTGCTAAGGCCTGGAAATATAAAGAAAAACAAGACAGTGTCTTTTCTTTTTATTTATTTATTTTTGGAGAGGTTTGCTATAGGGCATGTGCGTGTGCCAGAAAGACAGAGAGACAGAGAGACAGAAAGCGAGAAATCACCCCTCAGGGGGCGAAGGCCAAGCTGCAATCCCTTCTCCTCTAGTCTCCTCTTGGGATCTTGGGCACGCACGCACTTACGTCCAGTGTGAGTTTAATCCACCAGGTTTGGTACTCAAACCATGATCGACTACATGGGAGTCCAGTGACATAGCCATTATGTCAACTGCTGGTCCTGAAGACAGTTTATTTTCTTGGAGGAATTCACTATCTGAACAAAGAATCGATACACACTTATGTGAGCTGTGATAATGGGCGAGCTCTGTGTGTGGACCGGACCTTCCCTCTCTCTCTCCACTCCCCTCAGGATGACAGACGCCTCTGCCCCATCTGTGGGAAGCACGTCTGTGAATACTCTGGATCACTGCAAAGGGGATTTCCAATGTGTGCGATTAAGAAGGGGCTGTCCTAGAGAAAGGAAAGCCCAGGCTTCAAACCATAGGATGAATCACTAACTGGACTTCTTCAGCCCAGGAGTTCTGAGGAAGTTCTGAGGAAGGTCTGCTGCAGCCTGGCAGGTGGTCGACAGCTCCCCACTGCTCCCCAAGTCATCCACTCGCTCTTGTGGTCCCTTCTCCGGGCGACCTCTCGTGGATTGGAGAGGGTGTGTAGAAGTTAGAAGAGTCCAACGTTTGATTGAAAACAGAGTCAGGCCAATAGTACTCGTCTTGGAATATGATTCTGTATGGCTTCCCTGGAGTTTCTTTTTGAAACTTTTACCTAAAATTGTGGTTCTGGGACCAGCAGTTAGCGTAATGGCTATATTGCTGGACTCCCATGTAGTTGACCGTGGTTCGAGTCCCGGACCCGGTGGCTTAAAACTCATGCCGGGCACGTGTGCGTGCGTGCCCAAGATCCTGAGAGGAGAATGGAGGAGAAGGGATTGCGGCGTGGCCATCACCCTGGGGGGTGATTTCCTGCTTTCTGTCTCTCTGTCTCTCTCTGTCTGGCGAGCGCACGCACCCTATAGCAAAAATCTCTCCAAAAAATAAAATAAAATAAAATAAAATAAAATAAAATAAAATAAAATGGTGGTTCTATGCCATTGCCCTCTATGGCTGGCTGGGGTTTCTCAGAAACTTGCTTATAAGTGTGTGAATAAAAGATTGCAAAGGAAACCAATTGTATGAGAATGTAACAGTCTAAATATTAAAATTTGAAAAGTGACTTCTACTTCCTGGAAGATAGAATAGACATCATTTTCCCTATTTCTCCTACTAAATACAACTGAAACCCCTGCACATAACACCTATGACAAATATAAAGAGCACTTGGGAAGGCAGAGAGAAGCAGAAGGGACACGTGTGGAAGTGCCCTGGGTTGTCTCTTTGCCTCGTATATGCCAGACTTGGTGCCCAAAAGCTGGCAACCCAGAAAAGCCAAAGGGTGCATACAAAAATCCCCAACAAAAGGTGTCTTTTTTTAATCTAAAGGACAGGAAAGAGCCAATGCAGTAAGACAGATACTTTCCTACGGTGTGGTCCACCTCTAGAAAGCTGGCGAAGACTGAGAGGGGAGTATGCACTTCGCCTTTGCCCAGCTATGAATTGGAGAGCACTGGTGGAAAAGCAGAGGGCATTGGAAACTCTCTTCTCTGCCCCAAAGTAAATAGGAGCAGGCCTTCATGCTGGGCGTCATTGGGGGAAACTGGACTTACACCCTACCTGTGTCAGGTGAAGAGCGAAAGCAAGTTTTAAGTCAGATCCAACAGCTGTGTGTAACACCTTCAAAGTTTCCAGGTTTTAATAGGAAACCCTTGTCATATCGAGAATGAGGAAAATCTGAACGAAAGTGAAACAAGGCAATCAGTAGATGCCAGCAATGAAATAGAGATGTTGGAATTACCTGACAAAGACTTTAAAGAAGCTATTATAAAAATACTCCAGTAGGTAATCATGGATACACCTGAAACAAGAAAAAGTACATGAAAGTTTCAGCAAAGAAACAGAACCTGAACAAACAAAAAAATCGAAGAAAAGGCATAAGAAACCAACTGGGAAAATTAGAACTGAAAAACACAGCAAACTAAATAAACATACTCAATGACTGAAAGTGACAGCAGAATGAATGGGACAGAGGAAGTAACTTGTGACCTTGAAGATAAAATAGAAATGACATGATCTGAAGGACAGAGAGAATATAGACTGGAGAAAGTGCACAGAGCCTCGGGGACCCGTGAAACTGTAACAACAACAGAAACCTAGCGACTGTGTTATTGGAATCCCTAAAGGAAAGAAAAAAGGTGTGGCTGGAAAAATACTGTGCAAAAAGCAAGGGCTGAGGACTTCCAAATTTGGGGGAGCTAAATCTGCATATTCGGGAAGCTGAGTGAATCTCCAGAAGGAGAAACCGGTAGAGCTCTACACGGTCACACATGGTCATGCAGCTAAAGCTAAAAGCACAGAAAAACATTCTCCTAAACTCCAAGAGGAAAGTAACCTTTATCTACTTGGGGAAAACGATTTGAATAACAGTAGCTTTTTAAAAATATGTTTGTAAAGTACTTTTAAAAAAATATTTTTATTTAGTTTTATTTATTTATCTTAATTTCACCGGAGGGGGGAGGGGAGAGAGAGAGAGAGAAAGAGAGAAAGCAAGCCTCCAAGTCTGAGACTTAAACCGTGGTTGGCCATGTGGGAGTCCAGTGTTCTTAACCGTCACTCCACCTGCTGGCCCCAACAGTAGATCTTTTATAAAAATAATTGGAGGCTGGAAAAAAGTGGTGCATTTTAAAAAAAAAAAATTTTAATTTAATTTATTTTACATTTATTCTCTGAATATCATGAAAGCATACAAAACTCAATTTTCCATTCAGAATAAACTGTATAGTGGCTTAATCATACATGTTATCAACAAATAATTTTCCATTTCTTGCTTCATATATATATATATATATATATATCCCCCTATTTTTTACCCTCTGCTATTTCCCAGCCTCCTCCCACAGTGTCTCTGGTGTTTGTAGTTGTATTCCATTCCTTTTTTTCCCCCCATATTTTATTGATTGACAAAATATTTTAATTAATCTAACTAAATTCTTTATCAGACATTCCTCTGAGTTCCATTGTACCGTCTGTGGATGAAGAGGGTTATTCTTTTCCTTTGGGCAACAACAACGACACAGTTTTAGCTTTAACAAACCAGTCAAAAAATGTTAAGGGAAACTTCCTCAAGACTCAAAGCCAGGAAACAGGTTAGGATTCTGTTTAAATAGCAGATACATGAACCTACTGACATCTGAAAAGAAGACAGAAATCCTTAAATCTGGACAGCATAGAAGAAATTCAGTAATGTTTTAGTCAAAAGACACGAAACTATTTCACCAGTTCAGTCTTAAGCAATCAATATCTTTTCTGTTGAGGTCCAATATTTCTGTTCAAATTCTGGAAGACAAAATTCAACTTTGGACTTGTCCCTACCATTAAGCTGGCCATTTTCTTTGTTGTTTTTGAACTCCTATTTCTGTGTATCTGTATTTAGTTTTTTTCGTATAGTACTCCATTCAGAACTTCTTGGAGAGCTGGCCTGCTGTTGGTAAATTCTTTCAGTTTTTTTATCTGAGAATGTTCTTGTCTTCTTTTCCCATATGAAGGATAATCTTGCTGGGTATAGCATTTTTGGTTGAAATTGTTTTTCACATAACAGTTTGAATATATTTGCCCATTCTTTCCTTGCTCGCATTGTTTCCAATGTTAGCTTGATGGGATATCCTCTGCAAGCAACCTGATGTTTCTCTCTTGCCAGTCTTAGTATCCTGTCTCTGTCTATGGTTTTGGTCAATCTGGCTATAATGTGTCTTGGAGAAGATCTTCTTGGGTTGGTTCTATTTGGGGTCCTTTGTATCTCTTGGGTATGGATCTTTAAATGCCTCTTTAGGTTTGGAAAGTTTTCTTTCAGGATTTAATGGAATAAAATCATTAATGCCCTTATGAGTCTCTTCGCCTTCTGGGATACCAATTATCCAGATGTTTGGATGTTTAATGGTATCTAGTATTTCTCATATATTATTCTCATTTTTTGGGAGCTATTTTCTCAGTGTTTAAGGTGGATTTTTCTAGGCCAAGGATTCTGTCTTCCACATCTGAGATTTGATCTTCTGTATGTTCTAGTCTGCTTTTAATACTTTTGAGGGAGGTTTTGATTTCCTATATTATAGGCTTCATCTCTAACAGTTCTGTTTGATTCTTTTTTATGGTGTGTATTTCCTCTTTCAGATCATGCTAGAACTTCCTCACCTGGGACTCATCGGCTCTTTTCTCTTGCATCTTCTGGAATTCATTGTCTCTCTTCTCTTGGATCTCTTTTAGCTTTGTCATTAAGAATATTATAAATTCTTTATCAGACATTTCCACAAGTTCCATTGTACTGTCTTTGGATGAAGAATAATTATTCCTTTCCCTTGGCAGAGAGGTATTTTCTTGGTTTCTCATATTTCTTGTGCCCTTGTGGTGATTTCTGGTCATCCATTAGGTTATATGTTTCTTTTTAATTTCTTGAAATTCAGTTTAAACATTCAGAGGCATTAAAGAGGAAGTGATCGCAATCTCTCTGCCATGCCATTTTTATCCCTTTGTGCATCAGATTCAGTGGGAACTGAGAAATAGTCTGACCCTGACGGTATTCAGATGTCTGGCTATGGTTCACTTAAACCTGTCTAGATAGACACTCAGTGGGTGGAGACTGAGCAGCAAAGTGCTGAAGGTAAAAGAAAAATGAAAAGAAGAACAATATTAACAATATATATTTTTAAAGAAGCAAAATGAAAACCTTGCAGCATGCTTGTGCATTACACAAAAGTAATTTTTCACAGCTCAAATTCAGTAAGCATCTCAGAAAGCCTGAGATTTTTCCTCTTTTAAATGGGAGGGGGGAAAAGGCAAGAATTAGCAAAATAAAGGAGGGTCTGAGAGCCAAGAAAACACTTTATCTTAAAAAATTAATAAAGTAAAAAATTTTAAAAATTTAAAAAAAGGGAGAGACAGAGAGAAGGATACAGAGGGGGTCCTATCACTTTCTAGATTGGGGTCTGGAGGGTAAAGTCTCAGCAGAAAATCTTCAGTAGTCAGTCTTATTCCTGAAAGTACTTTTTCACAGCTCAAGTTCAGTAAACATCTGAAAAGGCCTGAAGTTTTTCCTCTCCACTTTCTAGATTGGGATCTGAAGGGTGAAATCTCAGCAGAAAATCTTCAATAGTCAGTCTTATTCCTGAGAGTAATTTTTCATAGCTCAAGTCTGGTGCATCATTTCGTAAGTCCTGAAATAAAAGAAAACAAAAAAGTGAACTCCAAATTCTATATTTAGTAAAAACGTTCTCCAAGAGTGAAGGGAAATCAAGTCATTCTCTGAAGAGAAAAAACTAACATAATCTGTCACCAATAGGTCAATTTTTAAAAAATAGTTAAAGGAAGTCCTTGAAACAAAAAGAACTAATAAAAAACAAAATTTGAAATGTCAGAAGGAAATAAAAGTGATAGGGGAATACTAACCTGATCAAGAAGATGCAAAAACCTAGAGCTATTATTATATTTGATGGTGAAAGATTGAATGCCTTGAGACCAGCAGTTAGTGTAATAGCTAAGTCGCTGGACTCCCATGTAGTCGACTGCGGTTCGAGTCCCAGACCCACTGGCTTAAACTCACGCTAGGCGTGTGTGCGTGCATGGTCAAGATCCCGAGAGGAGAATGGAGGAGAAGGAATTGCGGTGTGGCCATCGGCCCTGGGGGTGATTTCTTGCTTTCTCTCTCTCTGTCTGTCTGGTGAAAGCACACACGCTCCCTATAGCAAAAACCTCTCCAAAAACCAAAACAAACAAACAAAAAGATTGAATACCTTCCCTCTAAGACTGAGAGCAAAGGAAATTTGTTCATTCTCATCATTATTATTCAAGAAAACTGGAAATTCTGGTGTAGTAAGACAAAGAGAAAAAGAAACATATGGAAAGGAAGAAATGAAACTGCCCCTATTTGCTCATGATCTGATTGCCTATATAAACTAAACAAATTAAAAATCGCAATAATCTAAAAAAAAAAAAAAACTTTCTGGAACTGATGAGTTCAACAAGGCCTTAGGATGCAAGTTTAACACAGACAAATTGATCTGCTTCTATAAGCTAGCAATGAGACCACAGACAATAAACTGGAAACCCTAATAACATAACTACAGAGAAAAATAAAAAGAAAAGAAAAAAAATACTTGGGTATAAATCTAGCAGAAAGTGTACAAGTGTATAGAACTTACATATTGAAAACTACAAAATGTCGATTAAAAAAAATCAGATGAATCCATGCCCATGATTAAAAGTAGAGATTCCAGTTTACCCCAAAGTGATATACAGGTTTAACACAATTCCTATTAAAATCCCTGGGAGAATTCTTATAGTTATAGATAAAATTATTCTAAAATGTATGTGAAAAGCAATAGAACAAAAGAATGACGCAGGAGGAATCAATCTACCCAATTTCAAAACTACATTAACTTGGGACCAGCAGTTAGTGTAATGGTTATGTCGCTGGATTCCTATATAACTGACCGTGGTTCAAGTCCCGGACCTGGTGGCTTAAAACTCACGCCGGTTGCGTGTGCATGCGTGCCCAAGATCCCGAGAGGAGAATGGAGGAGAAGGGATTGCGGCGTGGCCATCCCCCCCAGGGGTGATTTCTCGCTTTCTGTCTCTCTGGCAAGCGCATGCGCCCTGTAGCAAAAACCTCTCAAAAACAAACAAACAAACAAAAACTACATTAACTTCTAATTAATTATATTAACTTCTTTTCTTATTTTTCATTTGCCAAAGGATGTTTGTACTCACTGGAGAGAGAGAGGGAGAGGGAGAGGGAGAGGGAGAGGGAGAGAGAGAGAGAGAGAAAGAGAGAGAGAGAACCCTCACTGGGGCATGGTCAAGCTGCAGTCTCTTTTTCCCGTTTTTCATCCTCCAGAGATTTTGAGCAGTCACGTACACTTGCCCATTATGTCTCTCAAGTTGCCAGGGCTGGAATCCAAACTGCAGATGGCCATGTCGGATCTGGCTCCCTTAGCCACTAGGCCACAGTACTGGCCTTCAACAGGCTTAGCGAAAATGACTTTTATGTTGGGGGTTGGCAGGTGGTGTGGTAGTTAAAACTCCCGCATAGTTGACTACAGTTCGAGTCTCAGACTTGGAGGCTTGCTTTCTCACTTTCTTTCTCTCTGGTCAAATTAAAATAATAGTAATAAATCAAACAATTAAATTATTTAAATTATTTAAATAATAAACAATAATAAACATGATTGATTTTTCTTTCTGAGAGGTTTTTGCTATAGGGTGCGTGCACTCGCCAGACAGACAGAAAGAGACATAGAGACAGAAAGCGAGAAATCACCCCCCAGGGCGGATGGTCACGCCACAATCCCTTCTCCTCCATTCTCCTCTTGGGATCTTGGGCACGCACGCACACATGCCTGGTGTGAGTTTTAAGCCACTGGGTCCGGGACGCGAACCGCGGTCGACTATGTGGGAGTCCAGCAACATAGCCATTACGCTAACTGCTGGTTCCCAACATGACTGATTATTAATAAAGAATATTGGTTAATTATTTAATGAAACAATGAATAACTTAATTGAAGTTAAATAATTAAATACTTATTTAAATAATCAATAACAAATCAAATGTTTATGCTTATCCTTTCCAAAGAGGATTTGTTATTACAAAGCAAAAACTAGGCTTTAGTTTATCCCGCCGACCAATGCAAGTTCATGAGCACCTAACAACCCTCTGCTCTGATGCGAGGTGCCTTCCCAGATCACGAGATCTCCCCCCTTGTCTCTCCACTTCGGTTATTTTCTCCACAAACAATTGTCATAATCTAAAAGTATTTTGTTTACCTAGCTGACCATTCATTTATTATCTCTTGAGCCCCATGGAATCACAGGGCAGGTAACTTTTCACTTGTTTGATGTGACGTCCCTGGTGCTTCAAACAGAGCAGGTGCTCAGCAAGGATTGGATGCGGAGATTAACGAGCAGTTGTGCCACGGGAAATTAAACAAAGATTAAAAATGACATATGTGGTTTATATTCCTGCATCATTCCATGTTGCTGTACTTTTTATTGGCCCTGACTCCTTCACTGATGGCATTTGCTTACATTGTCTGGATAAGAGATGTCTCGGAGTTCAGAGCTCCTTCATCAACACTTACAGTTTTAGTAATGACCTGGTGGTTGGCTTTTCTCCAAAAAATAATGACCAAATTTATGTAATGACCAAATTTATGTCTGAGATGATTGCATTATCACTTAATGCTTGCACTTAAGATATTCATTGAGGCCAGGTTGACTCCCATGTGGCTGGACACGTTCAAGTTCTGTATCTGGCAGCTTGCTTTCTCACGCTCCCTCTCTCTCTTTCTCTCTCTCTCTCTCTGTCTGTTTCTGTCTGGTAAGCACACATGTCCTATAGCAGATTAAAAATAATAATAAATACAATTAAAATAAATTATTCTAAAATAAGAGGGAAAAAAAGATGTTAATCATCTTCCTAACACTTTTATAGAGTATGAGAGGATTTGAAAAGCTTTGGAATCTGAAAACAGAAGTAGAAGAAATGAACAAAAAGTAGATATTTAAGTCCAAAACTGCAAAGTTATGGCGTTTCGTGGCCACTTCTGCAAGAAATTGTCCTAGATGACACATGCTGGTGTGGGGCAGCTGGAGATGTACTACCGTAAGCTTCCCACAGCGGGCCAAATTCCACCGAGCACCACCTGCTCTGTAAACAAAAGCTTTCTGTCTGGTTTTGCTCACACTGTACCACAGCTCTCGTAAACTGCCTGCCTTAGGTTTTTTTGTAGAGCCATTTCAAAATGCATTCGTTGTACAAATTAGAAATGGAGGTAGGAATGGACCTATGAGATTGGAAGTTGCAGATGGGTGTGTGTGTATAATTATATATATATGTGTGTGTGTATATATATATATATATATAAAATCAGGTCCCTCCTCACCCCAAAGTAGACAGGAGGAACTAGTTTGTTCTCACTCTCCCTCTTGGCTCATTTCCCATTCCTACTGTTTGGATTTTGTTGTGACGTACACCGGCTAGATAAACACCAGCCTCAATCCCAAGGGACTTCTCTATAAAGGTCAGTGTACTTCTAAAACTGTATAAATGTCAGACTGCCTTGGGGTTTCAGAAAGCCTCATGCCGGGACCCTATCCAAGATTCACATACCTTACTTAGTTTTACGATAAACGTGCAAGGTAAAATGTAGCTCCCAAATGAAAAACTGTGCGGACTCCTGAAAAAGGCTCATTAATTTTTGTAAGTGCGTTTAGCATATGTAAATGATATCATTTATCTCCCTGCATGCATTTTTACTTATAGTTTGTAAATTGATTGGTCAACCAATGAGTTAATCAGATGATCCGATCAGTGAGTAAAGGGTACTGAGTATATCCCCGGTTGAAACTTTACCAGTTACTCTGAAACCGAAGTAGAATAAATCAGAACAATTTGGTTACTGACCATTTAGTTGGGAGGTAAGACTAACAATCCTCGAGAATACTTTATGGAGTTGAAACTGCATTTGGGTCTTAAAAAATGAGTATAGGGGCTGGCAGGTGGCATGGTGGTTAAGGTGCTGGACTCCCACATGGCTGACTGTGGTTTGAGTCCCAGATTTGGGGGCTTTCTTTCTCTGGTCAAATTAAAGAAGAAGAATAAATACAATTAAATAAATAATTCTTTAAAAAAAAAGAAAAATGAATACAATTCAAGGGAATAGAGAGCAGTTGTCAGTAAGGGGGAATTTTTGTCTAATTGTAGGAACGTGAGCATCTTAGGGATGATACGTAAAACCACATGATACGTGTCCAGCCAGTAGCGGGAGATGGGGTCAGATGGGTAGGGGGAGAAGTGTAAATTATAGCGAAGTTTTAGTCTTTAGAATAGGAGTTTACCTTGATTTGGGGGGATACATGGAAGTTCATGTACTGTTCCGGGTGTACAAGTGACGTGAGAAAATCGGTGTTCAAATAGTGCTGTCTCTGGGAACAGATTGAAAGCGGAACAGAGGACCTGAAGCCTACAGAGGTCCAGAGGGGGGCCGGTGACCGTGGTGAGGAAGCACTTGGCTGTGTGATGGGAAGGAGCCCGGGCCATTGTGAAGGGAGGGCTGATGAAGCCTGTGACTTGATGATGGTCTTGTAGTTGATGATCTTATGGAACTCTACTCTCCAGGTAAAGGAAGTCCAACTTTGATTGCACTTTTGAGCCTCCAGCCCTTCTGCGCCTCCTATTTCTTCTCCTCCTATACCCTCTTTCTTGGAAGCTCTTTATAAGTCGCTGCCAAACATGGAACGAATGGGAATAGCTCTCAAGTATATACCCTACTGAAAACGACTGCCTGTGAAGCCATCATGGCGCGACACGAGCCATAATCCCGTTTGTCCCCTCCTCTATTTACACTGAACACTCCCTCTTCATTCAAACTCTACATCCTGTAAGTATCCCCAGAAACCTTCATTAAAACTCTACATCCTGTAAGTATCCCCAGAAACGTCACTTTGCTTCCCGTGAGTCTGGGTCCATTCCAGCTAAAGGAATTTGCATTTCTTCTTTGATAATTAATCACCAAGCACAGCCCACTCTGTGTTTCATTTTTAAAAATTATTTATTTGTTTTTATTAATTATTATGATGATTTGATTTGATTAGGAGAGAGAGAGAGAGAGAGAGAGAAAGGGAAAGTGAGAAAGCAACCTGCTAGGCCCAGGACTCAAACCCTGTTGGCCACTGTCCAGCTCCTTAGCCACCATGTCACCTGCTGGCCCAAAGTCTCATTTTTTTAAAAAAATCTTTTTTTTTTTTCTTAGAAGTTTTGGAGTTAGGATGCATGTGTTTGCCAGACAGACAGAAAGCAAGAAATCACCCCCCAGTGGGGACAGCCATACTGCAATCCCTTTTCCTCCATTCTCCTCTCAGGATTTTGGGCACACATGCACATGCGACCGGTGAGAGTTTCAAGCCACCGGATCCGGCGCTTAAACCGTGGTCTACTATGTGAGAGTCCACTGCCTTACATCCTATGCCACCTGCTGGCCTCTCGTTTTTTTTAGTTTATTTTATTGAGAGAGAGAAAAAAAATAAGCACCTCTGACAGGATCCAAACTAAAAGTTTATTTTATTGAGAGAGAGAGAAAAAATAAGCACCTCTGACAGGATCCAAACATGCTGTATCCAGCCCAGCCTTCTGTTCAGCCAGTGTTACAAGCACACACCCCCAGAATGGTTCAGGTTGACCAGGAATCCAAACCAAGGTTTTCCATTGACCCTGAATTCAAACCAAGGGCTTCCATGGGGCTGCAGCCTTGCAGGGTGGCAGCCTACTACCCGCATTACCTTGGCTGGGCCATGTTTTAATTTTGTATGCTAATTGCATCAGATGCCTTCTAGGTATCTCATGGGGGACAGAGAATGTGCCTCTGGGGTCTTCATATTTGTTTCTTGGGTGGCTTTATACTTCTTTCTGATGTTCTGTGCAGAGTAGATGGTGTGTCATTTCCTACTAAGGTGTATTGAGTTAGTTGGTGACACTGTCCTGTTCCAGCACATGGCATTTCTCCTCTGAGCTGTTACTACAATCCCCTAACTCATCTGCCTGCCTCCAATCCATCCTTCACACTTCTGCCCAGGTTATTTTGCAAATTCCAGGTGAGACTGCTATCCCAGTTCCTCAGAATAAAATCCTAGCCTTTGGTACTCATGAGCCCTAGCACCTGGGACTGGCTACCTTCCACTGCCCTCCTACACCTTGCATTCCACGTGCTGCCTGGTCCCGGCCCTGCTGGACGGGGCCTGTCAATGTTTGTGCCGTGGACTAGAACACACGTCTTGCCCCTGCTGGCCCCTCTGACTATCCTGCAGGCCACAGGGAGGCTCTGTAGGCGGTTGTCATCTTAAGTAACTCCAAGCTGCTCCTTAGCTAGGATGTCAAAAATTAGTCAAAATTGGGACCAGCAGTTAGCGTAATGGCTATGTCGCTGGACTCCCATGTAGTCGACCGCCAGTTTGAGTCCCAGACCCGGTGGCTTAAATGCCGGGGTCCAGCCTGGGCGTGGGTGGGTTATCTCGACGAAGGCGGCGAAGGTGAAGAGAAGACAGAGGCCTCGATTCCTTTTCATGCACGTCCTATGCCGGACACCACTTAAAGATCTCTCTCTGAGGGGTGACAACTGCTAGGAATTATCATGCCTTTTTATTGAAAATGTGTTACAAGTAAATGGGAGAGGGGCTAGTGTTTCAATTAACAGCTCATAAAGTTTTTAACAATAAAGAACATAGATTCTATTCAGGTTAGATTAAGGGTGGGTCTAGTGCAATTCAGGGTTTGATTAAGGGCGGGTCTAGCGCAGTTCCTCAATTGTAGGTGGGTCTCCATGGAATGCAGTTTCAGGAAAGTGGTTCCAGTAAGCAGAGGTGATTATCAGCTGATGCGAGAAGAGAATGGAGGAGAGGGGATTGCAGCGTGGCCATCTCCCTGGGGGATGATTTCTCGCTTCTGTCTCTCTGTCTCTCTCTGTCTTTCTGGTGAGCACATGAGCCCTATAGCAAAAACCTTTCCAAAGAAAAAGAAAAAAAAATTAGTCAAAACGCATCTGCTTGCCATGGACAGGACTGGTTGCCTAGCGACATCTGAGCCAGAGGGCTCTCCCGTCCACGCCCAGCCCCACATTCAGCGTGGGGATGCAGAGTCGGATTACCTCCTTTCGCTGCAATTTTAGGCCAACATAGGAAAACCGAGTTCGAAATAGCACAGTCTCTGGGCAAGTGCCCTGCCGTCCACCACCTCTCTCCTGACAGAGGAATCCACAGCAGCTTCTGGAGAACTTCACTCTCCAGCCCCACGAGGTGAGCATCCCTACCCCGGCTGGTCACCAACAAAACTGTCGTTACCAAAGGCCCGTTCCCTATGAAATGTTCGGTGATCGCGCTAAATAATTCCAGTGAAGCTTGTTGCTCTCCTGTGCCCCAGGACAGGACATACACGTCCATCCTTCTCGTTTTTATGACAAGACACTTCAGTATATTGAATATTACTGGGTTTAAAATATGGGAGCAGTGAGGTATTATTCAAATGAATGGACCGTGAACCCCATGTGTGAACTCTGGGAAACTGGGACGCGAAGGAATATTTGTTTGTGGAGGTATGTGGTTTATAATCTTCAATCTGTTTCAGTTTGTCCCACACTAGAGAACATTGGAAAATATCGCCTGAATAAAAGCTTTATTTAGCAGCCCAATGAACCCAAATTCTTTCTTTTTAGTACTATAATCTGGCCTTGTCAACTATCGAGTCATAGAAAGCGTGCCCAGTGAGAGGTTTCTACTTTCTGACAACAGAAAAGCTCTGCAGATAGCATCCGTTCTGTTCTTATTTTCTTGTTCATCGATACACACTTTTTATCTTTTTTTTTTTTGGCTAGAGGGCATGCATACTCCCCAGAGAAAGAGACAGAGAGAGAGAGAGAGAGGGAGGGAGAGAGAGAGAGAGAGAGAGAAGAGAGAGCACCCCACTGTGTGGAGAATGGTCACTCCACACTCCCTTTTCCTCCTTTGTCTCTCCTTCTTTCAGGAATGAGGGCACACATGCAGACATGCCTGGAGTGTTTCTTAAGTTACTGGGTCTGAGACTCAAGCCAAGTGTCTAGCCATGTGGGATCTGGTCACCTTAACCACCAAGCCATGGAGCTGGCCCATTAAATACTTGTTTTATTAATATTTATTTTCAGGATTTTAAATTTTATTTATTTATTTATTTTTGAGAGATTTTTGCTAGAGGGCACGTACGCTCGCCAGAAAGACAGAGAGAGACAGAGAGACGGAAAGTGAGAAATAACCCCCCAGAGGGGATGGCCACGCTGCAATCCCTTCTCCTCCATTCTCCTCTTAGGATCTTGGGCATGCACGCACATGCGCCCAGCGTGAGTCCAAGCCACCGAGTCCGGAGCCATAGATGGGAGTCCAGCGACATAGCCTTTATGCTAACTGCTGGTCCCATTTACAGGATATTTTAATATTCACTAATCTAGTATAAATCTAGTTTAAATCTAATATAATTATTTATGTGGCATTCTTGTTTGCAGGCACTATGCTAGAGGTGGAATTCAGTGATGTGCAGAAAAGACACACAGAGTCCACAAATTGTGGCTTCTACAGCCTGGGGGAGGAAGGTATAGGTGGTCAAATAATCACACTGATGAATGAGGGGTGTATTCTTTTTTTTTTTTT
>NW_006159673.1:1002485-1002889 GCF_000334495.1 Tupaia belangeri chinensis | reverse complement strand
GGGGTCACACGTGAGCCCCTGAGGCAGTCGGGCTGCAGCTGGGTGGATGGCAGCGTCCAGGCCCTGTTGGGGGTGCTCTCTCTCTATCTCTCTCACAGTCATGCAAGAAAAATGTATTTTAAAAACTGTCTGCTAGAGAAATAAAGCATATTCCTTTTTAAAAATAACTGGTATGAAAACTAAAACTCACCTCTTTCTTCCAGCTAGGGAAAAGTGCATTTCTGGATGAAATTCAAGAAATAAAAGTGTACTTCCGCGGAGTTCGCCCTTAGCCGGATAACATAATCAGATCCTTGCCTAGCCAAAGAAGGCAGGGAAATCAGGGAAATTCTGAGCCTGCCCTGCCGCATCACGGAAGCGGGCCGTCTCAGGTGCTGTCTCCACAGCTCATGCCAAACCCTGTG
>NW_006159673.1:993197-1002044 GCF_000334495.1 Tupaia belangeri chinensis | reverse complement strand
AGAGCGGTGGTCACACCACTGGGCCCACATGGGACAGGTCTGGGGACAGCACTTCCCAGAGCACACGGACCAGCGCCTGTCAGTCATCTGGGCTGGGGTGGATTATGGCGTGAAGTCTGTTGGGGGTGACGATCTTTCTGTCCCCTTCTCTCTCTCTTTCATGGAAGAAGTAAATACACTTAGAAAAAAAAAAAAAGAACTACCTAATACTTGTAAGTTTATAAAAGACACGGACTCTCTCCCCTACGGCTAGCACCTCGGTTCCGAGGGCCGTCCATCCTCGCTCCGGAGTCCTCACTCATCACAATAACCGGGGCGCCTCTTTGCTGGAAATAAAACAGTCACATCTGGACTCCAGTGTTCACTGAAATTATTTATCAAAATAAATTTATTAAAAGTATTCAAAGACCACTTCGAAGTCTAGCTGCCTTCAGGACAGTTTTTGGCACTCGTAGCGGGCACTGTTTCCTACAACGGCACTCACTCCACTTCACTCAGCACTTAACGTCCACCAGACCCTGTCAGTTTCGGTGTCCCGTGTGACAGCAGAGCTGGTGCTCTGTAGTCACAAGGACAACACCTTCACACACAGTAAACATTGTGTTACTTAATACAAAAAAAAGGAAATGAAAACCACCGTGTGGGAACAGGGACTGATTTGGGGGAAGGTGGACTGAACTGGGGGAGGATCCAGCCAGCTGGCCAAGGCCACCGAGTCCCAGACCCGTCCATCTGAAATGCTTTAGGACCTCGGGTGTGACAGCACATCTTTTTCACACGTTCCTGCTCTTCCGGAGTGAGACACGCCCCACTCAGACCTTCCCTGTCCACACTGAGTCAGAAGAAATTCTGATGCACGCTGTCTCCATGGTTACCACTTCCTCATTTACTACCCAACTTGGAGTCAACAGTTCTCAACGGGTTTCCTCGGGTTTCCTCAACTCCCCGGCTGAATTCAAGGGCGGACTCCCAGGTCAAGGCCTTTCCCCGAAGGGAAGAGAATGAAGTGTCCTTTGTGGGTTCCCTCCCTCGCTTCATGTAGCGTGGGGCTCCGTGCTGATCTGGGGCTTTTTACACAAGTCCTGGTAGAACTCGGACTCCAGGAAGCGGGGGTAGGAGTTGTTCTCCATCAGGCTGTACACCCTCCTCTGCGCAGTCGTGAAGCAGCCGCTGGTCGCCTCCTGAATGTTTTGGGCGATCAGAGTTTTGGTTTGGAAGTCTATGTTTATCTGAAATAAAATTAAAAAGGTAGCTTGTTCAGTATCTGGAGTTAGAGACTGAAATGTAATATTGGAAAAAAAAAAAGAAACAAAAACCATAAGATGTGATTGCCACGTCACTGAGAGAAAAGCTAGGAAGGGGGCCGAGCCTTCCACACTGCCCCACCCCGCTGTCACCTGCCATCTCTTGCAATGCCTTTGTTTCACTATGGTGCTGAAGAGGTCCAAATTAAACACAAATGAAGAACTTTTCCTTACCTCTTTCGGAGCTTCCTTTTCTATGAAGTCAGTGTATATCTTCCTCGCTTTTGAGGACAGCTTTTGAGGTGATTTGGTTTTTTTGAAGTCTTCGCAGGCCAGCCAGAATTCAATGTTTTCCTCACAGAATTCAGATTTTAAGAAAGCCCGGAATGCAGCCAGGCCGTCTGCGGGGAGAAGAGAGCACACAGAACGTGAGGACGGAGAGTGAGCAGCCCCTGAGTCCCCGCGGTGCTGCGAGGCCCTAGATCATAGCCGTCTTCTTGATTTCGTCCTCCTCTGCAATGCTCGGAACATAGATAGCTCTTTGCAGACTGACATGCCAGAAGGCAACTGTTTAAACTGGCGCTCTGCTACAAAACACAAATACTTCGCTCTGCCGTCAATGCAAAATAAATATTTATAGGGGACTCATACATTCTCTGGGCAGCAAACCTCTTGTCAGCCATGGAAAAGCTGACTCAGCCCTAACCAGCAAGGGCCCTGTAACTTGGAGTGAATGGGAAGGAAGGACAAGGACAGAGCAGGTCCTCGTGCTGCTGTAGTGACGTCCCTGTCGTTCCTGTCTTGCCTCTCGAGCAAGCTGCTCTTCTGCTCTGTGGGCACGACCTTTCCCAACCCCCCTGACACCAGCAATGGGTCTAGTTCTAGGTGAACTTACATTTGCTGGCTAGCAGCTCATCAAATGCTTCCGACCACAGCTGGGCCTCCTCCGGAGAAGGCCTGCAAGAGAAGTTCAGCACATCAGCCTGGGCACACCAGAGTTGGCCTCTTCAGTTCAGGAGCTAGCTATGAATATTTGCAAGTAAAGGATTCTCAAACTTACTTAATAAAAGTTTGTTGTTTGCTTTTCTTGCCAGTTTTGGGCTTCCCAGGGGTGGAGGAATTTTGCAAGAGGTAGCTCAAACGGTTCTTCCAATCTTTTAAACTAAAAAAAAAAAAAAATAAAACATAGGTTATGCACTCAGTGGCATTGACTGAATGTACTACTGCAGTTGAACACATTTGTATCAGTTACCCAAGTAGCTACAGAAAAACCAAATAAGACCAAGCAAGAACTTCTCAAGTGACAGCCTTATGGACTCAGCCCCTAATGCAGTAACTAACACAGTTTCATCCGCAGGACTCCTTAAAATCGCTAGGATATTTTAATGAATTTAAATGTGTATAGTTCAAGGCAGATGCTATTCCTGGCCCACAAAAGGCAGCAGCTTCCCTGCAAGGTTAACTGCAATTCCAAGACAGCTCTAAGAGTTCCCACTTGAAAGCCACAAGGTAGATCTGCCTTGAGCCAGTTCCCTTCCATCCTTAGAACACTTCTTTTAAGTGGACGCTGCAGATCTGTGATTTATCACAGTCATGACCGGGTGAAGCTGTTCGATAATAAAAACCCCAAAACGAATTTAAAACGGGCTCTTCAGAATCCGCGAAAACATCTCCACCTAGCAGCGTTGCAAGCGAGCAGAGCTCGCAAGGCCATAGGACAGCCGGGGCCTGTTTCAGCCGCAGGATTCTGGTGTCATTAAATGCGGGAGGACAAAAGGCGATCTCTTAGCGCAGCTGCCACCTGGCTCGTATTCTGAATTTTCCTCGGTTCCTAAACTACCCCAACGTCCTTCGCTCATAGAAAACAAGCACACGCCACACAGAGGTAACCTTACGAGGCAAATGAACCTTTCCACATGTCTTTTTCTGCAAAGGAGGCTACGTATTGATAGTTTCCTAACGTCAAAGCCAAGCCCGAAAGGACCGCGCTTGCAGCTAAACCAGGTAGTCCTTCAGGGCTGGCGGGGTGGCCGCGGGAGAGGAGAGAATGAACAAGTGGTACTCACAGGGTCCGTTTCATCTTCTCTCGCTTCTCCTCGCTCTTGGCACCGCTGCCTGCGCTCTTGTCCATAGGTCTGCAGTCGTGCTGGACAGCCAAGAACATGGTACTTTGCATCCTCGCCCTTCCGCAGGGATCGCGGTTTGGGAAGGACGCTTGCCCGCAGCACTTATAAGAAATCGCAGGAAGGGGGCGTGGCCGCAGGGCGCCGGATCCGCCTCCGGAGAGCGCGGATTGGCGGCTGTAATGGCACGGGGCGGGTCCAGTGCCGGCCTGCGGCAATCTGGCAGCTGCGCAGAGGTCGCCTAGCCAGGGCGCGGCGGGCGTCTGCGCTCCGGGTCCCTGCGCAACCGGCCGAGAGCTGCGCTCCGGGTCCCTGTACAATCGGCCGAGAGCTGTGGCCAGCAGGGGCCGGTGTGGGGCACTGGCCATTGCAAGCAATCGCTGGCGACTGATGCCCGTGCGAGGGTCAGGCAGCGGGGGGAAGGCTGCGCCGCCGCGGAGGGAGGGAGCCCAGCTGGCCGCAGGCTCGGCCAGGTAGTTGGCTCTCACCCCACTCACCTTTAGGGGCTCTGGAATTATTTTGAATTAAGTGGACTTCCCTTCCCCTCTCCCTTTTTGTTGAGCACGTGTGCTATCCCCGCGCCGCATTTCGGTTTTTTTTTTTTTTTTTTTTTTTAGGGGGGTTTTTGTTCCAGGGCGCTTATGGTCGCTGGAAAGACAGACAGAAACAGAGAGAGATAGAAAGCGAGAAATCACCCCCCAGGGACGATGGCCACACCGCAATCCTTTCTCTGCCTTTGTCCTCTCGGCATCTTGGGTACACACAAGCCGCCAGTCCAGGACTCGAACCGTGTATCTGGGAGTCCAGCGATGTAACCGTTACGACATCTGCTGGTCCCTGGCATTTCTATTTACAGTTTTGTTCCGACTCCCCTGAGACCAACTGTTCTGTAGACTGAGGCCGCGGGAGTGGGGGAGGTAGTGGTAGTGGGGGGACACTCTTCTTTTTGTGACTTTGCCCCGTGTGCAGAAGGAGACCAGTGAACAGGGACCTGCGGTGGGACTTTCTCGCGTTTGAGAGTGGGAACAGCTAGGAATGAGCCTTCGGAATGAACGGATTTATCAGAAGACAGTGCTTTGCTCAGGTTAGCTATAAAAATTTTTTTTTAGCAGAATGCTGCAGAATAGTGATTTATTCCATAGTCGTGACTGGGTGAACCTGACTCAAAATAAATTTTATTATAAATATAAAATACAAATTGTATTTCTTGAGCGGGAGGGAGAAAGGAAAAGAGGAGAGGACACCAAGCAGGGTCTTCACACCTCCCCTGGCCTCAGCCAGGGGGGATCATGGGCACCCCTGCGCTCCAGGGTGGAGGGGGAGGCGGGGCTTGCGGTGGAAATGACTTCCCACTCAGCTCAGTCGTGTGCTCAGCCGCAGGGGGCCAGGCTCATTACTTACAATCAGGGCTGGAAACGTGGCTGCATCTGCCGGGCTGCAGGTCGTTCAGCAGAAGTGCTTGGCCCTGTGTCCTGCTGGAACAGAAATCCCAGGTCCCAGCGGGAGAGGGGCAAGCAGGGAAACCACACAGCTGCGTGCGCGCGTGTGAGAGGCCAGCGGTCAGGATTTCCTCATGAGTCATTCCTGGTTGACTTAGAATTTACGAGAACGCTTAACAGCTGGCATAAAGTTGGGGAAAGAGAAATGAACCACGTTCTTGAATAAGAGTCCTTTGTGCGTTCTTCCAGGATCATGCCTACTGCAGGCTCTGAAAATGATCGGTAAGGACTGATGACCTCGACTACGTGATTTGATTTGGGAGAGCATGTCCACAGCTACACAGGGATGACGCAGGGGGTTTCCCTGCGAGACTGGAGCAGACAGTACGATTAACAGTTCCTATTGACTGAGCTGCAGGTCCGCCTGCTGTGCAGCTATGCCCCCCCCCACCATGTGCTGTTGCTCTGCTAAAAAAACAGCACACTCTTATGAGCTGCCAGGGGCTGAGGCTAAAGCCTGCAGTTATTATGGAGAGAACCTTCAGATGCCTTATTGTGGAAAGGAGTCATTTAGATTCAAACAGTGAATACTTTAAAGCATGCTGGAGAACTGCAAATAATTTTTCTTAAACATTTACTCTTCATCTCCAAAAGAGCATTACATAATATTCATGCATGTATTTTCGCTATCTGATGAGTCAATCCTTATTTATCAAATATGTTTAATACTGAAGCTTGCTTTATTTTTTTGCCAGTCCAAACCCCAGTTATTTTTCACTTAGAACCTCAAATGTTAGAATGCAGGCAGAGACAGCAAAGCTCACTCCTGTGCAAGGAGTTCAGACAAAGGCAGTGGGGGCACAAGCAGGATGCTGCGGTCCGGGGGGCCTAAGGAGTCCAGGCTAGTAACTGTTGGGAGAGTCACTTCATACTTCCGGAGCCTCAGCTTCTCCTGTGTTAACTGTCAGGGGTCTTTCATCTTCATTGGATATTATTTTATGCCCATATGAAAAACCTTCTCTAAATTCTAACGTACTCTACAAAAGTTTATTATTAATTTATATATATGTAGAAAAGGAAATCTCCAAAGCATAGCTATTCAAGATGGAAAAATCACAAAATGATTAACTCATAGTTAATTAGGTTATAAATGTATAAATACAATTGACTATTAAGATAGTGTCACAGATTTGAATGATACGTTCATGATAGATATTTAATAAATGCTCTCTGGAATAATGAATGAGGAAACAAACCAATTAACAGACAGTAATAGGGATCTCCAAACCAGACAAGTTTAATCATCCTAATATATCAAAAAGTAAGTATGTATATATCCATGTAAGCAACTGGTTTAAACAAGATTGTCCTAGATGCTCTTGTGGTTTATTTATTTACTTATTTAAATTTGACCAGAGAGGGACAGAGTGAGAGGGAGAGAAAGTGAGAAGTGAGAAAGAAAGATGCCGGGTCCAGGGCTTGAACCACAGTCAGCCACATGGGAGTCCAGCGCCCTTAACCACCACGCTACCTGCTGGCCTGATGCTCGTGTGTTTAATGCAGCTGTTTGCTTTTTTTCATAAACGCTTTCAGACTGATAACTGATGTTAAGTGGCAGAAAATTATTTTTTCTTGGAAATTATGAGCTTGGTTGATAACTCTGAATGCAAATCAATATGTGATATTTTTATTTGTGGGTAATTTTAAGAGTTAAGGCAATACTTATTACAGATTAAGAAATCTTGCTCGTGAGTTTAATGCAGCTGTTTGCTTTTTTTCATAAACGCTTTCAGACTGATAACTGATGTTAAGTGGCAGAAAATTATTTTTTCTTGGAAATTATGAGCTTGGTTGATAACTCTGAATGCAAATCAATATGTGATATTTTTATTTGTGGGTAATTTTAAGAGTTAAGGCAATACTTATTACAGATTAAGAAATCTTTCCCTCAGAATGCCCTGTTGGGCCCGGCTGCGGTGGGCTGTGCTGCTCAGATACCGCGCAGACACTGCTCCACAGTCTAAGACCACACGGGACGCCCAGGTTCAACTCCTGGTCAGCCTGAAGGGTGGGTGTGATATCACACATGCACCTGTAATCCCAGCGCTTTGGGAGACTGAGGCAGGAGAACCATGAGCTTAAGGCTGGACCCGTCAATTTAGGCAGACGCTGTCTAAAAAAAACCTGGTGGAGCCTGTCATCCCAGCTGGGAGGCAGAAGCAGGATAGTGAAGGGAGACCCTGGAAAAAAAAAAAAATAAATAATTCTATGCAATGTCCTTTTAAAGAGTGGCAGACATATATTTAAAACGAAAGCTCAAGGTTTGATGACTTCCCTTTGGTGTTTTTGTTGCAACCTCCTTTTAGGTGAGGGAATTGCTCGGATTGGGATGACACACAGTTTCCATTCTGTGTGGAGGAAGAAACGATGAAGTGGGTTGTGCAAGTTGCATCCTCAAAACCACAGGTGGAGAGTGTCAATAGACTGACCACATTTTCTGTGCAAAGCTAGCGCGCCCTCTACTGGACAGACTGTCTGATTGAACACAGTAGTAGTGGAGGGTCTCAGGGTGGTTTTTAGACTTTTGGTAATTTAAAAAAGTAATTAAATTACAGAAGATTGCAAACAAAAAGGATAAGTTTCTGACACCACAGAAGGGAGATTAGGAAGAACAAAATTTCCTCCCCTCTGCCACTCCCTCCCACTCCAAGCCAACCATGATGAATAAAAATTAATTACCACTCGGGCCAGCAGGGGGCGTGGAGGGTTAGGAGGCTGGATCCCACGTGGCTGACTGTGGGATTTGAAACCTGGACCTGCTGGCTTGAAAATCATGCCAGGCACATGTGCGTGCATACCTAAAATCCTGAGGAAAAAAATGGAGAAGTGATTGAAGCATGGCCACCTTCCTAGGGACTGATTTCTCACTTTTCCCTTCTCTCCTGTGAGCACATGCTGTAGGTATGCACCCTATGGCAAAATAAATAAATAAATTACTGTTAACTAAAAATATGTATATGTAATTTGAATGTAATAACTCTCATGCTTTAGAAATTTAGGAACCAAAATATATTTTTCAAACACACAAGAGTATCATTCTGTGTATTACTCTGTGTTTTGTTTTATTCTGTCATAAGATATTTTAGTTCCTAAGTTTTTAAGAGCAATAAACTTGTGATTACCTTATAAGACTTAAATAGGCAGTTACTTTAAAAAAGGAAAAAAAAAGGTAGGAAACCAAACGTCATGTGGCGAAGACTATGACGAGTGATCGGAAATGATGGCAACCTTTAGTCCTTTAGCCACTGACCACATATGAGAAAGTGTGACACTTGTCTGTATTTACTTCTGTGTAATGTAACTTCAGCTGGCAAAATCCTTTTTAACAGAATGAAAATATGACCTCACAGATGCTATACTCCACCTCTTACCCATGATATGCTCTCACACTTAAAAATTCTGATTGCTTTGTTAGATTATAATTTGCATACCCAGAAACTAAGAGGGTAAATTAGTGGGGGCTGGTTCCACAGCCTGGTGATCAAGACAGAGACCTATCACAACTGAACACAGTTGGAATCCTGGCCCTGGAGGCTTGGAAGACATGTCAGGTGTGTGTGTGTGTGTGTGTGTGTGCGCCCTAAATCACTCTGTCTACTCTTTTTTTTTTTTTGAAAAGTTTTTGCTATAGGGTGTATGTGCTCGCCAGAAAGACGGAGAGAGACAGAGAGACAGAAAGCAAGAAATCACCCCCTAGGGGGATGGCCACACTGCAATCCCTTCTCCTCCATTCTCCTCCTGGGATCTTGGGCACGCACGCACATGCATCTGGTGTGAGTTTAAGCCACCGAATCCAGGATTTGAACCGTGGTTGACTATGTGGGAGTCCAGCAATATAGTCATTATGCCAACTGCTGGTCTCTCTCTGTCTACTCTTTAGCTTCTTTGAAAGCACTTTTATACTTTTCTGAAGATGAAGAATTTTATCTGAAGCATCTCTTTAGTGCTAGCTGAATTTACTGTTTGTTTGCTATATGTATA
>NW_006159673.1:992163-992943 GCF_000334495.1 Tupaia belangeri chinensis | reverse complement strand
GAGAGAGAGAGAGAGAGAGAGAGAGAGAGAGAGAAAGAGATATGAAAAATGGCTGACTACACTGCAACCCCTTCCCCTCTATTCTTCTCAGGATTTGGGCCCATGCGCACACACACCCAGCATGTTTTCAAGCAGCTGGGTTGGGGACTCTAACTGTACCATTGGCCATGTGGGATCCAGACACTTTACCCACCATGCTAACCTTCTGCTGGCCCCTGAAGCAATTCTTCATTCCGCTGAAATATTTAGAAGTCAGTTTGGCTTGCAGCTACTTGAAATGAGATGAGTTTTGATGCATATTCTAAAGACTGCAATTTTTTGTAACAGTAAGCTCAACTTGTTCTACCTGTTTAGATTTGTCTTTGCTAAGTCTTGTCCTAAAAGTGTATATTTAAACCCCAAGCAAAGAGTGGGTGATTTACAGCTCTGTACTCATGGCCTCCAGGCTTTCTTTTTCTCTTTAGATTTTTGCCCTAGGATATGTGCACTTGCCACAGAGGAGAAAGACAGAGACAGAGGGGAAGTGACAAATCACCCCACTACACCCCCGCCAGGGGGGATAGCCACACCACAATCCCTTCTCCTCCATTCTCCTCTTGGGATTTTGGGCACACACATGTGCCTGGTATGATTTTCTTTTTTTTGGAAAGGTTTTTGCTATAGGGTACGTGCACTCGCCAGAAAGACAGAGACAGAAACAGAAAGCAAGAAATCACCTCCCAGGGGGGATGGCCACACCACAATCCCTTCTCCTCCATTCTTCTCTCAGGATCCTGGGCA
>NW_006159673.1:990353-992058 GCF_000334495.1 Tupaia belangeri chinensis | reverse complement strand
TATTTTCCAACCCACCAGGTCTGGGACTCGAACCCTACAACCAGCCACGTGGAATCCAGCCACCTTAACCACCGCATCACCTGTTGGCCCTTTTATTTTAGGTTTTTGCTATAGGGTGTGCGCACTTGCCAAACAAAGACAAAGAGAGGGAAAGTGAGAAAGAGCCCCTGTGGAGGGATGGCCATGCCACAATCTCTTCTCCTTCATTCTCCTCCCAGGATTTTGGATCTGCATGCACGTATGCCCGGTGTGATTTTCAAGCTGCAGGGTTTGGGGTTCGAACTGTAGTCGGCCATGTGGGAGTCCAGTGCCTTAACCACCATGCTACCTGCCCGCCCGGTTTTTCTATTTCTTATGGTTTCAGCCTGCTTCCCCTAAAGATGATTTGAAGACTTCGGGTTCTTGTTGAGTGATGTTAAGCATGTCGAGAATGTCAGGTGTTTCCTCCAGAAGGACAGAAACTTCAGTGGCTAGTTCTGTGTCTCCACCTGCAGAAGGTAGGCTTTTAATTATTAACAGTCCGACTGTGACTATAAATAGCACCAGCTCCCACAGAAGCCATGGGGTCTGGGTCTGGCTCTAGGTCCTGTGGCAGGGCTGTGGCTGGCTGTTGCAGCGTCTCTAGGACCAGAGCCACACAGAGCAGCATGACCACGTGAGGCCTGCCTCACCCCTGGGCCTTACTGAGATGGTCAGGTCATCAGGACTCTGACGGCAACACAGGCCATCGGGGACCCCAGTGGGCATTCTGCCCAGAAACAAACCAGCGCTTGCTGCTCTGGCAGGGCTGGTGAGGTGAGGGAGAGGGACTCATTCAGTAAATGATTGGCCAATGCTTCTCTCTCTCTTAAACTTTTATTTATAATTTTTAAACAATTATTTATTTATTTATATTTATTATTATAATTTTTTTTTAAATTGCTATAGGGCATGTGACAGAGACAGAGAAAAAGAGAGAGGGAAAGTGAGAAAGCAAGCCTCCAGGTCAGGGACTTGAACCATGGTCAGTGGTGTGGGAGTCCAGCACCTGAACCACCATACCACCAGCTGACCCCTCTCTTAAACTTTTAGTTCCATGGGCCTTGATCTTATTTTGCTCACAGAAGCACAGAAAACTTGGTGTTCTCAGAGCCTCTTCACATCGAGCTGGCCTTGAATACATGTGGGGAAATGGGGGAGCAGAGGAAGGATCATCCTACAAAGGATTTCAACTTCCCTCACCAATTGCACCTTCAAAGATGAACTAAGAAGTGGGATTTGGGACCAGCAGTTAGCTTAATGGCTATGTCGCTGGACTTCCATGTAGTTGACTGCGGTTCAAGTCCTGGACCCTGTGGCTTAAACTCACGCCGGGCACGTGTGCGTGCGTGCCCAAGATCCCAAGAGGAGAATGGAGGAGAAGGGATTGCGGTGTGGCCATCCCCCCTAGGGGGTGATTTCTTGCTTTCTGTTTCTGTCTCTGTCTTTTTGGTGAGTGCATGTGCCCTATAATAATAATTAAAAAAATAAAACAGTTTGCAGAAATACGTATTATGAAAAAAAAAGTGGGATTTCCTGTTTTTTTTCTTTCTTTTTTTGGAGAGGATTTTGCTATAGGGTGTGTGTGCTCGCCAGACAGACAGAGAGACGACAGAAAGCGAGAAATCCCCCCCCAGGAGGGATGGCCATGCCACAATCCCTTCTCCTCCATTCTCCTCTCGGGATC
>NW_006159673.1:988770-990298 GCF_000334495.1 Tupaia belangeri chinensis | reverse complement strand
GGTCGACTACGCTGGAGTCTAGCGACATAGCCATTGCGCTAACTGCTGGTCCCAAAACTGGGATTTCTAATAGCGCTGTTCACATCGCAAGAATGTAAGGTCTGCCTATGAGCCAGGGAAGCTTGGTTTTCTCAGACTCTCCCTGCATGGGGTGAAATGTTGGAGGAGCAGAAGCCCTTCGGGGTGCTCCTGCTCAGAGCTCTCCTCTCAGGGTGCTAGCTGCTTTCTCACGGGGCTCACTCCCAGGCCTCTGAGGACCCAGGCTTTGTCCAGCCCGGTGAACAGCTCCGTCTCGTTGACCACGTGCTGTGGGTTGTCTGGGCACCCGCTGATCTCAGTGGTCTGGCCTGGCTCTCTCAGGAGGCTGGGCGAGGCTGGGTGGCTCTGCAGTGCTGGCTGGGCTCCCTCTCGTGCTGGTGTCACCTAGCAGAGGCCCCTACAGCGCTGTGCTTGGCTCTGCCCCACGGGTCTCCCCTCCTGGTCCCGGACTCCCTGGGGAAGCTTGGTCTCTCGTTCCCACGGTGATGCAGAGGCACAGGAGAGACCCTGGAAGCCGTTCTCCAGCAGCTGAAGGTGCCAGAATTTTTGTCAACTTGATATTTTGTTCTTGATCTTCTCTTTGCCCCTCTGGGATAGACGGATCCTGGCTGCCCTGTCCTTGGCAAACACCCTGACCCCTTCTGGGATAGCAGGTAGCAGATAAATCCCCAGAACCTCTGCAGAAGCTTCCTCTGTTTTGTGAAGCTCCCACCAGCATCCAGGCCACCCCCCAGCCCCTTCTTTAAATGCTGAATTAAAACAATTAATTAATATTTATTTATTAATTATTATTATTTTTAGGTTTGTTATAGGGTGTGTATCCTCACCACAGAGAGACAGAGAGAGAGAGAGAGGAGAGAGGGAGAGAGAGAGAGAGAGAGAGCCACCAGGTCTAGGACGTGAACTGTGGTTGGCGCTGTGGAAGTGTAGCACCTTAACTGCCATGTCACCTACTGGTCCAAACACTAAATATATAAGGTTTCTTTTTGTTACCTAGTAGATAAACAGACTCCCTTAACAGATTGCTTTTTTGTTTTGAAAAAGAAAAGCTTCAGGACCAGCAGGGGGTATGGTGGCTAAGGCGCTGGACACTACCATATGGCTGGCTGTGGTTCGAGTCCCAGACCTGGTGGCTTACTTTCTCACTTTCTCTCTCTGGTCCAATTAAAATAAATGAATGAATAAATAAAATAAAATAAATAATTAAAAAAAAGAAGAAGAAAAGGGGAAGCCTCAATAATGTTACCCCAAGAGGAGGAGGAAGAGGAGTGTGAGTAGCTTGTGGAGGAGGGGAGGGGAGAGGGTAAGTGACTGTGAGAGGGAAAGTTTAGCTGAGCTGTGAGCTACAGGTGGTCAAGGGAACTTTCTCCATCTCCTAAATATAAGGCAGGGTATCTTTGCAAACTTGCTTCCTGTGTGGGGAGAGGATGGCCTTCCCACCTGTGGAGTACTCGCTCCTCCTTCCCTGAATGGCGACGTGCCTTGATGG
>NW_006159673.1:986339-988289 GCF_000334495.1 Tupaia belangeri chinensis | reverse complement strand
CGGCGGGGCGGCCCTTCCACCGGCTCTCACTGCCCCTGCCAGATTCTCGCCTCTATGGCAGGTGCCTGGTCGTTGTCAGGATGCCTGACTGGACGCGGAGCTGTTCTATTTATTACGTAAATCAAAATCCTGGCACGTAGAGGATATGCAGTAAATGTTTGTTGAGGGACTGGATGGATGAAGTTGAGGGAATCGATGGATGAAGACGAGTACTTCCCAAGGAACCTGCCATTTGTATCAGCGTGACTTGGGTCAGGGGTTCACAGGTTCGTGGCATGTAAGATTCCGTTCTGGTTGTAATCTTACAATGTCTCAATACTAATACTGAATTTGGTGTTGCTCATAAATTACTTTTTAATTCTTTATGTTTTTTTTTTATTTGGAATTTATGAGAGAACCTAATTGGTGTTTTATTTTTATCTGATTCTTATCTGTTGTAATTAGAACTCTTTGTCTATTTATGGAACTATTTAACAGTGCTCCAAATCCAGGGAGAGTCGACAAGGCTGTGGTGTACCAGTTACTAGTCTCAGCATTAGGAACATGTGGGTAATGGAACATTTCCTCCAGCAAAATTGTCATGGATAACCTCCTAAAACATGCTGGATTAAAAAAAAATTCCATGGTATTATCATTTGTTCTCATTTCACTATCTATCGCAGTAGATACTTAAATAAAACTCTACACTAACTAGCTCATTTAATCACAAATCTAATGTAAATGTAGCTTGTTTCTGAGACATTTAAAGAATTTCCATTTCAGCCATTAATATAATAGGTTGCTTCTTGGTTGTGTCTGTCAGGCCAATGAACTGAAGCCTAACATATTATGAACTTTAGAGGACAGAACATTCTCAAATGATGTCAAATCTTTTGAAATTATAGAAAGTGATTTATTTCATACTTTCATTATTTTTTGAAAAAGTCTATTTACTTCATCCATGAGGGAGAGAGATGGAGAGAGACAGAGGCAGAGAAGCCCAGAGACAGCACCCCCCGCCGGACGCTGACAGTGCGATCCACCGGCAGCCTCAGCCAGCCTTGCACCACGGGCACGCCGGTGTCTGGTCAGTCAGGGACGTCTCCGGACACAGACTGGGAACCGTCCCACGTGGCCTATCATCACAGAGGTGACTCGTTCTGACCACTGCACTTGTGCTCTTACTACTTTTAAGCTCTGAACGTCTTTCTTTCTCTCTTTCTTTCTTTCTTTTTCTTTCATTTTTTTAAATAGATTTTTACTATTGGATGCGTGCACTTGCCAGAGAGACAGAGAGACACAGAGAGATAGAAGGCCCCTTCCTGTGGGGAGGCTGGCCACACTGCAATCCCTTCTTCTTTTCCATTCTCCTCTTGGGATTTTGGACACACATGCACGCACGCCTGCTGTGAGTGTGAAACCTCCAGGTCCAGGACTTGAACTGCAGTCGGCCTGTGATAGTCCAGCGAAGTAACCATTAGGCTCTAAGCTCTGAATTTCTGTTCATGTGTAAGCACTGTTGCATTATGTAAATGAAAATGTCCGAATGTTGGGGCTGACAGATGGCATGGTAGTTAAGGTGCTGGACTCCCACATGGTCGACAGGGTTCAGATCCTGGACCTGGTGGCTTGCTTTTTTCACTTCCTCTCTCTGGTAAAGGTAAATACTACTATTAAATAGATAAAATTAAATGAAATAATTCTTCAGGAAAAATGTTCAAATATGTTATAATAATTATGATATAATGTGTAAAATCACCAATATAAATATTTTCCCAAGGTTCAAGAAGAGGAAAACCTTATTAAGAGTATGGTCAATTTGGGACCAGCAGTTAGCGTAATGGCTATGTCGCTGGACTCCCATGTAGTCGACCGTGGTTCGCGTCCCGGACCCAGTGGCTTAAAACTCACGCTGGGAGCGTGTGTGTGCGTGCCCAGGATCCCGAGAGGAGAATGGAGGAGAAGGGATTG
>NW_006159673.1:977720-986302 GCF_000334495.1 Tupaia belangeri chinensis | reverse complement strand
TGCTTTCTGTCTGTCTGGGGAGCGCACGCGCACCTATAGCAAAAACCTCTCAAAAAAAAAAAAAAAAAAGAGTATGGTCAATTTAATGGTATTCAACACAGTGAAAGCCACAGCAGAGTTCTGGATTTTTGCTTCGAAGCTCAGGCCTATGTGCTTACCTCGTCTCTTCTGTTCCCTCTTCCACTGTCCATTGAAGAAAAGAACTATTTTAAAAAATTGAGGCCATTGGGACCAGCAGTTAGCGTAATGGCTATGTTGCTGGACTCCCACGTAGTCGACCGCGGTTCGCATCCTGGACCTGGTGGCTTGAAACTCACGCTGGGCTCAATTTAACAAGTGGAGTGCATCTTCGGTGGATTTGAAGTACTGAATCTGTGCCTTAATTCCAAGGGTCCCCCAAAGTCTTGTTAATTTGTAAAATAATCCAAAGGTAAAGCTAACTAATTTCTTGTACATAGCTTCCAGTATTTCTTTAGCAATAGGATTATGCAAATTGAAAGAAAAGCAAACTGGATTATTGAAGTGCTCCATTACTTTAACAACTTGTTGAATGTATTAAAGAGAGAACTCATGAATAATTCTCTTTGTCCTTCCCTCCCATGAATGGAAAGTTATTGTGTATAGTCATATCTCTGACTTGCTAGACATGCCATACATTTATGCTTTGTAAGCTATAAAGATGTATAATGATTAAATGTAAATAAATTTTAAAAATGACTTCTTTGAGTGCCAAGGCTATTGTTATAGAGAACATATTACTAATTAACAGGAAAAATAATTCCAACTTTTGCTATGGCACTTGCTATGACTATTTTGAATAGATTTCATCTTTTAAAGTATTCAGTTATTTGGCATGGATGTTACTAAACTCTCGTCTGATCTGGAAACAAATGAAGTTGTCCCAGGTAATGTTGAGGAGAGCAGGTATAAAAATTGATGACAGCTAAGTGAACCGACAGGCGAGCACTAATAAAAATTACCGTCCCTTTAGAAATTATTTGAAAAAGGATTGCCATTACGGGCATATCTATGGGATGGGGGCAAAGCCATACACAGGAAATAATTCATGTTTTAACTTAATTTCTTTTTTTTTTTTTTAGAGGTTTTTGCTATAGGGTGCATGCGCTTGCCAGACAGAGAGACAGAAAGCGAGAAATCACCCCCCCCGGGGGGGATGGCCACGCCGCAATCCCTTCTCCTCCATTCTCCTCTCGGGATCTTGGGCACGCACGCACATGCGCCCGGTGTGAGTTTTAAGTCACCGGGTCCGGGACGCGAACTGCGGTCGACTACGTGGGAGTCCAGCGATATAGGCATTATGCTAACTGCTGGTCCCAACTTAATTTCTTAATATAGAAGAATAATTAAAAATAAATGGGCTCATCCATTCTTGTCATGGATTTGAATGGATTTGGAGGCATACTGTGTGAGGAAGGGTTCTGGGGCTGGCCCTGGAGCATAGTAGTTAAGGGAGCTGGACCACTGGTCCCTGTGACTTGAAAAACATGCCACATGTGTGTGCATGAGTGTCCCAAGTCCCTACAGGATAGAGAAATGGAGAAGGGATTGCGGCGGGGCCTTGCCCCATCCAGGGGTGCTTTTTCTCTTTCTCTCTGTCTCTATTTCTCTTCGGTGAGTGCACATATCTTTTGGCATTTTTTAAAAGAAGGATTTGGACTCTCATCTTAAGTTTTTTCTACCTAAAAAATTGGAAGACTAACAATACATGATATTGGGATTTCTAAGCGCTTTCCTTCGAAATAAAGCTCGGTCTTCCCTTTTAGTCATAACGGCAGCACATTATGCGTTTTGCTCTTGAACGCCTACCGGAGGGGCCAGTCTCTGACTGGGAAGGCTCTCTCCCTTGTCCCAACACCCTGATGACATAGGTGCTGTCCCGGCTTTGCAGATGCTAGACGGGTGAAGAGACTGCCCCAAAGCAAGAGCAAGCAGGCAGGCGGAGCTGGGCGCTGGAGGCCACGTCTGCGGTTCTCCTGCCGCAGGGCTCAGCGCTGTGCGTTGGTGTCCGTAGATGTGCAGCGAGGGCTGCCATTAAAGGTGTCCTCACAAGTCCCCTGGCTGCAGAGTGACGGTCTCGGAAAGGTGGGCCTTGAAAATTCAGCCGGTCAGATCCAGGCCCTAATCCATGGCTCGGCACATGGTCAGGGCATGCTCGAGGTGTCACTGTGGAATAAAATAGCGAGTTAGTTACTTAATGAAGAGTATGGATAACAGTAGGAATTTATAAAATGAACTATGTGTGTGCTTAAGGAGTATTTAAACAGCCATGGCCTCAGATGGCAGAATGTTCCTGGGAAAGTAAAACTGGAATTTGATTCTTGTTTAGTAAGTGAAAAAGAAAAAAAGCAAAATAAGAGGATGGATGAACCACCTGGGGGCGGGGGAGCTTCTTGAGAATGAAAGTTCCTACATTCCCTTCCCAGTGTTCGTTATTGTTAAGCCCTCTTCTTGCAAATGGGATATAAAACGCTTTGTAAATTAGGGAGGGCCAATATGCACTCAATATGTTATTACCGGATTGTTTTCTTTTACATGCAGGTTAGAGAAAGGGACCTTCGGGATTTATTGAAAATCCAAGAGGAGAACAGTTTAGTGACTCAGTAAAACTGAAAAGAAAAGGGCTCTTTCATAGGGTGAAAGGAATGCTTCTCTTGTCACTGTCTCCCTAGAAACGAGCCCGGCTGAGGACAAGGTAACAGACTCAGTGCTGTGTTGTGATCTCGGGGCTGAGACATCCTCAGGTGACCTCTGTGGTGCATTGTCAGACGGGCACGAGGTCTGAAGGGGAGCCAGGATCTCTGAGTGAGCTGTGGCGTGCTGGCTCGGGGAGCTGGGTGCCAGGGGTGCTTCTAGCTGCAGGTCACCCCGTGACTGCCACACCCACGTGACGGACTCGCACCTGCTCCCGTCCAGTCTCCCTGGCCCACCGTCAGCACCTCCTCTTCTCCTCTCCTTGCTTCTGCTAATGGCTTCTGCTTGCTGCCTTTTATCTTCTGAAACACAAACAAGCAACATTTGTTGAGGCTGACTTTATGGCAAGGAAGATCACATTTTTATTCCCGTGACAATGTTCTGAGCTAGGTACGGAGTGTACAGGGGTGATTCTCATCGTTCTATTCGTGTCCTGACTCCACGCTGAGTGCGTGATGATGCAAAACCTGTCACAACAGGACAATTTGTTAGAAAGGGTTTTGCCAGAGGGCATGTGTGCTCACCGGAGAGAGACAGAGAGAGGGAAAGTGAGAAAGTTACTCCCCAGTGGGAATGGCCACATCGCAATCCCTTCTGCTCCATTCTCCTCTGGGGGTTCTGGGCATGTGTACACATGCATTCTGCATCATTTTCAAGCCTCCATGTCCTGGACTCGAACCATGTTCAGCCATGACAATATGACAATGTCGACTAATGAACTGAAACCAATGTATTTTCCACTCAAAACCCACTCCCCTCTTTGGGCCCATCTCTTTTGCCTTTTGAATTTTTGAAAAAGTCCAAATCAGAGGCACATACGTAACACTCAGTGCTTGCTATGCGACTTGGCATTTTCCAAAGTGCAATAAAAATGTAGATTAAGTGCATGGATAACCACTTTTTTGTTTAAGTTGAGTGACTCAGGAAATAATCACTAATCACCCGAAGCATCGTTTCATTAGTGGATAATCTGCATATACAGTGTAAATTCAGTGCAAAGGGCAATAAGCAACGTTTGCAGAAGATGCAGCATTTCCTGAAGCCAGCCTTCCTAGGAGAGCTCTTGCTCAACAAAGGCCTGGGCGTGTGGCCAGTTAGGACTAGAGGAGGTAAAGGTGACGTGGACGATAACGCACTACGCTAGAAGAGAGACTGGCGTAGTAGAGTCAGGAAAAACCGCAAGTCCTGAAGTATGTTTTCTCACACTGTAAGCAGCAGAGACCTGGGTGACGGTGCAGCAGCGAACTGGGTCGCTCTGTGAGGCTGAGCCACGTGGGAAGGTTCCGGTCTTGTCTGAGACCTCCTCCCGGGTGGGGCTTGTGCATGACCAGGGTGCTGGCTGACGCAGGCTGGGGTGCAGCGCCGTGTGGAGATGCCGTAGGAGCTGCTCTCTCTCACTCTCCTGCAATAAACAAACTTAAAACACATGCAAAGTGAACCCCGTTATGCTGACCTTTGGTCTTGTCTCTCCTAACTCCATGACTTGACATTTTATTCATTTTACTGCTCAGTATGTACTTCAAATCATGACCTGGATATTGGTAATAGCTTTCAAAATACTTATATTTTTATAATTCTAACTTTAAAATAAAGTCACAATCACATATTTTTTTATCATTTCTCAGAAATTTTGAACTTTTCTCTCTCTTTTTTTTTTAGAGAGAGAGATTTTTGTAATAGGGCACTTGTGCTGACCGAGGAGAGAGACAGAGAGGCAAAAAGGGAGAAATGAACTCCCCCTCCCCCCCGCCCCGGGAGGGATGGCCACACTGCAATCCCTTCTCCTCTTGGGATTTTGGGTATGAATGTACACTTGCCTGGTGCGAGTTTGAAGCCTCAGGGTCTGGGACAAACTGTTGTTGGCCATCTGGGAATCCAGCGATGTAACCATTACACCATTTGCTGGTCCCGGAATTCTTTTTTAATGGATTTATGTTATGCAGTTTCTCTGTTATCAATTGCACTTTTTTAAAATAGTGACAACTTCCTGTGCCTTTTTTTTTTTGTTTTTTTTTTTTTGATTTTACAGATGAGGAAAAGGAAATCCGGAGAGGTTCACCCACGTGCTTCAAGGTTTTATGGCTGGTGTGGGGAAGAACTGGCTTTAGAGTGTTGGGATTAGACCTCACTTAACACAGTCTTAAATACTAGGTTAAGCTGTCTCCAGACCCTCATAATTCCCTTTTGTCTAAAATCTGAATTCCCAATAAAGATTTAGGCTGGCTTACCACTATCTGGTTTAGAGTACTGCTGTTGGCCTCCAAGACATTCTTTTTTCTTTTCTTTTTAAGGATTTTGCCATACAATCACTGGAGAGAGACAGAGAGAGAGAGAGAGAGAGAGAGAGAGACAGTGAGAGGGAAAATGAGAAATCCCCTCCCCTCCCCCAAGGGGATGGCCACACCTCAATCCCTTTCCTCCACTCTCCTCCTGGGATTTTGGCCACACGTGCACACATGCCTGGTGTGCTTTTCAAGCCACCAGGTCCAGGACTCAAACTGCAGAGTTGGCCATGTGGGAACCCAGTGCCTTAACCACGATGCCTGACCTTGTCTTTGTTTTGGCGTATGAATGTACACTTGCCTGGTGCGAGTTTGAAGCCTCAGGGTCCGGGACTCTTTGTTTCTTCTGTTCTGTTTGTTTGCTGTAGGGCATGTTCACTCACTGGAGGGAGCTGGACTGCCGGTTACAAAGGCCTAGATAGAAATCTTGTCTTGTTAAGAAAAGATGCGATTAATATATGGAATATTTATATTACAACTAACGGGGGTGAGCCTATTGCCCATATGGGAGAGGAAGGTGATCTTGTAGCTCAGGAGACAGCACAGGATGTTTTATTAGCAGTTTGTCATAGTTAACAGCACACAGGGGAGAAACTGTTTGTAGTTAGGTACTGTCTGTTACTTGCCCGAACCTGATAAGAACTTTCAGCTAAGATAGTTACTCTTCCCCCTGGAGCCTTCAGGTTTGTTTATCTTGTCGTTGTTAGCCAGATCCGTCCTTCCGCTATTAACCTACAGGTTCCTGTATTTATTTGTTGAAGTTTTTGTCTGTTAATCAGTGAATTCTTGTGCTTTCTCTTTAAGTCTCTATTATGGTGGTGGATATGCTAACTTGGCCTAATATAAGTTAACTTTGGCCTGTAGCTTTAACAAGGAGTATTTACGTAAAACTAGCCTAAACTAACTTAGTCTACATATGCTACTAGTGCTAATTTGGCTTATACTAACTTAACCTAACATATGTTAATTTTGGCTTAAAACAGGCAGGTGGTCAGGGCCAAGGGGAGTGGTCAGTCAGGGGGTTTTCAGGAAATCTTATCATATACTCAGGATGTATGAGAGAGCTATGCAATTCTTTTATAGTTGTATATCAGGGAGCCAGAGGGGGGGTCACTTCCCAGCAAGGCTACTGCAGTCTCTGGAGCATACAACAAGTGGCCTTGCCAGCATGCTGAGTCGACCCAAACTTTGCTCATAGGTTGGGGGGGCAGGTCGGGGCGGCAGTGTACAGCAGCAGCCTTGCCAACGTGCTGAGCTGACCAAAGCTGTGTTCAAAAGGTCAAAGGCTCAAAACAGATCCTGGGGCCCTACTGGGTTGGACTCGTCCACTGGACAGAGAGAGAGAGAGAGAGAGAGAGAGGAAGAATAAGAAATGATCCTCCAGGGGGATGGCCACACTGTAATCCCTTCTCTTTCATTTTTCTTCCAGGTCTTTTGAGTATGAACGTACACACATCTGGAGTGTTTTTCAAGCTCCCAGGTCTGGGCCTCAAATGACGCATGCAGTTGTCCCTGTGGGACCCAGCTACCTTACCCTCTAGGCCTTCTGCCGGCCCCTCTAGAGCATTCCTGTACTGCTGTTGGTATCTGTGTGGTTGTTCAGGGGTTAGGTGTGGCTCTCTGTTTCAGTGAAATGCCATTAGCCTGACGGCTATCCCACCTGCTCTCGAGGCAGGGCCTTTACTCTTTGGGAAGGCGACATAGGTGTGGCATTTTTCTTACATCATCTCAATAAGAGAGCTCCTGGCAGGGCCTGCGTGCTGTCTACACACGTCAAAGATGCTGTCCAAAGAGATTGGCCTATAGATTCTCCTTCTTTAGAAAGGTGGTTAAGGAGCTGGATCCCACATGGCCAACTCCACAGTTCAAGTCCTGGACCTGGCGGCTTGAAAATCACGCTGAGCACTGTGCATGGGTGCCCAAGATCCCAAGAGAATGGAGGAGAAGGGATTGAGATGTGGCCAACTCCCCTGGGGGCTGGTTTCGCACTTTGCTCTGTCTCTCTCAGTCTCTGTCAAGCACACATGCCCTATAGCAAAAACTAAGAAAAAAAAAAAAAGAGAGAGAGAGAGGAGGAGTGAGTATTTCACCCTGAGCTCCATCTGTCTCTTCTCTCAAGGACTATGCTGATTTTGTCACTTGGAAACTGCTTTTCTCTTCTGTGGCTCTGAAACACGTGGGACCTTTGCCGTGTGCACGGTTACATAACTCAGTACAGCATCACCATAGGTTGGACTTTCATCCTCTTCAGATCCCCAAGGCTTCCGAGGAAGAAGAATGAGGTTCCTGGAATAAAGTGGCTGAGATTGAAGAGCGATACGTGCTCCTGGTGTGGAGGGGGAGTAATAGCTACTTAAAGTCCTTACTAATGGATGGCCCTCTAGGGTTTCTAAGTGACAAATTACTGATAGACCCAAACGATCTCTTTAACTTTTACTTTAAAGTCCTGCTATAATGTATTTTTTTGGAGAGGTTTTTGCTATAGGGCATGTGCACTCGCTAGAAAGACAGAGAAAGACAGAGAGACAGAAAGTGAGAAATCACCCCCCAGGGGGGATGGCCACGCTGCAATCCCTTCTCCTCCATTCTCCTCTCGGGATCTTGGGCACACATGCACATGCGCCTGGTGTGAGTTTAAGCCACCGGGTCTGGGACTCAAACCGCAGTTGACTACATGGGAGTCCAGCAACATAGCCATTATGCTAACTGCTGGTGCCCTGCTATAATGTATTTTTATTTGTGTATTTATTATTTTATATGTTTAATTAATTTCACAAGAGACAAAGAGACAGAGACAGAGAGACGGTCACCCCAACTGGTCTTCATGCCATGACTCAAACTGTGGTCGGCTACATGGGAGTTCAGTGACATAGCCATTACGCTCTCTGCTGGTCCCAACTTGGCCATGTTTTAAAGATGAAAATACCCACTATCTCTCTCTCCCTCCTCTGTCTTCCTGGTTCTCTCTGGCAGCTGCACTCCCCCTCTAGAAAAATTTTAAAAAGAGAAAAGATGAATGAAAGGCATCAGTGAAAAATACTAGTGGTATAGACGCAGTGTCTAGTACCAGTCTTTGGTGAGAGTGCAGCTCTGGGATCCTTCTCTGCACTCGTGGCCCAGTGCTTTTCCCCTCAATGACGGGGCCATGCAGACAACACAAGCTGGTAAAGAGGCTGTCTCCCACGTCTAAAGGCCAGGCCTGGGCTGGGAAGAAACTGCGAGACAAGGACGGCGGGTTTACTAACTCTCCTTGTGTCGTGTTACTGGCCTGTAGTCAATTTTTCTGCCGTGAGTTTTACTGTTATTACGGTACCCTGCAAGGGTAAAACATCACCCCCAACCATTACAATAAAGCCAGTTAGTGATCCTGTAGGAATGTGGTTTCCTAAGATGGTGGGAGAGGGAAGTTTGAGACTCCCCCACCTGTCTGTTTTAGCCAAAATTAACATATGTTAAGATTAAGTTAGTATAAGCGAAATTAGCATTAGTAACATATGTAGATTAAGTTAGTTTAAGGCTAGTTTTATGTAAATACCCCTTGCTAAAGCTACAGGCCAAAGTTAGCTCTGCTAGGCAAAGTCAGCACAT
>NW_006159673.1:970464-977489 GCF_000334495.1 Tupaia belangeri chinensis | reverse complement strand
ACAAGATCATCTTCCTTTCCCATATAAGATCATAGACTCACCCTCTATTGTTGCAATGTATGGATAGTCCATATATTAACTGTGTCTTTACTTAGCAAGACAAGATTTCCATCTAGGTCTTTGTAACCAGCAATGTTGCCGCCCTGGCCCAGGACTGAAGTTATCAAACTGGCCCGGGACTGAGGCTATCAAACATCCTGCAAGCCCCCTCTTCCAAAGAACCTTCCCAGTAATCAAGATCTAAGAAGATAGAACAAATGGACTTCCTCATTCTAAAAACTGCGATTGATTTTTACCTGATCTGACAAGACAAACAGTATGTTTTATAATTAATGTTTCCATGCTTTGTACACCTTGTTCCTTAGAGTAAATTTTTTACTACCCCTCACCCTCCTTACTTCCTAAACCTCCCTCAATAAATACGCATGTCTTAATAGCCATGGGGCTGCAGTCCAGAGTTTTTTTGCTCTGACTGTAGCCGGCTAAAAACATGTTAAAAAGTATTGATGTTTTAGCCTAATTCTGTTCACTTGCACCACCTCTGATGAGTCAACCCACCCCGGTCGAGGCTGGCCCCCGGCACCACAATAAGGATGGGAATAGGCAGAAATGATGAAAAGAAAGAAGGAAGATGGTTAAAATTGCGAAGTACCAACTGCATGCTTCATACACTATGAAAAGGGATTTGCACCTATTTTACATATGGAATTTGCAGAATCAAAGTTTTCATGTATCTTTTCTCTGCATCAGGGAGTCAATATAGTATCTATTTCATAAAGAAAGAGACAATAGAGCTATCTGACTTGGTGGACACAGGAGGAAAACTAGTTTGCAAATTAAGTAGAATAGTTATCTTCCCAAATCAGGTGATAACTAAAATAATTAACAGAAAGAGGATTAATCAGACTAATTACCCGCATGGGGCTGGCAGGAGGCATGGTGGTTAAAGGCATTGGACTACCACATGGCCAACTGCGGTTTGAGTCCCAGACCTGGTGGCTTGGTTTCCTCACTCTCTCTTTCTCTCTCACTCAGCCCCTCTCTGGTCAAATACATAAATAAAGTGAAATAAAATAATTCTTTTTTTAAAAAAAATTAGATTGGGACCAGCAGTTGGTGTAATGGCTATGTCACTGGACTCCTATGTAGTCGACTGGTGTTTGAGTCCTGAACCCGGGGGCTTAAACTCCCACCGGGCACGTGTGTGCGCGCGTGCCCAAGATCTTGAGAGGAGAATGGAGGAGAAGGGATTGCGGCATGGCCATCCCCCCTGGAATGGTGATTTCTCGTTTTTTTTTCTCTCTGTCTCTCTCTGTGTTTCTGGCCAGTGCATGCACCCTACAGCAAAAAAAAAAAAAAAAAAAAAAAAAAAAAAAAAGAAAAAAAAAAAAAAGACCAAAAAATCAAAACGCTCCAAAAAAATCAGACTAATTACCCCTTTCACCCAGGGCAGTTTTTAAAATTTTATCTGATTTTCTCATCTTGTTACAGCTATATTTCATCTTAATTGTTTTATTATTTAATACTGGTTTATTAACTATGATAAATGAGATAGATCAGTATGGTTTTTAAACTTTTCTCTTTGGGAAAATTAATTCTTTGTTCTAAGCATTTAATTAAAGAAATAAGCTGAAATGAAGCAGAACAGTTGTGGCTACACAGCAGGCTGAGGGCACACGAGAGGCCTGGATTTGGTTCCTGGCCCACTCTTCAAAGCTGGGCACTGGTGAGTATGTGGGATCTCAGCTAGTCACTGCTGAGGCAGGAGGAGCGCGACAAGACAGACCATCTCAAACACACCGCACGCCTCACGCACACCCTAAGCCACAGCTAGCCACAAAGACAGTTTGAGGGCAATTGACAGCTGATTGTTCATTGGTCCTTCCGCTCACCATCAGCGATGCATTTTACTTAGCACGGTGTAGGCGCAGGATGTTTTCCTGTGGGAGTGGAGAATCCTGAAGGAGGAGCACCATGACTCTCACTCACATTCTGCCTGATGCCCACTAGGTGTCTCCCAAGGGAATGGCCATGCCACAATCCCTTCCCTGCCATTTGTTTTGGGGGTTTGGGGCATGCATGTGAGCCCAGAGTTTTTCAAGCCACCAGGTCTGAGACTGAAGCCGTGAAGTTGGCCACGTGGAATCTGACCACCACGCCACCATGCCCCCGCTGGCCCACCTTCTATTATCTATAGTCATGGATCCAGGAAAGCGTGGCTTCCGTGGGCCGATGGTCAGGCGTCGTACCTATAACTTACGGTTCTGCCGTAGGCGACTGGTACGGTGGCAGAGTCCCCGCGTGTGAGCTAATTTCCTCTGCTGCCTGTTTCATATTTAAACCTAACTTGGTGACCGTGAAATGTAGCTTCTCGAGCTTTCTTTAGGAAGCTCCTGAGAGAAATCCGAGTTCTCTTAGATGATATATGTCCTTGCTGCAAGCGCATGTCAGAATGGCATTTTTGTGACTCTGGGTACATTGCGTTTTTCTGATTTTCCTGACTGGTCATCTGAGGGCAAATTAAAAATCGATTCAGAATGAAGAAAAGACGTCTCTGAAGGCAGTCGTATCGAATTCCGAGCCATAATAAAAAGCCGTGTAAATATCATGTCTGAATTAACATGGAAAAGTGCCTGCGGCTTTCTGAGATTAATTGATTGACAAGACGGAGTTTCCTTGAGACGAAAGTGCCCCTTCTATCGAGAAAACCGTATAAAATGGAGAACATTTTATTCCACTGAGGAGGACTAAGCTTGACTCAAGCATACTAATAGCTCATACGTATCATCTCACCATCTACTTCATTAAAATATTCTTTAGGTTTGTCAGGCTGACAGGTAGCATGGTGGTTAAGGTGCTGAACTCCCACATGGCTGACCATGGTTTGAGTCCCGGACCTGGAAGCTTGCTTTCTCTCTCTCTCTCTCTCTGGTCAAATTGAATAATAAAAAATAAATAAAATAAAATAAAATAAATAATTCTAAAAAATATTTCTTAGCTTTCGGTCCTCTCTTTGTTTTGTTTAGCTTTATGTTGCTGTATCAGCACTTGAGGCCCATGTTATCTTAGTTAAATAAGGCATTTCTGAAATCAAAAAGATACTGTGTTCTTTTTTTTTTGGAGAGGTTTTTGCTATAGGGTGCGTGCGCTCGCCAGACAGAGAGACAGAGAGATAGAAAGCGAGAAATCACCCTCCAGGGGGGGATGGCCACGCTGCAATCCCTTCTCCTGCACTCTCCTCTCAGGATCTTGGGTACGCACGCATATGCGCCCCATGTGAGTTTTAAGCTACCGGGTCCGGGATGCAAACCGCAGTTGACTACATAGGAGTCCAGCTACATAGCCATTACGGTAACTGTTGGTCCCTTGTTTTTGTTTTTAAGAGGTTTTAACTTTAGGGTGCATGTGCTCACAAGATAGAGAGAATGAGAGGGAGAGACAGAGACAATGAAAGGGAAAGTGAGAAATCACCCCTGGGGGCGGGGGATGGCCATGCCACAGTCCCTTCTCCATTCTCCTCCTGGGATCTTGGGCATGCATGTACACGTGCCCAGAGTGATTTTCAAGTCCTGAATCCAGGACTTGAACTGTGGCTGGCTATGTGGGAGTCTGGCCATGTCACCCCTACACCTCTGCTGGCCCCTAAGGCAATGTTTTTAGGTGGGAGGTGCCGCAGGGCTGTTGCACCCTCACTCCATTATTTACCAAGTAGCAATGCCAGGTGATAAGTTAATCACCCTGAGGCCTTGTTCCTCCAGTTGTAAAATGATCTTTACCCAGAAGGTACCCGGCAGGTACTGGCTGTCTGACAACTATTAGGTTTTGTCTTCTCATGTATTTAATGTATGCTGTATTATGTTTATAAAATAGAATTACAGGAGCTGGCAGGATTTTTTTAAGTTTAAAAGGTTACATATATTTATATTGTACATATTTGTTTCTGAAATTTGTTTTAGTTTTAGGTTCAATGGGTCAAGAGTTCTGCCCTTTAAAAATTGCTTGTTTATTGTTTTTTAAATTCTTCCCAGTTAACCGTGCACGCGGAACTTCCTGCCTCCTAGCTGTGTGTTTCGACATAGACGTGTATGCACATGCCAGGCATCCCACACGCCTGGCGCAGGGAGTGGGGGCCTGAGCAGGCGGGCGACACTAGTTAGAAGCCGTGTAACCTCTGAATTTCAGTGAAGGTCTGACCGTGAAAGGCTGTGAGGTCACGTAGGAGCTTCTGAATACTCTCCCAGCTGGCCGCTGAGGGCCGGTTGCAGGAGAAGGCCCGACCGTGAGCAGGGCACCGTGCCTTTCCAACCAACCCTCCTAATGTGCCATCCTGTTTTCTTTCATGGTTTTAACATAGTTTTAATTGCCAAAGGGCCTATGCACTCACCAGAGAGAGACAGAGAGACAGAGACAGACAGACAGAGAGCACCCTCATTGGGGCATGGTCACACTGTAATCCTTTTTTCATTACTCCACCTTGTCAGGATTTGGGGCACACATACCTGGTGTGTTTTTCAAGCCACTGGGATCGGGATTCGAACCATGGTTGACCGTGTGGGATCCAGCTTTCTAGGCACAGCACAGCACTTAATCACTGTGGTAAGGGCCAGCCCGACATAATACTTTTTGTTTGTTTCCTTTTTTTTTTTTTCCTTTGCTATAGAGCACATGTGCCCACTGGAGGCAGACAGAAACAGAAAGAAAGGGAAAGTGAGAAATCACCCCCCAGAGGAGATGGCCTTGCTTCAATCCCTTCTCTATTCTCCTCTCAGGATTTTGGGCTCTTACACACAAGTACCTGGTGTGGTTTTCAAGCCACCAGGTCCGGGACTTGAACCGTGCAGTCGGCCATGTGGAATCCAGGTGCCCAACCTCCCTGCCATCTGCTGGCCTACATAGTGGGTTTTAAAAGTTACATATTGATGGGAACCAGCAGTTAGCGTAATAGCTATGTTGCTGGACTCCCACGTAGTCGATCGTGGTTCACGTCCTGGACCTGGTGGCTTAAAACTCACGCCAGGTGCGTGTGCGTGTGTGCCCAAGATCCTGAGAGGAGAATGGAGGAGAAGGGATTGCGGCGTGACCATCCCCCCTGGGGGGTGATTTCTCGCTTTCTGTCTCTATGTCTCTCTCTCTCTGTCTGGCGAGTGCATGCACCCTATAGCGAAAACCTCTCCAAAAAAAAAGAAAAAAAATTATATATTGACCATATCAATCTTTGTTATCAAGATATGGTCATTTAAGTCAAAATTCCTCACACTTCTTTATGAAACCCGATCCTTGCTTTCTTCCATTTTTGGCGGCTTAGACACTGCTTGAGAGCTACCTGAGCGAGCCGTGAAGGAACTAGCCACCTTCACTGTCTCCAGGGATGCTTGGTGCTACTTGGTTGGAGGGCTACAGAAGTGAGGGGCTTCCTTTCTTCCCTCATTTTTTGTCTTTTCTCTCTCCCGTGAGGCCACTAGTGACATTGGCAGAGGTGGGGGTTAAGGTGGGGCCTAGGAGCGATCACAGTGATGACTAAGAGCTCCCACTGCCTCTCCGAAGTTCTGAAATGAGTCTTACTAGGTCAGAGCAGAGTGACCACGTTGAAGAACTGGATCGCAGTGCAGGTCCCCTGTGTCCCGGCTAGATCTCTGCCAGTCCCGGGACCATTTTTGATGTGCATACCTGTTTTCACCTGCGTTTCCCTCCCAGATCCCTGCTTTCATCCGACCCCACCCTACTGTGCTCCAAGCCCATCCTCTTTCCATTAGTCTCATCACAGTGAACTGTGTCTAAACCGTGTAATGAAGCACAGTCCTTCCTGCAGGGCACAGGTAGACCTCAGCAGGGAACGCAGGAGGTGTATGCTGCTGGCGCTGGGCCGAGGTCGTGCTGCTGCAGTGTGCTGCAGGGCTCGGCAGGGCCCCCACGGAGCGGAACAGCACAGACTCACAGTACGAAGGGGCACCTGCCTTAAACAACAACCACCGGCATTCAGACCAGTGGATCTTGACTATAAAGAAATTAAGGCATTCATACGTATTTAAAAGTATGTATAATTAATTTTAGATTAAAATAATAAAATATAGAACTTAAAAATATTTTTTTCTATAGGGCACGTTCACTTGCCAGAGGGAGACAGAGACAGAGGCAGAGAGAAGGGAAGTGAGAAACCATCCCCCGGGGGTAAGGTCACGCTGAAATCTCGTCTCCATTCTTCTCTCAGGATTTTGGGCACGTGTCATACACGCCCAGCGTGGTTTTCCAGCTGCTTGGTCTGGAGCGTGCACCACGGAGTCAGCCAGGTGGGATCCAGCCACCTGAACCTGCTGGCCCATAGAAACGTTCTTTTTAAAGAAAAAGTTTGGCCATTCCTTTCCAAGCGCCGTTGAGGGGACTGTTCAGTCCATTCAATGAGTGTCCGTTGACATTCTCTTGCGAGCTGAACGTCCCAGGTGTTCATGGTGAGTTCCGGTGAGTTACGGTGCTTCCTTCCTTCTTAGGAGATAAACCTAGAGGGCCATTGGACCTGACGACACCAAATACTCAAAGCTTACAATTACCCCTGTCCGCCATTGAGCCTGCGTTCCTTCAGCTCTTCTGGGAATGTCATTTCCGGGACGTGTGTGTCCAGTGTGAATGTGTCACATAAGCCTATGTCCCTGTTCGGCGGACAGTTACATTCCTCTGTGTGAGGTAATCCATTTCTTGGAGGATGTTTTGCAGAAATCAGCATTTCTACACTCCGGGACACTGGGGTGAGGAGTGTCTGGTCCTACATGGCTGGGTGCCAGAGGCCCAGAAAACGAGCTACTTCTTGAGGTACGTGCCACTGTGGCCCTGAATGGGGGGCCAGCTTATTTTTTCTAGGCTTTGTCTCTTTCTTAGTATATACTTGAATAGAATATCTAATAGTAATTTATTTATTTATTTATTTATTTATTAAGGTTCCCCCCCCCATCAAGCATGTGTGCTCACTGGAGAGACAGAGACAGAGAAAGGGGAAGTGAAAAATCACCCCCCAGGAGGATGGTCACACTGCA
>NW_006159673.1:966939-968976 GCF_000334495.1 Tupaia belangeri chinensis | reverse complement strand
GTGGTCGGCCATGTGGGAGTCCAGTGCCTTTAACCACCATGTCACCTGCCCCCTCCCCCCACCGTGGGTTTATAAGGAGAGGCAGTGCCGCAGACAGACACCCACATGGACACGGACACACTTGCTCTGCTCAGGCTCTGGCACCCCGCCATGTTGGTGATGCGAGTGCGCCCCCTGGACCTTGGGCCTCTAAATGGTGAGATGAATAAACACTTCTCTTAAATACCACACTCAGGTAGTATTCAGTAATTTGCAGGAATTGAGTAAAACACTTGGACAGTCCCTTTTCTGGAGTGTGAGCAGGGCCCAGTGAGTGAAGAAGCGGGGCACCCACATGACGTGTTTCTCGCAGAAGACACCGCAGTTCCGGTGGCAGGCACGCTAGGGCAGGGCCCACTTTTAGGACACGTGAGCAGCCTTCTGGAGAGGTCTGTGTTGTGAGGACCCGAGGCATCCTGGCGAGTCAGTGAGGACCTTTGCCAAAGCCCATGTGAGTGCGCCATCTTGGGAACCAGTGGGACCTTCGGGTCAGTGAGCCGCACCTGCCTCTCGACTACGGGAGGGTCCCTCTGCCGGAGGACCAGGAGCGTGTCCGTATTTCTGACTGCAGTTGTTGTGCCGCAATGTTGCTCTTAAAACGTCCACGTGTAGAGCAGCTTACCCCAGAGGAACAGATCCAGAGACGCTTTGAAGAGGAAGAGTAATCGGAGCTGGTTCTGGAAGGAGCAGTAGAATTATTTTCTTTTTAGTATAGAAGTTGAGGAAGACATTCTAAGCACAGCAGGTGTCACAAAGTGACAGAAAAGTCCTGATGTATTAGGATATAATGTCCCCAGATTCAATGAGTTTAGTGAGATAAAATATTGTGCACAGTAAGAATGGCATGAGTGGAGATGTAAACTTGGGCAAGGTCTTCTGCAAAGCCAAGTTTAGCCTGTTCTGGAGGTCGTGGAGAAACCACCACAGGTTTTGGTTTTGAAGATAAGTTTCTTCTTTCTTCACGATAGGGTGTTTGTGCAAGCACATGAGAGAAACGGAGGGAGAGAAGTGGGGGAGAGGGATGAGCAGCCTCCGGGCTAAGGCGTGTCCCAGGCCCCTCCATGCCGCCTCTGGCACACATGCGTGTGCCCAGTGTGGTTCAGGCTGACCGAGCAGGGGTCTGAGCCGCAGATGCCGTGTGGGATCTGGCTTCTTTGAGCAGTGCATCACTGTGGCACCATGGAGTGGCCCAAACAACAGGTTTTAATCAGGTTTTAATATGATATGGTGAGATTTGGATCGGAGACAGTGGATCTTGTCTGCTGGGTAAGCCGGCTCGCGCTGCAGAGACAGAGAGGCTTGCTCTCCTCAGCAGTGGTGAGGGGGACCTGCTGCTCCAGCGGCAGACAGACAAGGTGTGCTTCCTTCCAGGTACACTCGTTAACATTTTTCTTGTATTTAGTGCGTGTGTACACATGTGTGGTGCTTTTCTCTTCTTTTTCTGAGAGAGATTTTTGCTGTAAAGCACATGTATTCGTGAGAGAGACAAAAAGTGAGAACTCACCCCCCTGCGGGCATGGCCACGCTGCAATCCCTTCTCTTCCAGTCTCCTCTTGGGATCTTGGGCATGCATGCACATGTGCCTGGTCTGGGACTCGAACTGCGGTCAACTAGATGGGAGTCCAGTGATGTAACACATTATGGCATCTGCTGGGCCCTATGTGATGTTTTTAGAAGGGTCTTGCTGTGTCACCACCCTCCTACCTCAGCCGCCTAAGTAACTGGGGTGACAGGCATGCACCGTCGAGCCTGGTTTTTTAGGGTAGGTGGAATCCAAGCCGGTCCTCCCATGTGACCTCAGCCTCACGAGGGGTAGCTTTCAGTGTGTACCGCTGCAACGAGGCTCAAGATATTTCTGAGGCTGAATCAGTATTGAAGTTTGAGGGTCAAAGTGCACAGCTGAGTCAAATAAATTTGATTAATTAAAACAAACTTTTTTGGGTTTTGTTTTGCTATAGGGTGTGTGTGCTCACTGGGAGACAGGGAGAGAGAGAGAGG
>NW_006159673.1:965499-966774 GCF_000334495.1 Tupaia belangeri chinensis | reverse complement strand
TCTAGCCCCCTTACTCCCCCCACCATGCCACTTGGCTGGCCATAAATCTCTCTCTCTTTTTTTTTTTGTAAAGGTATTTATTTCTGAGGGAGAGACAGACAGACAGACAGCTCCAAGAAGGTCTTCACACTTCACCCCGCCCGGCCGTGGCCACCTGAAGCACAGGCACGTACTCCCCTGCCCCGTGTGCACGGGAGGACCTCGGACTCAAACCCGGGCCCTTTCCCTGTGGGTCCTGCACTGCAGTGCATCCGTTACTGCTGTGCCACTTGCTGTCCCCCTCCTCATGATTATTTCTGACAAATGTCACTACTATACAGAATACCACAGGCATGTTTTCATTTATTCCAATGAACAAGCAAAATCCTGTGAAAAAAATCGAGAAAGGGGGTGGAGAGCATTAACTCAAGAGTGATATTAAAATCTCCAGTCGCAGCAGTACTGGGGAAGCCGTCCACAAGAGGCTCTCCGGGTAGTCTCCGCGCTGAGCAGTAACGGAGGCGTCTCTGACGAGGATGTGAGAGGCGAGGAGGCTGGAACAACCTGTTCGTCTGCCACAGCACGAGGATGGGGGAGCCTGCTCAGGAACGCGCAGCTCGGAACACAGAGGCTGTTCTCCTGCGAGTGCTTGTTTGTGCTTGTCCCTCAGGAATCCACCTTCAGAAACGCGGCAGGGAAGGAATGTGTCGTGCTTCCCTTCAGGAGGCCCGAGTGGGGGTGTGAGCAGGCGGGAGCGAGATCACGCAGGGCCCCCACTGTGTCCTGCTCCCCACGCCTCCTAGGTCCCGGGTGAGGGATGGGGTTGCGAGGTCTGTGACAGCTCTCCCTTGGTGAGAGTGCGCCCCCACTCACCTCTCACCGTCCCACTCCACACTCCACCCTGAAATGTCAGTGCTGGGGACCGTAGTTAAGACACAACTCTGGGGACCAGCAGTTAGCGTAATGGCTATGTGGCTGGACTCCCATGTAGCCGACTGCGGTTCACGTCCCGGACCCGGTGGCTTAAAACTCACGCCGGGCACGTGTGCGTGCATGCCCAAGATCCCGAGAGGAGAATGGAGGAGAAGGGATTGTGGTGTGGCCATCCCCCTGGGGGGTGATTTCTTGCTTTCTGTCTCTCTGTCTGTCTGGCGAGCGCACGTGCTCTATAGCAAAAACCTCTCAAAGAAAAAAAAAAAAAAGAATACAACTCAGCTTGGCTGAGTGGCTCAGTGGTTAAGGGAGCCGGATCCCGCATGGCCAACCATGGTTTGAGTCCCAGCCCCCAGTGGCTTG
>NW_006159673.1:961792-965184 GCF_000334495.1 Tupaia belangeri chinensis | reverse complement strand
CTCCGGCGTCCATCTGACTGTGTCCCCACGTCAGCGAGGAGGTGCAGGGCCCTCTGAGATTTGCCCCGCGAGTCTTGGGGGCCAGAAGGAGTGAGACTGACAGTTTTCCTATCCTGCTCGTTGTAGCTAGCCCTCTGAGATTTGCCCTGCGAGTCTTGGGGGCCAGCAGGAGTGAGGCTGACAGTTTTCCTATCCTGCTCGTTGTAGCTGACGCGACTCCACTTCGTCCACAGGCCTTCTCAGCCCGCAGGGCTGCTGCTTCCTCTGTCTCTTACTATTATCAGTTTTTAACCCCAAACAGATTTCTGGTACTTCTTTATCTACTGCCCTCAAACAAACACAATGACATTAGACTTTGATATGTAAGACCTTCAAAACGTTTGTGGGACAAAAAGTGAAATTAGACTACAAGTTTCTATTAATGCAAAACAAAACAAAACAAAACAAAACAAAACCATGCATAATTTTCTCAGTATACATATTTCCATGAACTTTTTTCCATGAACTTTTTGAAGGCCCCCCCCCCCAACACCTGGCAGAGGACAAGGAGACGGTTAATCACTGCTCTTGCTTCTACTTCCTTTTGTTTTGTTTCCTGTACGTGCACAGAGCTCGTGTCCCCTCTCTGCGCATGAGAGAGAGATCAGTCGGGTCTCTGACATGCAGCTCTCTTTTAAGACCTGAGATACTTTAAACCATGCTTTCTAAATGGCAATGAGGATGCAGGGAGGAAGTTCGAAGGGGCTGCGCTGGCCAGGCTGTGCTTCAGGAACGAGCCAGCCCAGAAATCTCGGTGCGTTAGTAACACTGGCAAGCCTTTTGGCATACCTGGAAGTGCTTCAGGGCAGTGTTGGAAAAGTCCTGACACATTTTTGCATAGAAAAACATAGAAAAATACATCGTGACTTTTCTGAAGACCCGATAGGATCCATCTTTTGTTTTGATTTTTAGGTTTTTGCAAGAGGGCACATGCACTAGCTCGAGAGAGACAGAGGGACAGACGGAAGGAAAGCGGGGAGGCACCCTCCAGTGGAGCATGGTCACACCACAATCCCTTCTCCATCCTGCTGGAATTTGGGAGCACTGGTATGCACATTCAGTGTTTCTCAAGCCCAGGGCCGGGACTTAAGCCATAGGGTCGGCCATGTGGGAACCGAGTCCCTTAACTACAAGGCCATGAGCTGCTCTCCAGGGTGCATCTAGACGCATCATGTCAACGGCGGACTTTCACATTCATTGAGGGAGGTGACGACATCAGTGCAGTCTCTCAGGGCTTCTTACTGCCTCGGCCTGGAAGTGGCATGTTACTCGTATTCACAGTCATTTCTCAGCAGAGCTGGCACTCTGGCTCCCCGGCTCCAGGGGCTCAGAATGTGAGGTGCACAGATGTGGGTGAGGCCTGCAGGTCCGTGCTGAAGCTGTTACATCATTCTGACTGAAATAAGGGGATAGAGTTAGAAAACATTTGTGGGGGCAAGTACTTCATTTTATTTTGTTGCTTTTATTTCTTTTCTAAGTCTATTATTGTTTTTATTTGATTTACTTTAGATTTTTGTCACAGGCATGTACAGTTGCCGGAGAAAGACAGAGAGAGACAGTGAGAGGGAAAGTGAGAAATCGTGCACACACATGCACCCAGCGTGATTTTCAAGCCTCTAGATCTGGGACTTGAACCACGATTGAGCATATGGGAATCCAGTGCCTGAACCACCAGGCCACCTGCTGACCCTGCTTTTGTTTTGCTGGTACACGTTACACAAGTGGGGACACCGAAATGCAAACAGAGGCCCACCCAGTTCAATGTGCCGGCCTGTCTGTGACCTCTCACTCCTCTGCGTTCTCCCCTCTGCCGTGGCTTTGCAACCTCTTGGTTTCTGGCTGTCTTGCACGTGGGTAACCAATATTTCACACACGATGCAGAGCTGAGCTGTGGGACTGTAGTTGGGCTTCTGTGTCTGCAAAGTGGCAGAGTGCTTATTTCCGTTTTCAGATAACTTCATCCTAAAGAGGAACGTCTTGTTTCTGGAAAGAGGTTTTTCAAAGGCACAAGGAACAAGAGACAGACCGTTAAGATGGAAAGATGAAACATTTTTTTTTTTCACATATAGAACTATTTTCCTTACGTTTTCTCATCGAAAACATAGTCTGACCTTGTGAAAATATAGAAATAGAGAGGAAATTTTCCTACAAGAGGAAAAAGACCCTACGATTCTATTATCCAATACCCCTTGCGTCAGGATGGCCTGACCGGGCCAGCGCACAGCTCCAGTCTCAGCGGCAGGTGGAGCACGTCTGTTGCTCGTGAGTATAAAGTCTCTGTGGATGCTCACACCTGACGCGCTCCCCAGCAGCTCTCTGCCAGGCTCGGGGTTCTCGGTTACCTTCCTCTTGTGCAGCTTTGATCTTCTCCCCGCAGCCTGGAAGGCTGATGTGGAAAGCGAGGAGGCGGGAGGGATCAGTGACTACTTAGACTCGCCAGCCCGGAAGCCACACGCAGCGCTTCAGTCACATGATAGAGTTCCAAACTGGTCTCGTGACTCTCCTTAAAGGAAAGAGGGCAGGACATCAAGTTGCCACTTCCCAGCAACAGCGTCACTCTAGGGAAGGAGGTCAGCCTGCCACCTCTGCCACTCCACCATGGATGTGTATCTTCAGACCACTGCTCCGAGACCCAAATACTCCGACACCGTCAGACGGTAACACATTGCAAGTCACTCCACCCGCGAGTCAGACAAGTCGTGAAAACTGAAATGTGGGGCCAGATGGTGGTGCTGTGGTGAAGCGCGATGCTCGGCAGGGTAGTCCTCTATGGGAGGTTCCTGGTTCAAGACTGGAGTCTTCCCTGAGTACTGGGCACACACTCGCCCAGGATCCAGAGTGGGTGAAAGCTGGGGGTGGATCGTGGTGTCAGGACCCTTTTGGGAGTGTTATCTCTCTCTCTCTCTCTCTCTAGTTCTCTACCTTTCCTGCACATAGAAGAAATAAATTCTTAAAGTGAGATGTGTTTCATCAAATTCGATGCTCTATTAAAAATTTACAGAAGGCAACTAATAGGAAAAGATTGGTTTTACTAGGAAAACAATGAAAGAAAATTGAAAAAAAAGTAAAAGTAAACTCTTGCTTTCTTTGTATAAAATATGTCAACAGAGTCTATCAAAATGTCACATTGTGCCTCATAAATATATACATTTTTATCAATTAAAAATAAAATAAAATTTATTGGGACCAGCAGTTAGTGTAATGGCTGTGTTGCTGGACTCCCATGTAGTCGCCCGCGATTTGAGTCCCGGACCCGGTGGCTTAAACTCACGCTGGGCGTGTGTGCGTGCATGCCTAAGATCCGGAGAGGAGAATGGAGGATAAGGGATTGTGGCGTGGTCATCCCCCCTGGG
>NW_006159673.1:937778-961744 GCF_000334495.1 Tupaia belangeri chinensis | reverse complement strand
GGCAGGCGCCCTATAGTGTAAATCTCTCCACCCGCCCCCCCCCAAAAAAAAATCACACAGCAGCACATGTGCTTGCGTGCCCCAAATCCTGGGGGGGATGGACATGGAGAAGAGAGGACTGCATCCTGACCTCACCCGCCTGAGGATGGCTTCCTCTGTCTAGGTGTCTTTCTGACAAGACGACAGAGTCTCTATGTGAGCGGTCCTCAACAAGTTCAGGGAAAATGCATATTCTGAATAACTATGCTTGCATTAAAAAAATTTTGCCACAGAATAAATTTGTACTTGAAGTCCATTTTCAGTAGACTTCTTAAAGTTCTCTCTTATTTGTCACCCAACAAACGTAACCTGATGTTAATCGAAGCAATAGTGAACAGGCTCCGTGTTATTGACTAGACTGCAGACCATGTTTGAATCTTACTGGTTACCTCTGCTGTCCCTTCCCTATCCGTATCCAGCTCAGAATCCCACACTGCATTTAATCGGCCTGTGTCCTTAGTTGTCTCCAGTCTGGGACGGTTATGTAGTCTTGCCTGGTTATTCGTCTACCGTAAGACCTTTGCTTTCTTCTTTTCTTCTTCTCTTCTCTGCTCTTCTCTTCTTCTCTTCTCTGCTCTGCTCCTCTCCTCTCCTCTCTTCTCCTCTCCTCTCTTCTCTTCTCTTCTCTCTCTTTTCTTTTCTCTTCTTTTTTTTTGAGAGATTTTTGTTATAGGGCCCACGTGCTTACCAAGAGTCGGAGAGAGAGAGAGAAAGTGAGAAATCACCTCCCATGGGGCATGGCCATGCCACAATCCCTTCTCCTCCTGGGATTTGGGCACACATGCACATGCACCTGGTGTGAGTTTCAAGCCACCAGGTCTGGGACTCAGACTGTGGTCAGCCATGTGAGAGACTAGCACCTTCACTGCTGGGCCACCTGCAGGCTCCAACCTTGAGACTTTTAAAGGGTTCTGGTTAGGATTTTGTCCCTTGCTTTGAGTTTGTCAGATGTTTTCTTCTGATCATGCTGGGTTACAGATTTTCATAAAGAATGCCACCAGGTGAGGTGGTATTCTCGTCGCATCATATTAGGGGAAGAGGATGCTAACATGACTTGTCGCTGGTGCTCCTAACTGCCATCACTTGGTTAAGGCTGTGTTGGCCAGAAGTCTTTGGTCTGCTTTTTCTGTATTGAATAATCACGGTAGGCCAGCCCCATGGCACAGCGGTTAAGCACAGTGCATTGGGAGCTAGATCCCACATGGCTACCATAGGTTGAATCCCAGCCCCAGCACCTTGAAAAACATGCCAGTCACATGTGCGTGTGTGTGTCTACGATTGTGATGAGATGGAGTAATGGAGGAAAAAAGGCTTGGTATGACCAGGCCCCAGTGGGGTGTTTTCTCTTTTTCTCTCTCTCTCTCTGGGGAGCTCATGTGCTCTCTGGAAATACAAGAAGGTCATTGTAATCTTACCCGGGTAGAGCCGACTGTGCTCTGTTAGATGCCGTACGTTCAGCTCAGCCCTCACGGGGACCCAGCTGTGGGTGTAGACCCTTGCTGTGAGTGTGAGCGTGCACCAGCACCCTCCTCACAGCTACGAATGCGTCACTTCAGCCTTGCTCTCAGGGAAGATAGAAGGTTGCTGTTTTTGCATAGTTTGTGTAAATTGGTGTCAGATTTGACACATAGCTGCTCAAGCACCTCAAGCTGGCAGTTCCACACTTGAGCTCATGTAACAAGTCTCAGTCAAAATGTTGCCACACAGCGCCAGCAGGTGGTATAGTGGCGAAGGCACCGGACTAGCACATGGCCAGCCCTGGTTTGAGTCCTGGGCTACATAGTAGTTTCTTTTATATAAAAAATGCAGTTTTTTGGGTGTTATTTTGTGTTTATAGGGGGAATGATTGCCTTTTCTGTCATTGCAGCCTGGCAGTGTTACTATGGAGATGTGGTTTTACAGGGTTTTAATGGTGGAAGTTTAGCACAGAAACGATATGGCTGTTGCAGCTGGTTTAGAGTTTCTCCTTCTGGAGAACCTGCTGCCACTTCCATATGGCGCTGTCGTGGAAACAGACAGGTGCTGACCTCGCTCACGGCTGCCGAGATCCCTTCTGACCAGATGCTCCTCTGAGGCTGAAGACAAAGGCCTAGTGTCCATGCCCAGGCTTGGTTTCAGCCACGTGGGCTCCAAGCCCTGGCCTCCCTCTGCCACAGCACAATGGTTCGTATTTACCGTCTCGGTCACTAACCCCAGACCTGTGCCCGTGCAGTTGTGGCTGAGTCAGGTATGTAGAGGGCCTGCAGCCAGCCAGTCCTCAGGTGAGGCTGGGCCCTTCCACTGAGCCGAGCACCAGGTGGAACTCTGGGACTCGCCGAGAGAGTCCTTCAGTGATGAGCGCTGCTCTCATAATGAGGAACTTCAAAAGGAAAAGCAGCTCAGCCGGGGTCTTACGTTCTGTGCGTATTTGAACTGATTTTGCTTGATTTTGTGTCTAATGAATGTGGTGCTGGGGCAATTTCATTAAGTTCTAAAGTGTTTCCATTACCCTAAGATATTAATGTATACTTTGTATTCTACTTTTAAAATTCCTTTTCTTTAGGAATTTTATTTTTATATCTTATAAAAGTGGACTCTCTGAGGGCCAGCAGGTGGCAAGGTGGTTAAGGCACTGGACTCCCACATGATTGACTGTGGTTCGAGTCCCAGACTCAGCGGCTTGAAACTCATGCCGGGCGTGTGTGCATGCGTGCCCGAAATCCCAGGAGGAGAGTGGAGGAGATGGAATTGTGAGGTGCTCATCTTCCGGGGCAGTTATTTTTCACTTTCCCTCTCACTGTCTCTCTCCAGTGAGCGCATGCACCCTATGGCAAAAACCTTAAACAAACAAACAAAAAGGGATCTCCATAATCATTAGACTATAGATCAAGCAAAACTTTCTCTCATTTCCTTCTTTACCCTTAGACATTATATTTGCTATGTCTAACTTAAGACAATTTCAGCAAAAATATCTTAGCACATGATAGACTGAAACATGAGGTTGTAATACAGAGAAGTTCTCAAGGACTCTCCAGGGATTAACCAAAGGGAAAATAAGAGGTGTGGCAGAAGGGGGATTGCATCCTCTCTAATCAGATTATCAAATGTTTAGAGTCCTCACAAGGCCCAGCCTCTGTGGTGTAGTGGGTGGTGTGCTGGGACGGGGGCTGGAAGCCACATGCCAACTATGGTTCAAGTCCCCAGCTCAACTGGCTTAAAACCACACAGGGTGTCCAGGCATCTGGGGTCCTGGTGGGCTGGAGGACTGGAGGAGGGGATTACAGCATAACTGAGCCCTGTGGAGAATGCTCCCCTCTCTTTCTCTTCCAGTCTCTCTCATGCCTGCACATGCTCTATCCTGAATGGAAAAAAGACAAAAGAGAAAACACTGAACAAGGAAGACGAGAGGAAGCTAATGGTATCTCTGTGCCTGCTGTGTGCAGCAGGGTCAAAGAGCAATGGCAGCTCTGCCCAAGTGGCTCAGAGGAGGCTCTCTGCCTGGCTCCCAGGGCCAGCAGGAGGAACTGGAGCAGGTGAGCTCAGGGGAGGAAAGAACGCAGAGACGCTCCAGTGAGGGCTGGAGGAGGGTGGAGGCCAAGATAAGAGGGAGCTAAGAGATTTGAAATAGACGCTGCACTCAACAGTTCTGAATGGGTCCCGTGGAGGGATAAAGGTGAAGTTCAGTCGCATCGATTTGACAGTCACAGATTATTTAAGAGTTCCGATTGCCTACATACTTAACATTTGATACATGTACCCTGAAATACTAGGATCATGGCCGGCCATGACTTGAGTGCCAGACCCAGTGGCTGGAAACTCACACCAGGTGTATGTGTCCCAAATCCCAAGAGGACAATGGAGGAGAAGGGATTGCAACATGGCCATCTCCCATGGGGGGGGTGATGTTTCACTTTCCCTCTCTCTGTCTCTCTTCTCTCCAGCGAGAGCACATGCCTTACGGCAAAAACCAAAGATGAAAAAATAAAATAAGTCTAAAGCTCAATTTTGGTGTTTAAAACTAAATACTGCAAGGGAACCAGCAGTTAGCGTAATGGCTATGTCGCTGGACTCCCACGTAGTCGACCGCGGTTCGCGTCCCGGACCCGGTGGCTTAAAACTCACGCCGGGCGCGTGTGCGTGCGTGCCCAAGATCCCGAGAGGAGAAGGGAGGAGAAGGGATTGCGGTGTGACCATCCCCCCTGGGGAGTGATTTCTCGCTTTCTGTCTCTATGTCTCTCTCTGTCTGTCTGGCGAGCGCATGCGCCCTATAGCGAAAAAATCTCTCCAAAAAAAAAAAAAAACAAAAACTAAATACTGCAAAACTTTAGAAAGGACACATATGAATGAGTCTCCTTTAAGGGAGATGGCCCATTATAATGCTTGTAAACAATGTTTCTATCCAATGAACTTAGTGGCTTTCTTAAGCCTCTTTTTCTGAAAATAACTGGCCCTGACATCGCGTGGAGTATGCGTAAGGACAGCAGTGTAGACGGAAAAGATGTCTGTGACAATCTGATGTTTGTGTTCGAGAATCAGAGGAGAGGGAGAATGGAAAAGGTCATTGGCATCTTCCTGCAGCTTCATAAATCAACTATTGCCAAACTTGAAAAGCCACTTGGAAAGAGATGGGTCAGAAAGAGGAAATCAGAGGACGTCTTTGACAGTCACTTCTTGTAAGAACACTGGAAAAATCTGCTCATCTGAGTTCTAGGCCACGTGACACAGAAAGTTTATCTAAAGACAAGAGGAGAACGGAGAAGGGAAAGGAGAAGGGAAAGAAGACTCTACTAAATTTTTGGTAGATTTTCCTTTGTCACTGCTCACAAAATTGTGGAACAGATTGCTTTTATCAGCTGTGAAAATGTTATGTATGATAGACAATCTATTAATTTAGAGCCTCAAATCAGTCACCTCTGGGGATTTGGGGAATACTTCAATACCCCGGACATGTTTCTTTTCCTATTTTTGTGGTTGGTTGGATGATTTATCTTTAGGCTCCTACCCAAGCTAGGCTAAAGGTGAGCGATTTAGTGTTTGTATAGGGTTTAGTAGACTAGAAAACCCTGGATTTGAATCCTGGTCATCACTTGGTAGCTGAGGAACCTTAAACAAGTCACTTAGCTTCTGCTTGGCTGTGGATCTTCAGCTGTCAGAGGAAGATAGGCTGAAGGTGTGGAGTCAGTAGGTGGTGTGATGCTTGGCAGTAGACTCTCATATGGCCAACCATGGTTCAGGTTCCGGACTTCATGTCTTGCTTTCTCACTTTTCTGTCTGTCTGTCTGTCTTTCTCTGGTGAGTGCATGTGTCCAATGGAAAACTAAAAAAATATATAAAATAAGAAAGATAGGTTGAGGAACCAGCAGTTAGAGTAGTGACTATGTTGCTGGACTCCCATGTAGTTGACCACGGTTCAAGTCCCAGACATGGTGGCTTAAACTCATGCCAGTCGCATGTGTATGTGTGCCCAAGATCCTGAGAGGAGAATGGAGGAGAAAGGATTGCAGCATGGCCATCCCCCCGGGGGGTGATTTCTCACTTTCTGTCTCTTTGTCTTTCTGGCGAGCGCACATGCCCTATAGCAAAAATCTCTCAAAAAAAGAGAATGATTGAGTGTGGGAGCATAAAAGAAAAAGAAGCAGCAGGTTTCTGACTTGAGATTTAAAAGAAATAAAGATTTGGGGGAGAAGAGCTCGGACTGGTGCTTAATGTTGGCCATGTAGACATGAGGTGCGTTTTAGAAATCCAAATGGAGATGTTGAGTAGACGGTTGGGTATAAAAGCCTGGAAAGATGTTCGGAAGGAAGATCAGTATTTGGGAATGGGCAGTTCATGGATAGTGTTCCAAGCCATTGCTGATACTGAGCGTAGGTGGAAAAGAGTTTGGCTGAAGGGGCTGGAGAGCAGAGCATGAATCTGAAGAAAGTGAGAAAGTGTGGTCCAGAGCAGGAAGGAACCAAGAGAGTGGATGTGCTGGGTGGCAAGGGAGTAACATTTTAAGGAGGAGAGGTCGTCACATGTGCCAGATGCTGCAGTTCTAATCAGCAGATAACTTGAGGACCAAGACATGACTAGGTGATTCACGCCGCAATCCCTTCTCCTCCATTCTCCTCTCGGGATCTTGGGCACGCACGCACACGCGCCCGGCGTGAGTTTTAAGCCACCGGGTCCGGGACACGAACCGCGGTCGACTATGTGGGAGTCCAGCGACATAGTCATTATGCTAACTGCTGGTTCCCTCCTTGGTTGAATTTTTTAAAAAAGAATTTTGAATATGTCTTCCCATTTTTTCCTTGACTGCATCATTTCAGAGAGATCTGATGTTACTCTAATGGGGTGACCTTTGTAAGTAACTTGACAGTTCTCTTTTTTTTATAGAATAATTTATTTAATGTTATTTATTTATTTAGAGAGTCTTTTTTTTTAAGAATTATTTTATTTACCTTTATTTATTATTATTATTCTCCAATTTTACCAGAGAGAGAGGAAGGAAAGTGAGAAAGCAAGCCACCAGATCTGAGACTCAAACACAGTTAGTCATGTGGGAGCCCAGCATCTTTAACCACTACATTGTTACCTGCTGGCCTGAGAGTTGTTTTTTGTTTTTTTGTTTGTTTGTTTGTTTGGTTGGTTGTTTTTTGTTTGCTTGTTTGTTTGTTTGTTGAGATATTTTTACAGGGCACGTGTGCTCACCAGAAAGACAGAGAGAGACCGAGAGACAGAAAGCAAGAAATCACCCCCCAAGGCGAATGAATGGCCACGCCACAATCCCTTCTCCTCCATTCTCCTCTCGGGATCTTGGGCACGCACGCACAAGCATCTGATGTGTTTAAGCCACCAGGTCCAAGAGTCAAATCGCGGTCGGCTACATGGGAGTCCAGCGACATAGCCATTATGCCACCTGGTTCCAGAAACACAGATCTTTATCTGAACTATAGCTGAAAATATATTTTGAGCTCATGCATTACAGTTTGAACTAGGTCCATGTCTTCAGAATCAAAGACTAAAGAAATAAATGAAAATGTACACAAATAGTCTCTATCTGAATAGGAATTAAACCTTATAAACTCACTCTTTCTGAAACGGAGTGCTTGAATATGCATTCCCTGTGGTCACGTACCCTCCCAACTTCCGTTCTGTGTTCCTTCCCGGACCTGCTCAGTCTCAGTTGATGGTGCCCCATCCAGCCGGTTGCTTTAGTCAAGAGACCTGTCTACATCCACAGTATTCCTCAGAAGCTGGACCTGCTCAGTCTCAGTTGGTGGTGCCCCATCCATCCTGTTGCTTTAGTCAAGAGACCTGTCTACATCCACAGTATTCCTCAGAAGCTGCTCCCTCCCTCCTTCTCACTGTATCACTGCAGTCTCAGCCCTTCTCACTCCCTTCTTAGGTCACGCACTAGTGTAACTGCTCTCTGCTTTCACTGCGTCTCCTATGAGCCACCAGTCAGCCAGCGTGGCCTGTGCTGCCTGTTAAACCCTCCGGTGGTTCCCCCGTGCTCATGATGAGGTCTATGTGTGGCCTTCATGACCACGTCTAAGTTTGCTTTTCTGCTCACATTACTTCGCTTGCTTTTCTTTTTAACGTACACTTGTTTTATTCATAATTTGCAATGCTCTGAGATACCAAAAGTAATTCTAATGGTTGAATTTAACAAAAAGTTTTTAACCTCATCTTACAACAGCTACTGATCCATCTCATTCAATGGCAATATTCAATGTTAAAAGGAATATAAAAGCAAACATGCACACAGTTGCACGGTTTTCATAAAAGTCTGTTTCATTATTGGTGGGTAGCGCATTTAACAGTTAAATACATTTAAATAATGTATAGGCGACTACATGACTGTAGCATTGGTAACTAGATAGCCAATTCAACTAGAAACCAGCTAACAAGTAACTGTCTAAGTATTTAAATACAGCTCTTGTTCAGAGCATCCTCTTTGGATCACCTTCTTGTGGGGGAGAGGCCTGCTGGTCACAATGGAAGTATATTAAGGCCAAGTCTGATATCCATTCCGAGGTTTCTTGGAAGCCGCCTTCGCTTGTTTTTCACCAGTACTTGCTCACTAGACTCAGACATATTGATCACCATGCCGCCTTTTTTTTTTTTTTTTTTTTGGAGCGTGCGCTCACCAGACAGAGAGAGACAGAGAGACAGAGAGACAGAAAGCGAGAAATCACCCCCCAGGGGATATGCCCACACTGCAATCCCTTCTCCATTCTCCTCCGTTCTCCTCTCGGGATCTTGGGCACACATGCACACAGCGTGAGTTTAAGCCACCGGGTCCAGGACGCGAACCGTAGTCGACTACATGGGAATCCAGCGACATAGCCATTACACCAACTGCTGGTCCCACCTTGCCGCCTCTCAATAGCTTGTACTAAATAAGGGCTTTCCTGTCTCGAGGCCTGTGTGGTCTGTGCTTTGATGTTTCGCGGCCATTTATGAGAACCATTTATTCAGGTTGTTTGTCCATTCTTTAACTGGGTTTTTCTTTCTGTTGCTGAGTTGTTTGAATGCCTTGTATGTATATCCTGGTTATTAATCCTTCATAAGATGTACAGATTTTTGGAGTGGATGTAAAGCGGAGTATGAGGTAAGAGAGAAACTGGAGATGGCACATGGAAGTTTTAGGAGTTGGCACCAAGAGAACAAGGAATCTGACAGCAGTGGGGAGCAAAACACTTGTTTTTAAGTCTGTGAGGAGCAATTGTGCAGGTGTGTGATGTGAAAGACCCTCGAATTCTCCATCCTCAGAGCCCCTTCCTGAACCATCCTACGTAAAGTACCCTCGTTCCATCTTGAAGGAACTCTCACGGCCTTCAGCTTGCCTTCACGTTGCTTGGCAGGTTCTGAGTTTATCTCGTTTACATTTTACTCTGTGTCCTTTCCTGTTCCTGCTAGAACTGAGCTCCTGGAGGGACCAGCAGTTAGCATAATGGCTATGTCGCTGGACTCCCATGTAGTCGACCGCAGTTCAAGCCCCGAACCCGGTGGCTTAAACTCACTCCAGGCACATGTGTGTGTGCGTGCCCAAGATCCCGAGAGGAGAATGGAGAAGGGATTGTGGCGTGGCCATCTCCCCTGGGGGGTGATTTCTCGCTTTCTCTCTCTCTCTCTCTCTCTCTGTCTTTCTGGCAAGTGCACACGCCCTATAGCAAAAACCTCTCCCCTCCAAAAAAGAAGAACTGAGCTCCTGGAGGGCGGGACCTTGTCTGTCATGCTGCCTGTTTGTGCAGCTGCTGAAACGGCCTGACGCGTGGGTCGCTCGGGAAATGGTGTGAAATACTTTCTGAGAAATGGAAGCCAAACCATGGATCTTTTTGTGCCTTTCAAATTTATTTATCTATCTTTAAAAAATTCACTCGTTATTTGATTTGTATATAGAGAAAGAAAGGCAGGCACCTTGAGGGGGCCTCTCCATGCCGCGATCCCCTCCCTCTCAGCCTCCCGGAGCCAGGACCTGGGCCTCCCACGTGGCTCCAGCCTTGTGTGGCGGCGGCACCCGGCAGCTGTGCTATCAAGGCTGGCCCTGCTGGGAGACGGTCCTGTGGGACGTGGCCGAGTGGTGGAGGCCTTTGTGAAACTGTGTCTCAGAGTCCCAGCATGCTCTCGGAACCGCACTACCTGGATGTGGGCCACTAACGTCTCTGAACCTCAATTTCCTCATCTGTAGAACAGGGTGAACAATGCATTCATACTTACGATGATTTTCTGAGGATTAAATGAGTTAATTTAGCATAGTGCCTGGGATAGTGGAATAAATATGACCTAATATTAATTTTTAATTCAATCATAACTCATGCTATTTCTTACCCATAGAATCAACAACTGAGGAGAAGTTTAAAAATGATTTACATAGCTTTAAAAATATTTTGAATATGCCATATGTGAAGAGATAAGCTAACGTAAGTGTCCTTAAAAGTTTCCCCACAAGGTCAGCAGTGGTGTAGTGGTTAAGGTGATGGATTCTGACCTAGCAAATGGGGGTTCAAATCCTGGACCTGGTGGTTTGAAAACCATGCCAGGTGTGTGTGTTTGTGTGTATGTGTGCCCCAAATTCCAGGAGATGATGGAGGAGAAGGGGTTGCAGCATGGTCGTCCCCCTGGGGGTTGATTTCTCACTTTCTCACTTTTTCTCTATCTCCAATGAGCACATGCATTCTAAGGCAAAAACTGGGAAAAAAGAAAAAGTTTCTCCTTTGGTGAGATTAACTTATTTATTTATTTATTTTTAGAGAAAGATTTTTGCTATGGGGCGTATGTGCTTGCCGGAGAGACAGAAAGTGAAACATCATTCCCCAGGGGCATGGCCACACCACAATCCTTCTTTCACGTTTTCCTCTCAGGATTTTGGGCACACATGCACCCTATGTGAGTTTTTAAGCTGCCGGATCTGGGACTCAAACCACAGTCGACTACGTGGGAGTCCAGCAACATAACTATTATGCCATCTGCTGGTCCTGGGAGACTAACACATTTATGAAAAAAGATTAGTGGCTCAACAAAATAGTAGCACATCCAATCCAATAATGTATGAAGGGAATGACCCAGTAAGATTGATCTCACACGGCTGGCTCGGTGTGAAATCAAGTTTGTAGTTTATCACATCTATAGACTAAAGGAAAATCACATGATCATATAGATGCAGGGAAAACATTTGACAAAACCAGCGCTTATTCATGATATACACTCTCAGTTAAACTAGGAATAGAGGAGAATTTCTGAATTTGATAAAGAATGTCTACAAAACCCTACAGCTCACATGATATTTTATAGTGAGAAGTTAAAAGTTTTCCTACTAAGATCAGGAACAAGGTAAGGTTGTCCCCTCTTAAGACTCCTTTTTTCTTTTTTTTTTTAGAGTGATTTTTGCTATATGGCATGTGCACTCACCGGAGAGACAGAGAGACAGAAAGCGAGAAATCGCCACTCCAGGGCGATGACCACACCGCATTCCCTTCTCCTCCATTCTCCTCTTGGGATCGTGGGCATTCCCACCACTTGCTCAGTGTGAGTTTTAAGCTGCTATTCAGGCGGACTTAAACCGCAGTCCACTACAAGGAAGTCCAGCAACATAACTATTAGGCCATCTGCTGGTCCCTCAGCACTCCTTTTTAAATGTCAAATTAGAAGTCCTAGCTTATAATATAGGACAAAAAAGGAAAATGAAAGGTATGATAATTGGGAAGAAATAAACAGTGTGTGTTTGAAGATGTCAAATCTCATGTAAGAATCCCATGGAGAAGTTCCGTGAAGGTGCTTCTGCTGCGGCGTGCCACACGTTGCTCTTGCTCCAAGGGAAGTGCTTAAGGGTAGCTAACCTTCCATACTGACCTGGTTTAAACTATTGGGACTCGGTGAAGAAATCATGTCAGAATTCTCCTTGAAACTTGTTCTAGTACATGGAAAATTTTTATCTAAGTTGTGCCAGGGGAACAGAACTCGCTTTCTAAAAAAAGAGGAAGAAAAATAACGAACACTTGTTACCAGAATGTGACGAGATGTTTCATGATTGAAGAGTAGAACACAGGCCGGCTCTGTGGGCTGGTGATTCAGGCAGCAGGTCCCGCAAGGCCAGCTGTGGGTTCGAGTCCTAGACCTGGTGGCTTGAGAAACACGCAGGGCGTGTGTGCCCAAAATCCCCAATGGAGGAAGTGGAGGGAAAGGGGTTTCAGTGTGATCATGCCTTGCAGGGGTGCTATTTTTTCTTCCTCTCTCTGTCTCTCTGTATGTCTCTGGTGGGCACACGTGCCCTCCACCCCCACCCCCACCAAAAAAAGGAAGAAAATAGTAAAACATACTCATTTATTTTTAAGGAAAATGCAGATAATCAAGCCAAAGCGAGGTGTGTGACTGACTGGAAGTGCATGGAAAGTTCTGTGTTATTCCATTCCAAGAGATCTAGTGCGGAGAGAACAGCGGGTTCTGGAGAATTTCACGGCTTTGTCGGGAAAACAAAGGATTCAAATGAGTCCTAGGCTTTGAGTAAATAGAAGAAGCAAAGACACAAAGAATCATTTAGGACAAGAACCTTGGGATGAAAGGGGATTCCTGTTGCAGGTCTGTGCTGAAATTACACACAGGTTCAGGTGACCAATACCCGTTCTTGGAAAGGCCAGCAGAGAGAATCACCAAGCACGCATCCTCCAAGACAGGAAGGAGAGTGAGCACCGAATTCCTAGATTTTCACTTTCTGAAATGCATTATGTTCGTTCTAGAACACCCTCACGTTTTGGAACACGTGAGCAAGCAGCAGGCCTAAGGCCACAGGCCTCATGCTCTCTTTCATGGGACTGTAAAAGAAAAGTAAAGCTTATGACTGACAGAAACCCTGAGTCCCGAACGAGATGTTAGCTAATAAACTCGCGTTCTTTTGAAGTTTCTGTTGATTTTATTCATGATAGAGAGTGTGTACACGTGACAGAAGCACCCTCCACAGGGTCCGGTCACGCCACGGCCCCCTTCCTCCCAAGGAGCCCTGCAGCCCCTCAGGACCCCAGGCGTGCACAAGCCTGCTGTGTTTCAGGTCAGCCAGGTGGGCATCTGAATCCCCAGTCAGCCAGGGTTCCCAGTGCAGTACCCAGCGTGGGAGTCTACACCACCAGGTGGGCTGGAACTCACATTTCTGTCTACTGCCAGGCCTCAGAGATATTTTTGTTTATTGATATATTTTATAAAATGTGATCAAAGTTAAACTATGAACAATGTTGGTCCCATATCTCTATGCATACAGTCAATTAATTCAATCTTATTTCTAAAACCTCATTATCAAGCCAATGAAAAGATCTAAAAGTCTGCACAGATCCAAGGGTTTTGGTTGTGTAGCTCTCTGTCCAGGACATCCCCCTGCCGTTCGTGAGGAACTGTGTCTCCTTGGAAAAGCTCGCTCTTTGAACTCTGTTCAATGTCGGTCAGGTACAATGCAGCTCCTTCCTCAACAGGCAATGTATTTTTTCTAAGAAAGGCCGCTAAAGACCTTCTAGGCAGGTTCTGGATTTGAACAACCCTCAAACAAGCGTGCCTGCATTTAACTGAAACATGGGTGCAATGTTCTGAGCTTGAGAAAACATCCTGCAACCTGTAACTTGAAGATTAATTTTGAGTAACACATGGCCAGTGTGAAATTGGCTCAAAGCTCAATCAGAAACTTGAAGAGGCGGGCAGCAGGTGGTGTAGTGGTTAGGGCATTGGACTCCCACACGGCTGCCTGCTGTTCAAGTCCTGAACCTGATGGCTTGAAACTCATTCCAGGTGCATGTGTGTGCGCACGTGCCCAAAATTCAAAGAGGAAAATGGAGAAGAGATTGTGGTATGGCCATCCTCTCTTGCCCCCAGGGGGTTATTTCTCACTTTTTATCTCTTTGGTGAGAGCAAATAGAACCCTATAGAAAACAAACAAACAGAAAAAACTTATAAAAAATAATTGAGGGGAACCAGCAGTTAGCGTAATGGCTGTGTCGCTGGACTCCCACGTAGTCGACCGTGGTTCGCGTCCCGGACCCGGTGGCTTACAACTCACGCCGGGTGCGTGTGCGTGCGTGCCCAAGATCCCGAGAGGAGAATGGAGGAGAAGGGATTGCGACATGACCATCCCCCCTGGGGGGTGATTTCTCGCTTTCTGTCTCTATGTCTCTGTCTGTCTGGCGAGCTCACGCGCCCTATAGTGAAAATCTCTCCAAAAAAAAAAAAAAAAAAATTGAGGAGGCCAAACTGGTGGCAAGGTAGTTAAAGTTCTGGATCCCATACAGCAAATAGTACAGTTCGATTCCCGAACTGGAGAGCTTGAAAAATACACTGGAGGGTCAGCAGATGGCGTAGCGGTTATGTCACTGGACTCCCACATGGCTGACCACTGTTTGAGTCCTAGACCTTGTGGCTTTAAATTTCTTGTGGCCGCATGGTGGTGCATGCCCACGATCCTGGGAGGAAAATGGAAGATAGAATTGTGGTGTGGTCATCCCCCTCGTGTGGTGATTTTTCACTGTCCTTCTCCCTGCCTCCCTCTCTTTCTCCTTCTCTCCCTGGTGAATGTATGCCTCCTAAGGCAAAAACCTCTTAAAAAAATACACCAGGAACATGTGCATGTGTGCCCAAAATATCAAGAGGAGGATGGAGGAGAAGGAATTGCAGCCTTTCTCTATCCTTTTCTCACCCTGTCCCTCACTGACAAATGCAATGAGTGCACCCTATGGCAAAACTAAAACAACGAAAAGGGAAGAAAGAAAGAAAAAAACAAGGAAAAAAGAAAGAAAAAGAAAATTTGAGGAATCACTTGCTTAAGCAGCTATAGGCAGTGATTGAAGACACAAAACTCTCAAAGAATAACGAACAATGCACAACTCAGTCTCAGGCCAGAGTGAGTTTGCAGGTGAATCCCAGGTCTCATCTGGGAGATCCTGCCATTTGACACAGAGTGGATGAATCTACAGATGGAATGGTAAATGGAATAAGTCAGAATATGAGAGACAAACATGGTATGTCCCCACCTAGCATATACAGACTGTCTGCACTCTGTGTGGCAGAAGGTGAAAATCTGGAAGACAGAAGTAGAGAGGGAACTATAGATACCAGAGACTGCATGGAGGAGGAAGGCTGTGGGGAGAGGGGCTCAGGAAAAATACTTAACAGCCACTAGAATGGATATTTTGAGAGTTTTTTGTTTAGGGCTGTGGGGAGAGGGGCTCAGGAAAAACACTTAACAGCCACAAGAATGGATATTTTGAGAGTTTTTTGTTTATACTTATTTTTTTTAAAAGACATTCTTATTTATTCCTTCTCATAGATACGAGAGAGAGACAGACAGAGGCATCACCCTCCACAGGGTCTTGACTACATGACCCATCCCTAGCCTTGGCCAGCCCCAGATCACAGATGCAGATGTGCCACGGTGTACTCGTGGAGGTCTCCACGTGGGAACCCAGAACCTTCTCACGTGGGTCAGCCTTACAGAGCATCTTACTGCCATACCGCTGTCCAGAGCTCATTTTTTGTTTTAAAGGTAATTTTATATACATTCTAGAATTGTTCACTATTTAATCTTTTAGAAACATACCATTTTTCCTTGAATAATTTTCCCATCTTAATCTTTTTTTTTTCTTTTTTTTTTTTGTTTGGAGAGGTTTTTGCTATAGGGAGCGTACGCTCGCCAGAAAGACAGAGAGAGACAGAGAGACAGAAAGCGAGAAATCACCCCACCCCCACCCCCACGGGGGATGGCCACGCTGCAATTCCTTCTCCTCCATTCTCCTCTTGGGATCCTGGGCATGCATGCACACATGCTTGGCATAAATTTAAGCCACTGGGTCCAGGACTCTAACCATGGGCTACTACATGAGAATCCAGCGACATAACCATTATGCCAACTGCTAGTCCCCCTGTCTTAATCTTTATTCATTCATTCTATAGATGTTTACTGAACTCTTACCACATACTGGAACTTATTGCATGTGCTAGCATTGCAACAATAAGCTGGCTAAATTGTACTCTTGTAGTTTCAGAATTTAGTTTGGTGTGATTGTGTTTAATATGTGCTTTGAGAAATGCTGAAGATTTTGGAGTGTACCTCAAGGAGCAATTAGCTCAGGTAAATGGAGTGAAAGATGGGTCTGAAGTTTCCGAACCATCTTTTCTCCAAACTTCCATCAGTTCTTCTTCTGTATTTTACCCATTGGGTTACCTTGATTTATTTATTTATTTGTTTGTTTATTTTTTGACTTTTTTTTTTTTTTTGCTATAGGGCGCCAGCGCTCACCAGAAAGACAGAGAGAGATGGAGAGACAGAAAGCAAGAAATCACCCTCCAGGGGGGATGGCCACACCACAATCCCTTCTCCTCCATTCTCCTCTCGGGATCTTGGGCACACACGCACACGTGCCCGGCATGAGTTTAAGCCACTGGGTCCAGGACGCGAACCATGTTCGACTACATGGGTGTCCAACTATGTAGCCATTATGCCATCTACTGGTCCAGGGTTACCTTTAAAAAATTCAGTTGCATAAGGGATTCTGAGGCTAAACTAGTTCCGACTTCACAATCTAGTTAATCTAACTGCTCCATAGCCCTCCTTGTATTTCTTCAACTTCTCTCTTACTTGCTCAATAAACATCAGACTTTAGAAATTATGCTGAATGTTAAGAGGATTATAATACATAGTTATTGCATTCAAGAAGTTTTGTTGCTTTTCTTCTTCTTCTTTATTATTTTTAATTGTGCCTATAGTGAACGGATTTGCTTTAGTCTAGCATTGCTGTATAGTGGTTTCAACTACCATGTAGTTAAGATTACTGGGATGACCCCTGCCAGGTTACTGCTGTTCTGTGAAGCCTCTTTCCAAATTCCTGTGCTACTGAATGGAGAAGCGCACCCCGGGCCAGGTGAAAGGCTTCTGGGAGCAGCAGTGGCTGCGTGTGCAGGAGAGTATGGACCACTTCCTCCCCAGGGTATGGAACCTGTCATGCATCACAACCTGTCCATACAGGATGCTCCAGGGGTTACAGAGATTTCAGCTGTCAAGACGGAGAAGCCAGCGATAGGCCTATTCAAGGACCTGCCAGTCTTTCATGGTTAACGGCCACCCCATTCCCACGGTGACTACAGCAGGTCATCATGTGGGGGAGCCGTGCTGAGAACTGCTGCCCATGGTCGCCTCACGGGGGTGCTACGTACTGCTCCTGGGTGCTGAGTACGTGATCGTGGGGCTGGACCAGGTAGGAACGGACGTGCTCCCCACACACATCGCTAGAGCTGCTTGCAGTCTGAGTGGCTGTGTAATGCTTGCTCGGGGCGGAGGGGGTGGCGCCTTTACCTTCGGCAGGGTTGATCCAGCTGGTTGACCGACTGGGTCTTCTGAATGATTTGCTCTAAGAGGACTGAAAGCTTCTCCCCTCAACCGTCCTCCTGTAGTTTAGAGTGAACAATAAAAAGCTGTTTCTAATGGTTCAAGCAGTTGTAAACCTACCTACTAACATACGGATCCCTCATCTCCTAGGTCATGTATGTGAGCACCATGTGTTGGGATTTTATGGTCATAATTATGTTTAATTCATATAATTGACTTCAGTTTGGTAGGACTTAAGTAACAGGGCTGATTGAAAGGCCAAAAAAAAAAAAGGATGTTTTGAGCCCAAAGCTCACTGTTAAGACTCTAGGATACTAGAAAAAGCAGTCTTGTTCTGTCAAGAGGTTGACACGTGAGTGGGATTAGACATCTTAAAAACAAAACAAAATAAAACAACCTTTTCCTTCACAGTTTCCTTTTCGGTCAGTCTGAACTTTACGTGTTAGGATTCTCAACTGCAAGAGATGGGTATTCAGGTTGAAAACGACATTCATTGATGAAAGAGGAGACACGCTTTCATGTATCTATATTTAGATGTGTTATAGTTAGAGATATGATCCTGAATCCTGTCTACACTGAAGGAAACACAAATAAATGCAGGTCAGATAGGAGCCAAGAGAAATTCCCACATTTACATCTAAATTTTTATGAACAGCTAACAGAGGAATTTCCAGCAAGACCAGAGTTACTCATCTATGTATAATGTCTGTGGGATAAACATGCCAGGCTTTAACATTTTTAGTCAATCCCAAATGAAAAAAGAAAGATTTTAAACTTGAAATCAGGTACATGGAAGTCTATGTTAAATTTGAAACTTTCAAGAAGTTTGAAATTTTAAAACCAAAAATGTTTATCTTAAAATTTTTAATATTTCGGGACCAGCAGTTAGCGTAATGGTTATGTCACTGAACTCCCATGTAGTCGACCACGGTTTGAGGCCTGGATCCGGTGGCTTAAACTCACGCCAGGTACATGTGTGTGCGTGCCCAATACCCCAAGAGGAGAATGGAGGAGAAGGGATTGTGGCGTGGCCATCCCCCCTGGGAGGTGATTTCTTGTTTTCTGTCTATCTCTCTTTTGTGTCTTTCCGGCGAGCGCATGCGCCCTATAGCAAAAATCTCTCCCCCCCCCAAAAAATAATTATATTTCAGATAACACAAGATAAAATGGAATTTTTGGTATGCTGTAAGATCACTGTAAGTATTATGAAACTTAATTTGGCAGGCTTATCTAGTTAATGAGATCTGAGGAATGGTTGGTTTGTAATTAGAGTGATGTAACACTGAAGACATTTTATTCAAGACTGGACACGCAGTGGGATCATTAAGATCATTTCTGTTTACTACTGTGCTATCTTCCACTGCTTAGAGATCTCAGGAGGCCAGTCATGCTCCTTAACACCCCCATGTATAGAATGAATGATTACATTTTACATTGCCAATCAAAGGGTCCCATATAGCTATCTGAAAACAGTGGGATAGGCAGAGACGTAACCGTGGTGCACGACTTATAAAAGCCACACACGCCTCTACAGGGTCTGCCACTCTGTCATCTTAGACGTCACTCTTTTAGAGTTTGGCATGAGAAGCTAAATCCCAGGGCTGGTCCCATAGTGCAGAAGTTCAACCCTGTGTAGAGTGAGCCAGATCCCACGTGACTGATCAGCCCATGGTTCCAACCCCAGCCTGGGTCATTGTAAAACTCACCGGGCACATGTGCGCATGTGCCCAGAGTCCTGATGAGATGGAGGAACGGAGGAAAGAGGATTGCGGTATGACCACACTGCGCTGGGACCTTCTTTCTCGTTCTCTGTTTCATTCTGGCAAGCACACAGACCCTATGGCCATTAAAACAATAATAACAGCTGAATTCCATACATTTGTGTGACTATGTTTGATACTTACGTAAACTAGCAACCTCCAATGACCGATGAAGAGCAGGTTATTCAGCCTTTAGTTCTGATTTCCTCAGTTTGGCCTCTCCTCTCCTTACGACATTCCATCCCAGCAACTGCTCCCCCACCTTCCAGGCCCATTAGATTGGCTCAGCAGCCGGGACGTGTCCTTCCTCTCCACTCTGCTTGGACGGGCTAATACCGCCCATGCATCCTGGCCTGCTCACGTCCCAGCCATCTTTCCAGGTCCCGTGGAAGTCCTCCCTCATGCTCGAAGTCCCCGATGACGCTCTGTTCCCCAGAATCTACACTGCTTTCCAGGTTCTCGTCATCCTATTTGTATATCCATGTGGTGTCTAGCAACGACAGACTTCCTGAGTGCTTCCTGAGTGCAAGCACTGCGCAGAGAACGTTTTCTTACCTAATTCTCACACCTCTAGGGAACAAGTACTGTAGGAGGAAATGTCTCAGAGAATTTAAATGCAGGTGACTCAATAAAAATGGGTGAAGTCTAGATTCAGATGCGTGTTCTCGTCTACCAAACGATACTGATTAAGTGCACCTTTCATCCATTTGGCTCTTTCCCCGCCAGGACAGTAAATGCTCCTGGACTTTCAGGGAGTTGCAGCGCGCCTGCTCCAGCCTGACCTCTCCCTCTCCCGCTCGCGCTCCCCTCGCGTCTGCGTGTGCGTGAGTCACAGTGTGTGCTCACTGAAGGAAGAACGTTTATCAATGCTTTTCCCCGTGGATTTACATCTTGTTTCCTTACCTTTTTTGGAAACTTGGATTTTTCTCTGTGATAAGCAATTGCTCACTGAGACACCTGAGTGACATGACATGGATATTTAGTCTATGCGTACCTTGGAAACACGAACAATTTTAATACCCCAGAAACACTGAGGTAGTCTCAACTCTGGGCTAAGCGTCTCCCTGCAGTTGTTAGACAGACGTTGAATGAGTGGGATACACTTTAGGCAAAATCTTATTTGGTGTAAAGTATCTTTATATTGTCATAGGTCAAAGAGTGTTGTGTTCAAAACCAAAAGGATGAGTGGATAGGACCCAGCACCCCAGCAGTGCTCCTGGTCCAAAGGTATTGAAAATGGGGAGAATGTCAGCGTGTGTTTCTGAGGGCTGAGGCTGAACGAAGCTTCCATATCATGTTACAGCATCCTTTCAAAAACTGTCATTACTCAAAGGGCAAGGTATGCAGGATGTAAGAATTGGAAAATTACTTGCTGAGAACATGTATGTTGATGTGCTTGATTGAACCAGTACACAGTGTATTTTGGATGGAAAATTTATTGGTGGGTTGTGATGGTGTATAGTGAATTAAGGTAGAAAATAAAAATTAAAAAAAAAAACTGTCATTACGCATCATTACTCTAGGAGCAAAATGTATTCATATGAAAGTTAAGAAGGATGTACGGAGAGCAGTACCGACATATTCTGCAAGAACACGTCCACACGTGTCAGCATTTCATGCTGCATACTTAACCTTATCTTCCCTCCCCAGGGCACTGAGGTGTCTTGAGTTCCAGGGTAACTGGCAGCGAAAAGATACAAACAGGAACACGCCTTGATGGGGGACATCTTCTTCCTTTTCATTTCTAAACGATTCACCTTGGGGTGACTTGGTTATGAATTGGGTGCATGGGAGGAACTTTTGGCCAAAATACATTTCCCAATGGGAGAATGTCATGATTATTGAACACCTGTAAGGTGAAGGCTTAGGTACTAATGGCAACTGTGCTTAAATTCAGCTCCAGAATTAAAACATGAGACAGTAAATCTTGCATTCTCTCATAGAACAATTTGTGTCAAAGTGCTTCCTGGCTCTTGAGCTAGATAATAATACATTATTTGTGGACCATTAATCCATGTGGACTAATGGTGTCTGCACGCCAGAGTTTCCTGTTGGATCACCTCTAGGCTTCATGTGTCATTGCTAACAGGAAAATAAAAGCTAGTCTATGACCTAGTTGGGCGTAGTTAAATATCAGCTGATTAGATATGAGTTAAACTGGTAAACCCATAGCAGTGAAGGAAATCTTACACTTTTAAGAAGCCAGAGGGAGACCTCGTTTATGTTCACTAGGGGTGGTTAAGCTCAGAACTTTGTCTCGGGTTTCCATCTCATCCCTAACCCTCTCCATTGTCCCCATCAGATAGGAAATCTCGGTTGTTAGTTCTCCTGTTGCAAAAACTGGAAACTTCCTTACTGAAGACACTAGGGGAAATCCTTACTTATGAGAATGCACCCAATTTCCCATGGGAAGACATTATGATAAAGCAAAACTTAAAAAGTCATGGATAAAATGAAACCTGATATATATTCTTGTTCAAATGCTCTTCTCTTTTATATTGTATTTTTTTTTTGAGAGTTTTTTTTTTAGAGATTTTCGCTGTAGGGCGCGTGCGCTCGCCAGACAGAGAGACAGAAAGCGAGAAATCACCCCCCAGGGGGGATGGTCACGCCTCAATCCCTTCTCCTCTATTCTCCTCTCAGGATCTTGGGCACGTACGCACATGCGCCCGGCGTGAGTTCTAAGCCACCGGGTCCGGGACGCGAACTGCGGTCGACTACGTGGGAGTCCAGCGACATAGCCATTATGCTAACTGCTGGTTCCCAAGTTTTTTTGTTTTTTGTTTTTTGTTTTTCCCTATAGGGCACATGCACTTGCCAGAAAGACAAAGAGAGAAAGTGAGACAGAAAGCGAGAAATCGCCCCTCAGGGGGGGATGGCCATGTCTCAATTCCTTCTCTTCCATTCTCCTTTGGAATCTTGGGCATGCACACACATGCACCTGGCGTGAGTTTAAGCCACCAGATCTGGGACTTGAACTGCAGTCGACTACATGGGAGTCCAGCGAATTAGCCATTACGCCATTTGCTGGTCTCTTATATTGTATTTTAAAACAATATCTCTTTAGTTATCTTTTTATCTCTTCAAAAAAGAGAGTCCACAGATATTCAACAATTTTTACTTTTTTACTTTGTTTTAGAGGTTTTTTGCCATAGGGCACATGTGCTCACCAGAGAGAGAGAGAGAGAGACAGTGCAAGAGAAAGTGAGAAATCACACACCCCCGGCCCCCCTCCCCCCCAGTGGGGATGGCCATGCCACAATCCCTTCTTCTCCATTCTCTTCCCAGGCACGCATGCACATGTGCCTGGTGTGATTTTTAAGCCACTGGGTCCAGGACACGAACCATGGTTCACCATGTGGGAATTCAGCAACATAGCCCCAATAAATTTTATTTTTATTTTCGTGGAACATGCCTACTTAGAATAGAATTTGTGTGCTACCATGAATAGTTATTTTTTAATTTGGGTAAAAGAAGAAAGTTCAGATTATCAATTCATTTGTGGTTCTTTCAGCTTGAATGACACGTATGAGAATCCAACTCTTGTTCTAGACAGTATCCCAAGTGTTTTTGCTCAATGTATTTATCACAGTTGACATTTGCATGACCTTTGTTTTTGAGTTTTGTGCCAGGATAATTCAAGGAGAGTGAGTGACGGTTAAAAGGAGGATTTTACTGGAGGCAACAGGTGGTGTGGTGGTTAAGGTGGTGGACTCTCACGTGGCTGAACGTGGTCAGAGTCCCAGACCTGAGCTTGAAAATCGCACTGGGAAAGGGTGTGTGTGCCCAAAATCCCAAGAGGAGCATGAAGGGATGGTGGAGTGGCAATCCTTCCTGGGGGGGTGATTTCTCATTTTCCCTCTCACTGTCTCTCTCTCTCTCTCTCCAGTGAGCATGTACACCCTATGGCAAAAAACCCCCCCAAAAAACAACAAAAAAACAAAACAAAACAAAAAACAAAAAAATCCAAAAAACCTCTTAAAACAAAACAACAATATGATTAGGAAAAAACTGAACATCTAGCAATATGCTGGTGACAAAGTGCCCCACGTGACTTTTGCTTACTTGAGCATGACAGGAAGTTTTATCTGTGGGATATCCTCATTCCACTTCCGTTTGCAGTCCATGCCAGTGTCTCATTTCAACCACACTGCTTTTCTGACCCTCCTCTTCCTCCCCTTTATCTTGCGTATAAAAAGTAGTCAAAGCTCTTTTTTTTTTAGAGGTTTTGTGTTAGGGTGTGTGTGCTCGCCAGACACAGAGAGGGACAGCGACAGTGAGAGAGAGAGTGAGAAATCACCTTTCGGGGGGGATGCCCATGCCACAACCCTTTCTCCTCCATTGTCCTCTCAGAATCCTGGGTATGCATGCACACGTATGCGGCATGAGTTTCAAGTCACCGGGTCCGGGACATGGTCAGCCATGTGGGAGTCCAGCAGGCATAACCTCTACCCCATCAGCTGGCCCCAACAAGTCGTCAAAGCTCTTAATCTTTTCTTTTTTGTGTAGGAGAGGAAAGTGATGGCGAGAGCCAAAGCAAAATCAGAGTCCACCAGTAGGTTCCTGGTTAGCTAGGTCAACGAGCTAGGTCAGAGGCCACCCCCACGGTGTGCTTGAGGAAGTAGTTAGAAACAGACCCTGCTCAGGAAAGCCGGCTCAGAGCCTGGCATAGCGCGTACATTCCATAATGTGCAATTTACGTTCTTTGAATCGAGGAAGACTTTCAGCTTTAACAGTCTGTTATTGAGGGGCCAGCAGGTGGCATGGTGATTAAGAAGCTGGACTCCCACATGGCTGACCATGACTCGAGTCCCAGACCTGGTGCCTTAAAACTCACTCCGAGCACCTGTGTGTATGCATGCTTAAAATCTCAGTAGGAGAATGGAGGAGATGAGATTGCAGCGTGGCCGTCCACTCTGGGGGTGATTTCCGACTTTCCCTCTCTGTCTCTCCGAGCACATGCTCTGTGGCAAAAAACCTAAAAAAAAAAAAAAAAAAAGAAAAAGAAAAAGAGTCTGTTACTGAGATGTCATTATTCTTGGAAGATAATACTGTTTGCGTTGCTTGTTTGTTTTTTCGACATCAGTAGCTACGGCTTGGGGGCGATGAACAGAGATGAGCTCACTCTCCGAGAGTAAGACTCACTAGGAAGGGAGGGAATGAGCTGAGGTTGATGTTCATGTTTCCGTTATGAATGTCGTAATTGGGGATTTTAATTGGTTTTTCAGTGGCCGTGAAAAAATGCCCTGAAGTGCTTATCTATTTTTAATATGCAGCTAAATTATTTTAACAAAATTACTTTTGCAGGAATAAAAGGTACAATAAATGGCAGGAAATGAGGTGGAAAG
>NW_006159673.1:935644-937750 GCF_000334495.1 Tupaia belangeri chinensis | reverse complement strand
GAGTGCAAGTAATCTCGGCAAACTCACTGTCAGGAGGTCTTGGTCCCTGTATTGCCTTTTCAGTGTCATGTCACCACACTGTAGAGTTACTTTAAAACAGTTACTTTTCTTAGAGTATTTGCTCTTATGAATTTGATTTGGATTTACTTATAGTAAGGAATAATTAGAAAATTGATTTTTTTCAAGACCAGCAGTTGGCGTAGTGGCTATGTTGCTGGACTCCCACATAGTAGACAGCGGTTCGCGTCCTGGACCCGGTGGCTTAAAACTCATGCTGGGCGCATGTGCGTGCATGCCCAAGATCCCGAGAGGAGAATGGAGGAGAAGGGATTGTGGCATGACCATCCCCCCTGGGGGGTGATTTCTCGCTTTCTGTCTCTCTGTTTCTCTCTGTCTGTCTGGCGAGCGCACGTGCCCTATAGCGACTTCTCCCCCCCCCCCCAAAAAAAAAGAAAATTGATTTTTTCCCCCACAGGATTATTTGCTTTGATATATATATATTTTTTTTTGTCACAGACTACTGGGCCCAGAGGCTGATATATTTTTTTCTTTTTTCGTTTTTCTTTTTAATTAATTAATGAATTTACATTCATTCCCTGAGCATCGTCACAGCATACAAAATGTGATTTCTCACCCAGAGTATACTGCAGAGCGGCTAGATCGTACATATTATCATCAATAATTTCCCATTTCTAGCCGCCATTTCTCACCCTCCATCCACACTGTCTCAGGTATCTGCAGTTGTTTTCCATTTTCCTCCCCACATTTTATTGATGAACAACATTTCTTAAATAATCTAACTACTCTCAATAGCAAGTTCAGCTGATATATACATACCTGTGAATACATGTCTGACTTTAGGCATGAAACTCTGAGTAGAATAAATATATTATAAAATAGCACCTAGCTGATGCTATATTGCTTACCATGGTCATTAAATAGACATTTTAAAATATATTTTTAAATTTTAAGAAACGTAGTTTTAGCTTTAATAAATCAAAAAAGTGCTAAGGAAATTTGCTTAAAATTTAAAGCCAAGCCGGGAAACAGGTTAGGATTCTGTTCAAATAGTAGGTATATGAACCTATTGACAGTTCAAGACAGGACAAAAAATCTTTAAAACTAGAAAACAAAGCCTAGAAGAAAATCAGCAATGTTTTAGTCAAAAGTCATAAAATGCTATCAGTGCGGTCTCATGTACTTAATCTTTATCTTCTGCTGTGGTTTGATCTTCCTGATTAAATTCTGGGATATAATATTCAACTCCAGACTTATCCCTATGATTAAGTTGGCCATTTTCTTAGTTTTTGAACTCTTATTTCTGTGTGTCTGTATTTAATTTTCCTGATATAGCACTCCCTTGAGAACTTCTTGGATATCTGATCTGGCGGTCTCATGTACTTAATCTTTATCTTCTGCTGTGGTTTGATCTTCCTGATTAAATTCTGGGATATAATATTCAACTCCAGACTTATCCCTATGATTAAGTTGGCCATTTTCTTAGTTTTTGAACTCTTATTTCTGTGTGTCTGTATTTAATTTTCCTGATATAGCACTCCCTTGAGAACTTCTTGGATATCTGATCTGGTGCTGGTAAATTCTTTCAGGTTTTGTTTATCTGAGAATGTTCTTGTCTTTTCTTCCCATATGAAAGATAATCTTGCTGGGTACAGTATTCTTGGTTTAAATGTCTTTTCCCTTAATACTTTGAATATATTTTCCCATTCTTTTCTCACTCACATTGTTTCTGATGAGAGGTCCATTGTTAGCCTAATGGGTTATCCTTTGTGGGTAACTTGACATTTCTCTCTTGCCAATCTTAGTATCTTGTCTTTGTCTGTGGTTTTGGTCAGTCTGGCTATAATGTGTCTTGGAGAAGATCTTCTTGGGTTGATTTTATTTGGAGTCCTTTGTATTTATTGGGACTGGATCTTTGACTACCTCTGTAGGATTGGAAAGTTTTCTTGCAGAATTTCATGGAAGAGATTATCAATGCCCTTATGAGTTTCTTTGCCTTCTGGGGATACCAATTATCCAGATGTTTAGACATTTGATGGTATCTAGTTGTTTTTTTTTTTTTTTCTGCTATATTGCACATGTGCTCGC
>NW_006159673.1:927298-935632 GCF_000334495.1 Tupaia belangeri chinensis | reverse complement strand
GAAGGGGAAGGCCATGCCGCAATCCCTTCTCCTCCATTCTCCTCTCCAGATCTTGGGCACGCACGCACATGTGCTCAGTGTGAGTTTAAGTCAATCTGTCCAGGACTCAAATTGCAGTCGACTACATGGGAGTCCAGCAACGTAGCCATTACGCCAACTGCTGGTCCCAGTGTCTAGTATTTCTCATATATTATTCTCATTTTTGGGGGCAATTTTCTCAGTCTTCATGGTGGATTTTTCTAGGCCAGCGATTCTATCTTGTAAAACTGAGATTTGATTTTCAATGTGATCTAGTCTGCTTTTAATTTCACGGGAGGTTTTGACTTCCTGTGTTATAACCTTCATCTCTAACAGGTCTATTTGATTCTTTTTTATAGTGTGTATTTACGCTTTTAGATCTTGCAAGAATTTCATTTCCTGGAATTTGTCAGTTCCTTTCTCCTGCCTCTTCTGCAGTTCATCGTCTCTCTTCCATCTCTGTTAGCTTTGTCACTATGAATATTCTAAATTCTTTATCTGACATTTCCATGAGTTTCATTGTACTGTCTGAGGATGAAGAGGAGTTATTCTTTTCCCTTGGAGGAGAGGTATTTTCTTGCTTTCCCATATTTCTTGTGACCCTGCTGTGATTTCTAGTCATGTGATGGATGGTGCGTTTCCTCCTAATTCCTGAAGTTCAATCTGAGCGTTCAGAGGCGTGCAGAAGGAGGTGATCTGCAATCTCTCTTCCGTTCCGTTTTCCCTCTTTGTACTTCAGAGTCAGTGGGAATAGAGGAATATTCTGACACTAGTCATATTCAGATGCTTGGATCCTGTTCACTTGGACCTGTCTAAACACATAGTGCGTAGAGGCCACTAGAAATGAATCTGGAGTGAGAAGTCTCAGCAGAAAATCTTCATTTTTAGTCAAGGAAAGCAGTATTTCAGAGCTCAAGTTCGGTATCCCTCTCAGCTTAACTGATACATTTCTAAGGTAACCGTTCTTTGTATTTCTCCCGTTCCTTTCCCTAGTCATTTCCTGGTTGGAAATCAAGACCTTTTGGTAATTATAGGAACAATGATCTGATCAGTCTGCCTCCTGGGCTCAGGAGGAACAAAGGAAAAGGTGATTATATCATGTCGCCACATCTACATATAAAAACTGTTGCTATGTGTGGGCTAGGAAAATAGTTACTGAAACAGTAAACTCCCCGTGGGGACTCTCTAGCTCACCTGAAGAGTCCATTCTTAGAGATCCAGAAGGAAGCCGTGGTTTCCCTGGTTCCTGATTTGCATAGACGGCGGCGTCTTCCGAAAGTTCATTCCATGCAGGTTTGTTGCCTAAAATTAGATTTCTCCAAAGAGACACCTTAGTTTTTTTTTAAAAAATAAAACTGCTATATTATACGACGAGGATCATTCTCTGAGTACTATCTTTACTTGTAAAATGACTTGTGATTACCGGTGGGATTGAAGTACAGGATCTCAAGGGTGGAGGGTGAAATTCTGGGTAAAGCGTTTGAGAAGGAGTAGTGAAGTGGCCACAGCAATGCTGGTGGTCCTCGAATTTGGACTGCATGCAAGAGCAACATTTAAATTGTTGATATTTTCGATACTTTATTAAAAACAGTTTTAGTATTTATAAAGCTCAACATTTGTACCTAACACAAAATCTACTTTTTCTTTCTTTTTTTTTAAGAGAGACATTTTTGCTATAGGGTGCGTGTGCTCGCCAGAGAGAAACAGAGAGAAATAGAGAAATTATTCTTCAGGAGGATGACCACATGGTAATCCCCCCTCCATTCTCTCTGGATCTTGGGCACACACACATATATGCACACACGCTGGCATGCATTTTAAGCTGCCAGGGTCAGGACTCGAACTGCAGTTGACTACATGGGAGTCCAGCAACGTAATCATTACGCCATCTACTAGTCCCAACAAAAGCCAATTTAAATAATTTCTACCCCTTAGAGGTTTAAAAACGTAGTCATTGGGACCCACAGATGGCGTAATGGTTATGTCGCTGAAATCCCATATAGTTGACTGCCGTCTGAGTCTTGGACCTGGTGACTTAAAATTCATCCCGGGCACATGTGCGTGCGTGCCCAAGATCCTGAGAAAGAATGGAGGAAAAGGGATTGCAGTGTGGCCATCCCCACTGTGGGGTGATTTCTGGCTTTCTGTCTCTGTGTCTCTGTCTTTCTGGTGAGCACATGCACCCTATGGCAAAAATCTCTCTCACAAAAAAGCGTAGTCATTATTTAGCCAATGTTTTCAAGTATACTCCTTTGTGTTTCTTATTTATGGTGATGTCTAGTTTACATATAGTCATTGTACACCTTTGAGGGGTACAGTATGGTTTTTCAGAGAACACAGTGTGTAATACTTGAATAAAGGACATAGCACCGTTCCTCCTAGTCAGCATGGGGCAGTGTATTACACTGTGGATATTCGATCATAATTTTGACTAGCTTTTTAAAGTATGTATTGAATTGTCAATGACCTCTTTTACTTGTTGTGGTACACCCTTCTATAACCTATTCCACTTATTTATAGGCTTTTCTGTGTCTGTTAATCATTTCCCTTTTCTTTTTCTTTCTTTCTTTTTTTTTTTTTTTGAGAGGTTTTTGCTATAGGGCGTGTATGTTTGCCAGACAGACAGAGAGAGACAGAGAGACAGAAAGCGAGAAATCACCCCCCCCCCAAGGGAGGATGGCCACACCGCAATCCCTTCTCCTCCATTCTCCTCTTGGGATCTTGGGCATGCATGCACATGCGCCCAGCGTGAGTTTAAACCACCGGGTCTGGGACTCAAACAGTGGTCGACTACATGAGAGTCCAGTGACATAGCCATTACGGTAACTGCTGGTCCCATTAATCATTTTCTTTTTACTCCCGACCTCCATGAAGTATATCTTTTTGAATGAGTGAGTTTTAAAGCTTCTGAAAAGTCTATCAGTTGATGTGAATATCAATGTATTAATAGCTCTGGACAGTCTATGGTCTTGATTTTAATGCCAGTTTCAGAATGATACAGGATAGATGTCATTTCTGTCACAATTCAGTTTAGGAAGTTGTAGTCAATTTCCTTCACAGGTTGATGGAAGATGTGCCTCATGTTAATTCTAGAGAGCAGTCTGTGCCCCAAGTTTAACTCTTTTCTGATGGTGACCGAGCTTACTTACACTTGAACCCTGGCTGTTGCACTTCCTCGCAGTGTGATTTAGAAAAGCTAAACTGTGGCTGAAGTTTTGTCATCTGTACTGGGGACTGGGTGGCGGCACAGTGTAAGTCGCGATGCTCTGCAAGGCAGACCCACCTGGCAAGGTTGCCAGCTCATGTCCAGGGTCCTCCTTGAGATGCCAGTCATGCACATGAGCATGGTCTGGGCTGGCTGGAACTGGGGGAGGGGCATCTCAGTGTCAAGATCTTGTTGGGGTGCTCTCTTTCTCACTCGAGGAGGAAATAAATAAATAAATGTTAAAAAAATTTGGGGGCCAGTTGGTGGCATGGTAGTTAAGGTTCTGGACTCCTACATGGCAGACTGTGGTTCGAGACCCGGACTTGGTGGCTTGTTTTCTCACTTTCTCTCTCTCTCTAGCATGTGCCCTATAGCAAATTTTAAAAATGAAAAGAAAATAATAACTAAAATTAAATGAAATAACTCTAAAAAAGAGTTTTCTTGTAGCTGTCTTGCAGTGACAAGACCCTGTCAGGGGTGCTGCCTCTTTCTCTGTGTCATTCACTTATAGAAAAAATAAATAAACTTTAAAAAGTTCTCATCTGTAAAATTGGTTGAAAATAGTACCCATTTCATAAGCTTATTGGGAGGACTAAATACATTCATTAGAATTAATTAATAACAATATTTCTAAGTTCCTGAGTACCATACCTAGTTCGTAGCAGGAGGGCATTAAACATTAATTATCACAATTATTTGACTATAAAGAACATTTTGCCAAATAATGCCAAAGTCAGAGAGATCTGGATTAATTCTTTTTTTTTTTTTTGAGAGTTTTTTGTTTTTATTTTTGTACTCACCAGACAGACAGAGAGAGACAGAGAGACAGAAAGTGAAAAATCACCCCCCCAGGGGGGGATGGCCACACTGCAATCCCTTCTCCTCCATTCTCCTCTTGGGATCTTGGGCATGCACGCACATGTGATTGGCATGAGTTTAAGCCACCGGGTCTGGGACCCGAACCACAGTCAACTACATGGAAGTCCAGTGACATAGCCATTATGTGAACTGCTGGTCCTGGATTAATTATTAACTCTAGAATAATTAGTTAAAATATGGGCAAGTTAGCTGACCTGTTTGAGGTCAGTCTCCACACAGATCGAATAGGGTGGTTGCACTGAATAAGCTAGTTATTGAGTCATCGGAAAAGTCACGATGTATTGTTTTCCCATGCACTTGTTAGTACATATTTTGGCATTATTATATGTGCTATAAATGGCAGCTGAAACGGGGATGTAATTAACAGCAGACAGGGAAGGTAGCTGCAGATAGCAACTCTAAAATACTGAACTGGAAAACAAAAGTCTATGTAAAGACACCAGAAAGCATTACAAAGCACATAGCGGGTTGTGACAGAAAGCATTGCAGACTTATTGCTAGAGTGGTTCTGAATTGTGGGTTGGGAATTTATTGCCCAAGGTGATGCCCAACCCTCACAGACAGGGTCAGAGTTTAGGACTTGGAAAGTGGTTGGGAACTTCAGGAAAAATCCGGCTGCACAAGACCCTCGGAAAAGGTAAGACCCATATTCAGGGCATAAACTGTCCTAATCTTGGCTAACGGATGAGCTACGCTTTCTTTTTTTAATGAAAAGTGGCAAGGAAAGAATGGGAAAATATACTCAAAATTTTGAATGAAAAACTATTTCAACCAAGAATACTATATCTGGCAAGATTCTCCTTCGTATGAGAAGAGAAGACAAGGACATTCTCAGATGAACAATACCTGAAAGAATTTACCGACACCAGACCAGAGTTCTGAAGGGAGTGCTATCCCAGGAAAACTGAAGTCAGGCACTCAGAAATAAGAGTTCATGAACAACTAAGAAAATGGCAGCTTAATGGTAGGGGCAAGTCCGGAGTTGAACGTCATCTTCTAGAATTTAAACGGAAAGATTGGAGCACAACAGAAGACGGATTGAGTACATGAGTCTGAACCGGTGTCGCAGAGTTGTCTGACTTCTGACTAAAGCGTTACTGATCTTCTAGGCTTTGCTTTCCAGAGCGAAGGAGTTTTGTCTTCTCGTGAGTTCTAAACAGGTCCAGGTACCAGCTATTCGAGCAGAATCCTAACCTGTTTCCTGGCTTTGAGTCTTAAGTATTAAGTTCTAACATGCTTTGATTTGTGAAAGCTAAAACTGCCTTTCTTGAAATGAAATATATAAGAAATATAAGTGTGCACATCCAGACATGTGAGTGGGTGTTCTCTGGACTAAGTACGTTTCTTATCTGTGTGCAAGGCTGAAACTGGATGGATCTGGAATATCATAAGATTCCATTTCGTACAGATAGATATAAAGCAGCCCGAAGCTGGTAGAACTTTGAGATTAGTGAAAAATCCCTAGGAGGAAGAAGCCTCAGAGAGGCTGGGCGCCATCTCTGTCCAAGTCGCTGACTTATCGCAGAGTTTTGCAGGACCATAGGACTCGCAGGGGTCAGGCTGAAAAAGCAGCTGGGAGAGGCTGATTAGTCACTTAAAAAATTGTAGTTGGGAACCAGCAGTTAGCGTAATGGCTATGTCGCTGGACTCCCATGCAGTCGACTGCGGTTCATGTCCTGGACCTGGTGGCTTAAAACTCACACCGGGGGGTCATTTCTTGCTTCCTTTCTCTATGTCTCTCTCTGCCTGGTGAGCGCACGCGCCATATAGTGAAAACCTCTCAAAAAAGAAAAAAAAAATGTAGTTATATGACTTTGTAAAGCAAATGTTCCCCAAAGCAAACATCCCGACCTTCCTAGTCTCCATGTTCGTATTCCTTATCTATAGTTTGAAAACATAGTTTAGTTTTTCAGCGACGAGAGTAATGAGTGCATTGTTGGGGACAGCGTGGCATTGCCATACGAGCAGACGCGTGTGACATCATGGAATCAGACTCGGTAGACTTCCCCACAGAGCTCCTTGCCACCTCTTTGTGCTGAGAACACTTCAGAACTGCCGTTTCTGCTGTTTTGAAATAGCGCACTACGTTACTATTAACTATGTCCCCACACTGTGAGACACATGGCCAGAACCTGCTCCTCCCGTCCAGCCGACACTGGACCTTCGAACAGCATCCGACCGCTGCCTGTCCCTCAGCGTCTGTACTCTGCTTCCGTGGGTCTGACTTGTTCGGATTCTCTGTAGAAATGAGGTCATTCAGTGTTCATCTTTCCGTGCCTGGCTTATTTAGTATATTGTCCTCTAGGTTACACGTTGCAAATGACAGACTTTTCTTCTCGTTTTTTCTTTTTCCTTGCTAGAGGGTGTGTATGCTCACTAGAGATGTGGGGAGAGGGGAAGGAGAAGGCACCCCAGGTGGGGTGCAGTCACGCTGCAATCTCTTCTCTCCATCCCGTTGGGACTTTGGGAGTGCACACACACGTGCCTAGTGTGTTTTTTAAGCTAGCGGGGCTGGGATTTAAACTGTAGTTGGCCATGTGAGAGCCAGATCCCCAACTGCTATGTCCTGGGGCCAGCCCTAGAATTTTCTTTTATTCTTTTCTTCTTCTTCTTTTCTTCTCCTCCTCCTCCTCCTCCTTCTCCTAAAAGTTTTTTTTTTTTTCATAGTGAGCATGTCCTAGCTGAAGAGAGACAGAGATAGTGAGAGGTGAGAGGGAAAGTTAAATTATCTCCCACAAGGGGTGACCACACCACAATATTCTCTTCCATTTTCCTCCTGGGATTTTGGACATGCATGCACATGTGCCTGGTGTGATTTTTAAGCCTCCAGGTCCAGGACTTGAACTATGGTTGGCCATCTGGGAGTCCAGTGCCGTAACCACTATGCCAGCAGTTGGTTAGTGGTGACGGCACTGGCCCCAAATTTTCTTCTTTCTAAAAGCCAAATAAGATTCCATTTTGTACAGATACAAAGCAGTTTTGTTTATTCATGCATGGATGGGTTCTCCAATTGTAGACTGAAGTTGTAAATGTACTATAGTTTTTTTTTTTTTTTTTTAACCTACAGGGACTAGCATAACAAATTTAAATATTTTCAAAAAATCAAGTAGGGCAATATTTAAAGAAATACCAGTTTCTAGGAATAAGTAGAGTCCCTTTCTTACTAACTCTAAACCCTTTCCAACAAGTACTTAGCATTGTCTCACATGTAGAGGGTACTGGGCTATGTTTTCAGGGCAATTATCAATAGAAAGGTTAAAAAGAGGCTCTGAACGGGCATTTGTTCCAACCTGAGGTCCTTGGAGCCTGCCTCAAAGTCACCTGAGGCACTTGCCAAAGGACAGATTTCTTGACTCCAATGTACACCTGTCGAATGCCAGTCTCTCGGGGCGTGGTGTTGCTATTGAGCAAGTTTAAAATCTCCTCTGGGGATTCCAATATTTACTGAAGTGCTAAGACCATTTGTCCAGAATGGTGGAAGTGACAGGTTGCTTCCAGACGGGGTAGTTTCCTGGTCTCGCTGTGATTCCCCTGGACTTCCGGTGTTGGGCTGGATTTTCAGAGGCTGAGGCGAGAGCAGAGGACACTAGGTGGTTACAGGGATGTGAAGAGCCTGGCATTTTTTTTTTTTTTTTTTTTTTTTTAACCTACAGGGACTAGCATAACAAATTTAAATATTTTCAAAAAATCAAGTAGGGCAATATTTAAAGAAATACCAGTTTCTAGGAATAAGTAGAGTCCCTTTCTTACTAACTCTAAACCCTTTCCAACAAGTACTTAGCATTGTCTCACATGTAGAGGGTACTGGGCTATGTTTTCAGGGCAATTATCAATAGAAAGGTTAAAAAGAGGCTCTGAACGGGCATTTGTTCCAACCTGAGGTCCTTGGAGCCTGCCTCAAAGTCACCTGAGGCACTTGCCAAAGGACAGATTTCTTGACTCCAATGTACACCTGTCGAATGCCAGTCTCTCGGGGCGTGGTGTTGCTATTGAGCAAGTTTAAAATCTCCTCTGGGGATTCCAATATTTACTGAAGTGCTAAGACCATTTGTCCAGAATGGTGGAAGTGACAGGTTGCTTCCAGACGGGGTAGTTTCCTGGTCTCGCTGTGATTCCCCTGGACTTCCGGTGTTGGGCTGGATTTTCAGAGGCTGAGGCGAGAGCAGAGGACACTAGGTGGTTACAGGGATGTGAAGAGCCTGGCATTTTATCTTGTGGAAGAGCAGCAGAGA
>NW_006159673.1:921212-927285 GCF_000334495.1 Tupaia belangeri chinensis | reverse complement strand
GTCGTGTATAGGAAGGGTGAACGTTTAAAACAACGGGGTGTGTTCAAACACTCAGCCCTCCTGTAACCGGGCCCCCACGGAAGATCCCAGATCACCCCTGTGCATGCGGGGCACAAACGTGAGTGGTGAGATTGGGGCTGGCTGAGGCCGGGCATGGATCATGGCATGACGATCCTCTCGGGGTGCATCTCTGTCTGTCTGTCTCTCTTTTTCTCTCTCTCATGGAAAAAAATAAATGAATAAATATTTTAAAAATTTAAAGAAACTACTAAAAACTTAGGTTGGTATCATTTGAAGAGTGTCCTTGTTTTATTTTCCATGGATTGAAAAAAAAAAACAAATAAAAGCCCCGCCCTTTTTTTTGCATTTTTGCCATAGGGTAAGTGTGCTCAAGGGAGAGAGACAGAGAGAGGGGAAAGTGAGAAATCCCCCACCCCCCCGCCCGGAATAGCCATGCCACAATCCCTTCTCCTCTATTCTCCTCTCAGGATTTTGGGCACACATGCACACCCATTTAGCATACTTTTCAAGCCATGAGGTCTGGGACTCAAACAGCAGAGTCGGCCATGTGGGATCCAGCACCGTAAACCATGACCCCACCTGCTGTGTCCCCCCAGGAGTATTTTTTTACACCTGCTAATAATAAACTTCCAAGATCGTAAGTGTTTTTTGATTTTTGGTTTTCAGTTGCTTCTTTCCTATACACACATATACTATAACCTTTTGTCATTTTCACTTCTTTTTAAAGGATACTTAAAAATAAATATTAACCGTCTCATTGTTTATTGCAAACACTTTATGTATCTAAGAAGAAGGAATATTTTCTTACATTAATATCATTTCACACTTAACAAAATTAGCACAATTGTCTATCATTTAAAATTTTTTTTTAGAGGTTTTTGCTATAGGGTGCGTGCGCTCACCAGAAAGACACAGAGAGACAGAGAGACAGAAAGTGAGAAATCAACCCCCTAGTGGGGGGTGCGGTGGCCATGCCGTAATCCTTTCCCGTCTCAGGATCTTGGGCACGCACACATGCCCTGCATGAGGTTAAGCCATGGGACTTTAAGTCCGGGACTTGAATGATGGCTGACTACATGAGAGTCCAGGTTCAGTGACATACCATTACGCCGACTGCTGGTCCCTGTCTGTCATTATTTTAAAACTTGGCTCTTATTCAAATTTCCCCAGTTTTATACGCTGCCTTTTCTTAAGCAAGATCTAATTAAACCCCACTGTGCATTTGTCTCTGAAGCTGCTTTAATGTGGAACTCCATTCCCCACCCCCTTTCTTTCCTTTTATTCCATACACAAACACCTCTGACTTGCGACTAGTGGAATGGAAGGTATTTCACCCTCATTTCCACTCATCACTCATTCATTCATCTGCTCTTCATTTTGAAGGGATATTTGTGGAGCCACTTCTATGTCTCTTATTGCTGGACGTGTGAGGGGCTGACCTGGTTTCTTTTCTAAGGTGTATCGGAAATTATTTTCAAGGCAAAATTTTTATCTTTTGTGATGCCAATACAAGTTTTGGGAATGTCATTAAAAAGTCCAGGCACAGGGCCTGCCCTGGAGTACAACAGTTAAATGCAGTGCCTAGAAAGCGGGACCCCATGTGTCTGACTTCAGTTCAAATCCTAGGCCTGTCGGGACCAGCAGTTAGCGTAATGGCTATGTCGCTGGACTCCCATTTAGTCGACTGCAGTTCGTGTCCTGGACTCGGTGGCTTGAACTCATGCTGGGCGCGTGTGTGTGCCCAAGATCCCGAGAGGAGAATGGAGGAGAAGGGATTGTGGTGTGGCCATCCCCCCTGGGGGGTGATTTCTCTCTTTTTCTCGCTCTGTCTGTTTGGCGAGTGCACGCGCCCTATAGCAAAAACCTCTCCCCCCAAAAAAAATCCTAGGCCTGTCAGCTCGAAAACTCTCCAGGTGCATGTGTGTGCGTGCCCCAAATCGTGATGGGGTGGAGAAATGGAGAGGGAATCACAGGGGACCACCCCCCACTGTAGTGCTTTCTTCCCATCTACCTCCCTCTCTCTCTTTAGTGAACACACATGCCCAGTGGCAATAAAAATAAATACAGGCACAGATGCACACAAATACCCACGTGCTCAGCAGATTGCAGCCAGCTTTGGAGCAGAATAGGCAGTGGGTTTGGTTGATTAAAGCTGCTTCCAAGGTCACGACGCACCCATTCCATTCCAGCTGCAGTTCTGCTCCAAGGGTAGGAAAATCTCCTGAAGTGGGGACGGCCTCCTTCTGCTCAGGCAGTCTTACTGAGCTGGAGGAGAAAGCCTAATGGAGGGATCTGGCAGAGGAAGAGCTTTATTCCTGTCCTCACATTGCCTTATTTGAGTGCGAAAATCTCTCTAGACGTTAAAGAACTCCCTGAACGCCCTGCAGCTGGAAGCTGCTCCTCCCCTCAGGCACCTTGACCTTTGGGAGCTGCCTCAGGAATGAGCACTGGGAGGCCTTCCCGGGGTGGGTGTTTTAAACTGGAAATGAGAAAAATAACACAGCACATAGGATGTAAAGTTGATATCGTGTTAGCTCTGTGTTTCCAGCCAGGGTTTCCGGGAGAAGGGAGTCACTTTGCAAAGAGAAAGCGAAGACTGGAGCTGCTATGGGAAGGAGTGATGGAGAGAGGATGGTGACATCTGAGTCCCCTTGGTCTCACTGTTTACTGAGGCTTGTCCCACACACCTTCCTGCCTGGTGTTCCATGAGACACACAGCTTCTCTCTCTCTGTGTGTGTGTGTGTGTGTGTGTGTGTATTTATTTATTTATTTATTTATTTAGGAGAGATTTTCACTGTAGGGCGCATGCGCTCGCCAGACAGACAGAGAGAGACATAGAGACAGAAAGCGAGAAATCACCCCCCAGGGGGGATGGTCACACCGCAATCCCTTCTCCTCCATTCTCCTCTCGGGATCTTGGGCACGCACACACGCGCCCAGCGTGAGTTTTAAGCCACCGGGTCCGGGATACGAACCGTGGTCGACTACGTGGGAATCCAGCGACATAGCCATTACGCCAACTGCTGGTTCCCATGTGTATTTATGTTTTAAGTCTGAGTTGGGTTTCTATCTCTCATAATTCAGAGTACAAAGATCTTATTTTCACTTATTTTTTCTAATTATTTCGATGATAAGTTAAAATAACTGTAAAATAAACACATATTAGGTCATCGGAAACATTATAACATATTTTTTAAAGTGCCAGAAGGCATGTGCACTCACTAGATACAGAGAGAGAGAGGGAGAGAAAGTGGGAAAGCAACCCCCATGGACATGCAATCCCTTCCCTTCTGTTCTCCTCTCAAGATTTTGGGCATGCATGTACATGTGCCCACACATGTTTCAAGCCACAGGGTCTGGAACTAGAACCACCAGTGCTTTGTGGGATCCAACCACCTTAACCACGTTCCTCGGGCTGGCCAGCAATTGTGTTTCTTTTAGAACTGGGAGCAGATTCTCTGCTGGCGGCCTGCGCTCTTGCTTTTATTTCCACAGGCTCACCAACCCCTCTTCATTCTATCCGGCTGAATTCACAGCCCCTGTTAACTACACAGACCTCATAGATCCTGAGTTTCTGATCCTCATCTGCTCCAGCCCCAAGAAAATAGTTTCCATCCTGTTTTTGTTTCAACATTTCGTAGAAGCGATCTTGTCATCTTGGGGATCCTGGAATATTTACATTGTCACCTTGGTCCATTTCCATAGGAACTGTCTGGCATTTTTATTTTATTTTAATTTTTAATTGCCAGACGACACACATGATGAAACAGAGAAAGAAAGACAGAAGGAGACAGAGGGAAAAGACCCCCAGTGGAGTGTGGTCATGCCCGTTCTCCTCCATTATTAATTTATTTCTTCCATGGGCAAGAAAGGGGAAGAGGCAGAAAGAGACAGAGGGAGATAGACAGAGTATCCTCCAAATGGTCTTGACACCACAGCTCATGTCTCCTCAGCCAGCCTGGGTGATGGCCACACATCTGGTGTCTCCGAAAGCGAACCTAGAGTTTCCCATGTGGGTCAGCCCCTCAGAACATGGTGCTTTACTACTATGCTGCCATCCAGCTGCAGAATATATTTCTTTTTATTCAGTAATTATTTTCCCTCTGCCCATGAGCTCTTGGTCTGAATATAATGCCAGGAAAAAAAAATTTTTTTTGAAGGGTTAATTTTTTTCAATGTAATAATGGAATGGCAGTCACACAGTATGTTGTGTTCTATCTGCCTACCATCCATCATCCATCATCACTCTATCACCCATCCATCTATCTATCTGTATCCTCTCTATCAGCCATCATCCATCATCCCTCTATCACCCATTTACCATCTATCTATATCTATCTATCTATCTATCTATCTATCTATCTATCTATCTATCTATCTATCTATCTATCTATATCATCTCTATCATCCATCATCCCTCTATCTGTCACCCATCTATCATCTATCTATCAATCATCTATCTATCTTTCAATCATTCCATCTATCTACCACCTATCTATCCATCCCTCATCCATCTATCACCCATCTTTCATCCATCTGTCTATCATCCATCTAGCTATATCCACCATTCATCCATCTATCATCTATCTATATCTATCTATTTATCATCTATCCATCTATCTATTACCTATCTATCATCTATCTAAGCTGTCTATTTTCTATCTACTTATATCTATCAATCTATCTATCTATCTGGTAGTTGACCATATTAGAGAACTGGCAGAGCCAAATTTAAAATTTCAGTAGAAACAATGTTTTACCTATAGGCAAAATATTTACATCTACTTATCTATAGTCAGGATATTTGCATCTGCTTTCCGTAGTCATATCTTTTGCTACAATCTATTTTACATTCTCTTGGAAAGAGGAGGGATATGTATTTTGACAAATAAAAAGAATTTGTGTCAAAGTTAAAAATTACACCCATTAACATAAGCGTGAATTTTACTTAGTTTGCTTGCTGAGCATTAACAACTTTGCATATCTTTACATGCAAATCAGTGGAACACTTTCTTAAAGCCTATCTTATTAACAATGAACTTCACACATAGATGCATAATTGATCACTTTCCAAGGTAAAATTTTATTTCTATAGTAAAACGAATAGAGTCAACATTTATCATCTGTCTCCTTCTGACTGTATCAGTTCCCTTATTCTTCAAAACAATCTTCAGAAAAATAAAATATCTGCAAGAAACGTGAGAGAAAATGGTGCATGCTGGATTGAGGGCTCCACAGTTTGTTGGCCCGCACTTGGGAAGGAGCCAGTGTTGTTAGCTATTTATACCTTAGCGGGGCCCAGAAACCGTATCCTGTCACCGCGTGTTCAGAAGCAGAAGACATCTGGCAGTAGGCTGTGTTGAAATGATTTGGCTGGAAAATGAAGGAAAATAGTCATTCATCGAGCAGCTTGCCGGCTGCATGGCAAAGAATGCCTTTGCTGATTCGTGGATCATCTTTCTTAAGTGCCAGGCTGCTTTGGAGAGCACAACGCTCAAATGAACAGAGAGCTTCAGACGGAAAATAAACCGCAGTGACAGGACAGGCCTTACCGGCTCCCCCGCACTCAGTGACTTCAGAGCACAGGCTCCTGAATGCAGGGAGAAAAGAGTGCTCTGGATCCAAACCCCCAAATCTCGTCAAATGCACTGGTATTGAGCTAAGCATCAGAGCAGCCTTCCCACCTCCCTGAGAGGGAATGTGATCTGAGATTAAATAACACAAGCACAAGATTGCCCCTCATCGAATCCCTTCAGAATCTTCGAGATGAGCAGCGCATTCCCATCCAACTTCACCAGCGCTTCTACTCACATCGAGTTACCTTGAAAGGGAGGCTCCTGACAAATGGGAGGCTGCTATTTTTTTTGTGTTTTGGCAGGCACGAAAACGAAGTCCCTGACTGTCCTTTCAAAAGCACTGAGTCCAGGCCCTGTCTGCTGGGTATGGCTGGGCAATTACACCTGTCGGGACCTCCAGCCTGCACTGGCCTGCCGTCCTCTGCCGATGCCGGGCAGGGGGGGGAGGGTGAGTCAGAGCTCGGGCTGGCGCCGG
>NW_006159673.1:920536-920974 GCF_000334495.1 Tupaia belangeri chinensis | reverse complement strand
GTAGCCCTCCAGCTTGCACCTTTTCTGGTAGCCATGGATAGTGGCTCAGAGACTCCAGGGTGCACATGGACTGAAACGAATGTCGGCCTTACTATGTTTTCTTTTCTTTTGAGAGATTTTTGCTATAGACGTATGTTTTTGCCAGAGAGACGGAAAGTGAGAAATTCTCCCCCAGTGGAGATGGCCACACCATAATCCCTTCTCCTCTAGGGATTCTGGGCATGCACGCACACCTACCCGGGGTGAGTTTCAAGCTTCCCAGATCCAGAACTTGAACAGCAGTTGACTGTGTGGGGGTCCAGCGATGTAACCACCAGACCACCTGCTGGTCCCTACTTACTTATTTAGTTTTTTGAGAGAGAGAGGGAGAGAGGGAGAGAGGGAGAGAGGGAGAGAGGGAGAGAGGGAGAGAGAAATTCCCTCTTCAGAGGGGATGGT
>NW_006159673.1:906107-919979 GCF_000334495.1 Tupaia belangeri chinensis | reverse complement strand
CCGCAGTGACAGGACAGGCCTTACCGGCTCCCCCGCACTCAGTGACTTCAGAGCACAGGCTCCTGAATGCAGGGAGAAAAGAGTGCTCTGGATCCAAACCCCCAAATCTCGTCAAATGCACTGGTATTGAGCTAAGCATCAGAGCAGCCTTCCCACCTCCCTGAGAGGGAATGTGATCTGAGATTAAATAACACAGCTGCTATTTTTTTTGTGTTTTGGCAGGCACGAAAACGAAGTCCCTGACTGTCCTTTCAAAAGCACTGAGTCCAGGCCCTGTCTGCTGGGTATGGCTGGGCAATTACACCTGTCGGGACCTCCAGCCCTGGCCTGCCGTCCTCTGCCGATGCCGGGCAGGGTGGGTAGGTGAAGTCAGAGCTGGGCCTGCGTCTGTCCAGCCAGCTGCCTCTGGTGCTCTGGGGATGTGACCTCATCTCTCTAGACTTCACCTTCTCGTGGGCTTGTTCTGAGGACTAGATAGGCAAGTGCCATGTGAAGTATTTGGTAATTGGTAGCAATGGCACCAGTGGCAACAGTTACCATGGGAACAGTACGAAGGCCCCAGGGTCAACTGAGGGAACAGGAGATGACAGCGCTACTGTGGTCACCCCTGTCCTGGGGAATAGTGAGACTTCCCCCGCTGGCACCCAGGGGAGCCCTCCAGCTGACACCATTTCTGGTAGCCATGGATAGTGGCTCAGAGACTCCAGGGTGCACATGGACTGAAACGAATGTCGGCCTTACTATGTTTTCTTTTCTTTTGAGAGATTTTTGCTATAGACGTATGTTTTTGCCAGAGAGACGGAAAGTGAGAAATTCTCCCCCAGTGGAGATGGCCACACCATAATCCCTTCTCCTCTAGGGATTCTGGGCATGCACGCACACCTACCCGGGGTGAGTTTCAAGCTTCCCAGATCCAGAACTTGAACAGCAGTTGACTGTGTGGGGGTCCAGCGATGTAACCACCAGACCACCTGCTGGTCCCTACTTACTTATTTAGTTTTTTGAGAGAGAGAGAGAGAGGGAGAGAGGGAGAGAGGGAGAGGGGCACGTGTTATGCTGAGATTGCCCTACCCCAGGCGGCCGGGACCATGGGAGTGCTCGGCATGTTAACCCAGATCCCAACCTAGGCCTCCTGAGGGCTGCGGCACCACGCAGAGGTGCCCCGCCCCCGTGCCTCCGTGGCTGTGCCAGCTATCAGTTCTGAGGGGTGTGACCTTGAGCCTCAATTTCCCGTGTGTAAAGACTAGTAGTAGCTTCTTACAGGCTGTCGTCCAAATTCCCGGATACCCTTTTCTGCTGTCATACGGACAATGCTCAGGGTGGCGCTGGCACACAGTGTGTGGAAGAGTGAGCTGTCATTGTCACTGTGCGCACTGGGACAGAGGCTGTCCTTGTCACCCTTCTAATACATCCACAGACCTAGCAATGCGGATGCCAGTCTGATGCCAACTGACGAAGCACATGCCATTCTTATTTCTTTTTAAGTTTATTTATTTCTTCCATGTCTGAAAGACACAGAAGCAGAGAGAGACAGAGAAAACGCCCCCAACAGGGCCTTGGTGCTCCAGTCCCTCCCCGGCTTCAGCTGGCCCTGATCGTGGGCACCTGCATGCCCGAGAGAGGCCGGGGATCTGCGGGCTCAGATGGGCACCTTCCCCCGTGGGCCTGCCTGGGAGAGCATCGCGTCTCACGCCGGGCCGCCCTGTGGGCTCCACACATCCTGATCTTGAGCACCTGCTGTCTTCCAGAGCCACTGGATAAATGAGAGGAGGTTAGGACTCAGGTCTAAGCCCTAGGATTGACAGAAATGTGTGATTTTTCTGTTTTAGTTCTCAGGGTTCTGGTGAGAGTCTACATACGATTGAGGAAGGGGTGCAGGGATGTGCCTCCGACTTTAATCCGTCTTACCTTCATAAGCTTTGCCTTTTTTTGTTTTTTCTTTTTCCTTTTCTGAGAATCTGAACAGGCATAACAATTCTCGTTACTGATGAAAACACGCTGGTTATCATTTTGTGCTATTAGTCAACACATTAGTCGTGTTCTTGCAAATGGGAGATTCAGAGGTGGGAAGAACAGGAAGAGCTTCACCGGGACTGTTTAAAAGCCTGTGCGTGCTGACCCCAGCACCGATGTTTCAGTGAACTTGTAGACGGCTTCGGAAATGGAGGGAAATGCTGATTGCCCTCCTGGACCTGTTCCTGAGCTCCCGCAGCTGCGCCCACAGTTAGGAGAGTCTGGGCTAGTTCTGGGTAAGAGAAGGCTGGAGGAGCGAGAGGAAGGACGGGTGATCCGGGACCACAGTCACTGATGGCCCTCAGTGCCCACAGAGCCCTGTCACGATCCGGCCCTAACTACAGTAATTGTTGGCCCACAGACGAGGCTGGGGGACACGATCTGTGGGTGCCTGCCTTTCATGTCCCGAAAGCAGTGGCCAGATGTCACCATTTGTAAAACTGGGCAGGCCTCAGAGGTGTGGGCTCCTTCAGGCCAAAGCTCTGATTGTCTTTGGTGTCACAGCTTCTGGGTCTAGAATCTTGGCTGCCTCCTCCACAGCTGGGGTGGGTGGAGGGGGGCAGCTTCTAGCAACTTCCTCAGGCAATCATAATTCCTTAAGTTTTAGTAAACACTTCTCCTGTATAAGGTAGACTCAGGCAGGAGTACTCCATGACAACACCCCAGGGTACCAAGTGCAATAAGGACCTTGACCTGTAACACAGACACTGCCGCCAGGGGCAAGTGTTTGGGGACAGTTACGTGTGTCCAGTGTCGACTGCTTCACTCTCCAGACCCCCAGGCAGAGCCTCACCCACACGCCGTGTCTACTCTGGTGGGGTGAGTCCACTCTCAGGAGTCTCACTGTTCTTTTCCTGCGATCACCCTGGGAGTCCATGTGAACCGTGGGATAACTTTGAATTTCAGAAGGAAGAAATCAGTATGGGCCCCTTTCCATAGAGGAAGCTCTTGTACATCGATGTAAATGTAGGGTGCAGAAGATTCTAGAATGGGAGGTTTCTCCCAGGGCCCCTCAGGCAGCACCTGAACGCTACAGTCTGAGGTGCCAGAGAAGGGGGGAAGAGAGGATATATGGGAATAGCTACATTGTCTCTTTCAAAGACAATATAGAGAGAACATGCCTTACACTGAAACATAGATGTTCCACAAAAGGTAGCTATTGTGTCAGAAGTAATCACACAGGTGCGGTTTCTGCTGGGCAGCTTCCCTGGGTCAGAACAGCCACGTGGAGGGTAATCAGCATGTCCTTCCCAGGCGGTGGGAGCACGTGGGAGTCCCTGGGAAGCCTACTTTGGAAAGAGTCAGGGTTTGAGCCAGAAGCTGTGCCCACATCCCCGTTTCTGCTCTTCCTGGGACTGCCAAGGACAACCAGCCCCAGCCCTGCAGCAACTCTGGGCACGCGAAAGCTTGAAGGGCAGGGGAGATGGAGCCTGGAGAGGCGTGGTTTCCTCCAAACTGCAGCTTTCGACTATTTTATATTTCATTTTGGAACATCAAGTCCTGGAAACAGGTGACGTTTCTCACGACAGTGCAAACTAGTTGTGCCACTGCATTCCTGTTTTTTTTGTGTAAGTTAGGCGACGCTGTGCGTATTCCCCATGCAAGAAGGTGGGGCTCAGCTAGGGGAGGGGATTTGCTGGTCGACAGCGAAGCCAGGCTTGGTACCAGCAGCTCCGTGGGCGTTTGCACCCTGCTGCCTGTTGTTCCCACGCTCTTTGCCTTCACAGGTACTCCTGGTGCAATAGGAAAGCATCCTGAGGGTCACTCCGTGGCCTGGTAGTAAGGGTGGCTGGATCCCACATAGCTGATCATGTGGTTTGAGTCCTAGAACAGGTGGCTTGAGGAAATCATATAGAAAAGACAAAAACAAAACAAAAGAAGCATAAAAAAAAATTATATCTGGGACTTATGGGGAAATCCCTGGTCCAGAAAACACTACCCCATGAAGTGAATTCTGCATTCTCTTGTGTCATTATTTTTTTGTCAACTGGAACTCTAGTTAGTGTAATTTATGTGTCAAATACTCCTTCATGGTAATGCTGGAAAATAATGTTTACAGAAAGCAGGACACAACAACTACACACACACATATATGTATATACACACACATATATATATACACACACAGTATTTATATATAGCTAAAATGCTAATTTGTTACACTAAAAATATCCTTAAATGGCAATCTTTGCAATGCTACATTACAACTCTTTGGATCATGGATAAGGATAAAGAGTCCTTGGGAGAGCATCGTGTGAGAATATGGGGGTGAGGGAGTGACATAGAGAGCAAGTATTGTACACGTGTGTAGCACTGACAGTCGTATACGTGTGCGTGTGCGTGTGCATGTGTGTGAGTGTGTGTGGGCAGGTGCTTCACCCAAAGTCACTCACCAACTCAGTGGCAAGCTGGGATTAGAATTTCTCACTTTTGGCCTTTTAGTCTAAATGCTTTTTTTTGGAATATGGGATTGTGACATTACATTTTTGTGAGAAATATGAATGAGGCTCTATGGGCTTTATTTTATGAGAGTTTTGCAAAAACATGTGAGTTCGTATCAACTTAGGGAAAGCTCACCTAATCTTTGGGCAGTGTGCTGCCATTCTGAGTGTGTCTTTGTGTACACTGATGCTTTGGGAGAGAGGCAGGACAGGCATGTGATTATGCTGACTTACAAGGAGTTTGGATCGACCTCAGTTCTCAGTCATGTAAATACAGGGGTTCAGGGGTCTTCGGGAGCAATGAAAAAAGTACTGATCCATGGACCTTTACATCACTGGGCAAGTGACTGATATTTGGGGATTTTTATTGTGGGTTGCCAGTTACAGTATTTTCCTTAATTCTATCATTGTGACAATTCGGTAACATTTAATTATCATCCCTCCTGTAAAGGAGAAAGCTTCTGCTGAATTACTGCCAGAATAATTGTCACGTTGAGGCTGGATTCATGTTACATAGAGAATGATTGTCTTTGTAAGCCCGCTCCTATCCGCTCCTATTGTCTATTATTGAAACAACGGAGCGTTCTGCAAAGCTGATTTATTATTTTAAGTTAACTTACTTACTTATTTATTGAAAGAGAGAGAGAGAGATCCCAACAGGGTTTTGATGCTTTCATCTACCCCACCCTCCAGCCTTCAGCCAGCCTCAGATTGGAGAGTGTGACCTGGTACACTCAGGGAGGTCTCTAGACTTGAACCAGGAGTACTTTAATGTGGAACTGCCTCTTGGAATGCCAAGTTTTATGACACCATCATCTGGCCCCAAAGGTGATTTATTAAAAGTGCATGGCAAGCACTGATTTAGGATAACCCTTACAATACAAAAGTTTTCTCTAATATTTGAGAAAAGCGTTATTGAGTGCACCATTTCTCCCATATGACCGTGCATCATGAAGCATCCAGTGAGCTCCGGTCACAGAGAAGGAAGCAGTACATTGGCCTGTTTGCATCCTGGGCTGTCCACCTTGATGTTTATTTAGAGATCATTGCAGTCAGTGAAGAGCAGGGGAGATCGGGCCTCCTCAGTTTGCAAATGTACCCACGTGTGCTGTCGCCTGAGCTGTGCAGCCGAGACTCCATGGATTTTATGGCAAGACTTGAAGAATAACAGTGAAGACACACGCACATAACCGAGTAAAGTGAACAGCCTAATTGTCCTGTGGGAATAACTGATGTTTAAGCCAGTTGTGTGTGTGTGTGTTTATTTCCTCCTCCTGAACCACTGACAGTTTAATAAATAATTGGAGGGTCATATTTATTTATTTATTTTTAAGTGTTTACCATAGAGTGCGTGTACTTGCCAGAGGGAGATAGAGAGTGAGAGAGAGAGGGACAATGAGAAATCACCCCCAGTGGGGATGGCCACACTGCAATCTCTTCTCCTCCATTCCCCTCTTGGGATTTTGAGTAAGAACACACAAATGCCCAGAATGAATTTTGAGCCTCCAGGTTCAGGACTTGAACACCAACTGGCCATATGGGAGTGCAGCACTTAACCACTGTGCTACCTGCTGGCTCCAGAGTAGAATGTATTTTAACGTCCACCGCCCTTAATGACTGCATGCAATGAAACTTAAAAAGTCATGGAAGAAACATTTGTCTTTGTGCAAATACAGAGAAACATAATGTCTACTGTGGGGTGACATGCCCAGTTTACGCTTAGGTGTCTTCACATAAATGAAACTGAGGTTGGGAGCTCTGTGAAAGGGGAGCTTGTGTCAGTCCTGTTTACACCTGGACCCCCTTGTCTGGCGTCTTGCTGATACACGGTAAGCACCTCTGTTTCTGAGCATAAACTGATTATGAGTCATTCAGCAACAGCATTCATTTACCTTCACTCATTCATGCACCAGTCACTGTGACAGGTGTTGGGATCGAACCGTGAGCCAAGGTGCTGCTCTCGTGCACAATGAGACAGGCAGTAGGAAATCAGTATGCAATGAAATGTCACGCAGCCTCAGTGCTGTGGGGACAAGTAGATGGCTCAAAGGGACAGAGAGTGACACAGGTGCTCTCTTGGATTAGGTATTTGGGGCATTCTCACTGAGATGGTAATACCTAAGCAGAATGGCCATCTGGGGACACAGCATTCCAAGCAGAATAGTAATTGCAAAGAAGTGTGTTTGAAGAATTCAAAGAAAAGCACGAAGGTAAGTGTGGTGGAGGTGGAATGACACTAGTTTTAATCATTCTTATTTAAGTACCTGAAAAAGAACCATATTAATCTTCTTGAACTTGAGTTATTTCCATAGTTCTGTTTCACTTTTTAAAAGTTGCAAATTGGGACTGGCAAATGGCATAATGATTATGTCACTGGACTCCCATGTGGTCTACCGTGATTCGAGTCCCAGAGCCAGCAGTTTAAAACTCATGCTGGGCTCATGTGTGTGCCCAAAATCTCTAAAGGAGAATGGAGGAGAAGGGACTGCAGCATGGCCATCCCCCCAGGGGGGTAATTTCTCACTTTCTGTTTCTCTGTCTTTTTCTGGCGAGCACATGTGCCCTATAACAAAAAAAATCTCATAAAGAAAAAGTTGCCAATAGACAATGGAGCTTTATGAGCGATAAGCATTACTTTGCTAATCGCTTCATCCAGGCAATTTCATGGAACCCTTAGAGCAAGCCCGTTATTAGCCACACTTACCCACATGTTTAGAAGAACTGAGGTACAATGCCTGGAATTGCTTCCTCGTGCTCACAGCTGGCCACTGTCTTGGGCCAGGATTTGCAGTGGGCAACCTTCCAAGCCAGGCATTCTGCTTTTCAGAACGGACTTCACACCAAGGTCCGTTGGAGCCTGAAACCTTCACTACAAGCTATCTAGACCCTCTCTTGGAGGATAGGAAATGGGATGTGCACTGAGCTCTCGTCTGAGTGTGCACTCTGGAGTTCCTAACCCTGACCCCCACTGCAGTGGGAACAGGGAGTGTGGGTGTTGACTGCAGTACTGCCACCAATCAGAGCAGTCCCAGCTTTAATAATGAACGATGGACCGCTGCTTGAATTGACCAATTAGAGCCGTACACATTTCTTTTTTTTAATTTTTCAAAAATTTTATTTATTTATTTATTTGGAGAAGTTTTAGCTATAGGGTGCATGCGCTCGCCAGAGAGACAGAGAGAGACATAGAGACAGAAAGCAAGAAATCCCCTGGGGGAATGACCATGCCGCAATCCCTTCTCTTCCATTCTCCTCTTGGGATCTTGGGCACACACGCACCTGCACCCAGCGTGAGTTTAAGCTGCCGGGTCTGGGACTTGAACCACGGTCGACTACATGGGAGTCCAGTGACATAGCCATTATGCTAACTGCTGGTCCCTAGAGCTGCACAAATTTCTCTCCTTCATTTGCATACATGAATTACAGCGAATGCTAGAGAGGATAGTATTTCTCTATACAGACCTGTCCTGGAGCATGCTAGGGAGGCAACCTTTTAAGTAAACTTAGCTAGCTCCCTGGGAACTTCACCCATAATAAAGCCTTCCTTCCGGACAAACCTCTTGGGTTAAATGTTGGCAAGTAACTGTCTCTGGTCCCTGCCTGCCTTGGTTGGATAGTAGACTGCCATTATTGCCAGTGGCCTACTCTGTAGATCTATTTTTCTGTGGAGAATTAAATAACCTGACACAGAGCAGGTAAAGTGTTTATTTGTTTCAGTTTTTGCTATAGGGTGGATGCACTTGCTGGAGAGAGACAGAGATAGAGAGAGAGGGAAAGTGAGAAATCACCCCCTTCTGCTCCAGGTGCCCTAATCCCTTCTCCCCCGTCTTTCCCTCCTGTCAGGACTTCAGGCACACACATGGGCCCAGTGTGATTCTCAAGCAGCCTTGGGGCCTGACACACAGCTGACCATGTGGGATCAGCTGCCTTCGTCACGCCACCGGACTGGTACAAGAGAGACGTCTTTATAAAGCTTCGCAACAAGAACTCTACCATGATTTACGACACATTTATAAGAAAGGACCACGATGTTAACAGCGCCAGCTTGAACACGTTGTGGATTGTTGTCAGATTCTGAGGCATAAACCCCATTTGTCAGTGTGTACCCCAAGATGTGTGCATAGCAGATTGGTATCTCTTCACAAGGAAGGTTGAAAACAAGTATTGTGAAAAAATCAAGTCTTGTCATGAATAGATTCCTGAATCTTCAGGGGGCAGAAGTGAAGCTCAGAGAATGACTTAGCTTCCTCACATTTGGTCGAGGCTGGTTTGGAAGAGGTAGTTGTCAGGAGTTAAATCCATACCATGTTAGGCATGGTGTTGGAAACTGGTTTCACCAATAGATACCTATTGGTGAGATCCAAGTTTTTCCTATCTAGAGCCATGGGCAGAGGGTAGGGGAGTTGAATAGGAGAGGCAAACACCCCTACACTCACAAGCTTTCTGTTCTTGGTCCTTCCGAGGTCCAAAGCAGAGATTCTTGCTGTGGTTTTGTGTAAGCCAGCATGACTGGGCCCTGGGAGCATTTTCAGAAAGTATTCTATTATTTCTTGTTTCCTGAATAAAGATGCCTTGTTTGAGACATGTACTTAAATGTCATTGCTATTTTATTGTCCTTCCAAGGAAGGAATTAAAGTTAGGTGTATTTTTAGGTCTGGACTGTCACTGTAACTTTTTTGGCAAGTGTTCTCCCACTGTTACTGAGTTTTCCACTTGGTACTTTCCACTTGGTACTTTCCTACTGAGAAAGTAGGAAAAGACGGAATAGTAAGTAAACATGTCATTGAGTCGCATGGCTAGAAACAAGAAATCAATGGAACTTTTAGGTAAGTGAGGCTTCATAATTGGACTAGACCTACTTATAGTAGATAAAGAACAAAGCAATTTAAGGGTGAATAACAAAGACAGATGACTATTAGTCTGTAACAAAGAGCTTTCTTCACATTGATGATTCAGGGAGGGTCGTGTCTGGCTTCTTCCTTATCACCTTACAGGCATGATAAGAACTGAGAAGAGAAGCCAGATATTAATCACAAATGACACTATTCATAGGGCATTTGGAATTTCTAAAATGAATTTGGAATTAATGGTGATACTTAGTTCAACATTTTTATTGTTATGTTATTTTTACCATTAAGCATCTCTAACATTTTGTTGAATATATTAGAATAATTGTAGTAAACTAGTAAACTTCAGTAAGCTAAAATGATTCATAGTTTCCATCTTGATAGTCTCTAGTGTTGAAAATAGAAACTTGAGATGTTAGTTTTTTATAAAAAAAAAGATAAAAATAATGGTTAAATTTGATATATTTTATTGGAAATCGTAACATCTCGCTAATTAATGAAAACATTTTAATTATTTTAAAAATAATCAGATTTTATATTTTATTACTAAGAAAGATAAGAAAACTGAGTTTTGATGTCATTTCCTGACAGTATGTACTCAGTGTTTCTTTAAATTCTCAAAATAGCATTAATCTGATGCATAAAGATAATTATAAGAACTTTACTAAAAAGGCACTGTTGTTCAACTTTACAAAGATAACTGAATTATTTTATTATCTAATCTGGCTATTCTAATATGTAAAATTGCTTTAACTTTCTGTATACTTAATTTGCCTTAATTATCTACCTGAGACCCTAGGTTATTCTTTGCTTTTTATCTTTTATGTATCTGTTATAGGCTTTTGCTTTGTAGTTACCAATAAACATGCTGTTATAATAGGCTATTTTAAACTGATAACTTAAATTTGTATTATAAACTCTACTGTTTTACTCTACCCCCTGCATTTAAAGTTTTTCATATCGAAATTTGTACTTTTTTATATTTCATGTCCCTTAACAAATTGTTATAGCTATTATTATTTTTAATAATATCATCTTTTTTTTAAGAGGGATTTTTGCTATAAGGCTTGTGAGCTTGCTAGAGAGACAGAGAAACAGAAAGCCAGAAATCAACGCCCTCCCCTCCCCCCAGGGTGGGGTGGCCATGCTGCAATCCCTTCTCCTCCATTCTCCTCTCAGGATTTTGGGCTTCACACACACACATGCCTGGTATGAGTGTTAAGCTGCTGGGTTTGGGACTCAAACCACAGTCAACTATGTGGGAGTCCAGCAACATAGCCACTATGCTATCTGCTGGTCCCAATAATATTGTCTCTTAACATTACTAAAGAGATCTCATTCACATGCCACCATTGCAGTATTATTCTAAATTTGACTGTGGGCATGGAGAACTTCCTGTAGCATTTTTTGGTAAGACAAATCTGGGAGTGATGAACTTCTTTAACTTCTGTTTGTCTTGGGAAGTCTATTTCTCCTTGATTTCTGAAGGACCACTTTGCCAGGTACAATAGTCTTGGTTAGCGGTTTTTGTCTGTTTATTTGGTTTTCCTCAGCACTTTCAATATATTACCCCAAAATCTCTTCTGGCCTGTAAAGCTTCTGCTAAGAAATTCTCTGCTAGTCTTTCTGAGATACACATAGCTTGCTTCTGTTCCTTTCCTGCTCCCAGGTCTTCTCTTTGTCCTGATTTTTGACAATTGGATTATAACGCTGCTTGGTGTAGTCTTGTTTGGATTGAATCTGATTGAAACGTTTGATCTTCCTGTACCTGAATATGTATATCTTTCTTCAAAATTGAAAAGTTTTCTAGTATTATTTCTGTAAATAAGCTTTCTCCCTCATTGTTTTTATCTTCTCGTTCACTAAATGCTTTAACTTGAACATTTGTTCTTTTGACGCTGTTTCATACATTTCAAAACCTTTCTTAATTCCTTTTATTTTTTGCTCCTCTGATTTTATAATGTCAAATAACTTCTCTTAGTTTCACAGGTTCCTCTGCTTGATCGGTTCTGCTCTTGATGCTCTGCGTTCTATTTTTTGTTATTGTGTCTTGTCTAATTTTAGACACAGGGTAATGATGGTCTCCTAGAATGAATTTGGAATAGTTTGGATTATTTGGAATAGTTTGAGGATAATTTGTATTAGTTCTTATTTAAGGATGGTTCTTATTTAGAATTCAGGAGTAAAATAATCTGGTCCTAGGGTTTCTTTGTTGGGAGACTTTGTGATTTAATTGATATTTTTACTTATTGGTTTGTTCAGGTGTTCTGTTTCTTCCTGATCCAGTCTTAGTAAGTTGTATGTGTCAAGGAATTCATCAATTGTACCTAGATTTTTCAGTTTTTCAGCATATATTCATAATCATCTCTAATCGTCCTTTGTGTATCTGTAGTATCTGTTGGAACGTCTGCTGTTTTGTTTCTGATTTCATTTATGTGGGCCTTCTGTCTTTTTTTCTTAGTGTAGGTAATAGTGCGTCAATTTCGTGTATATTTTCAAGAAGCCTTTTTTTTGTTTCATTCATGTTTTGCATTACTTTTTTTGGCCTCAAGTTTGTTCATTTCTTCCCTGATTTTTATTATGTCTTTCTACTGATTTTGAGATTAATTCTTGTTTTTCTAGTTTCTGGAGATAGGTTGTTGGATTCTTTTTTTTTTTTTTTAGATGGTTTCGCTATTGGTCTCGGTTGCTCCTTTTTAAGAGGTTTTTGCTATAGGGCTCGTGCGCTCGTCAGACAGACAGAGAGAGACATAGAGATAGAAAGCGAGAAATCACCCCCCAGGGGGGATGACCACGCCACAATCCCTTCTCCATTCTCCTCTCAGGATCTTGGGCACACACGCACACGCACCTGGTGTGAGTTCTAAGCCACCGGGTCCAGGACATGAACCGCGGTTGACTACGTGGAAATCCAGCGACATAGCCATTACACTAATTGCTGGTTCCCGAGACTGGATTCTTTATTTGAAATCTTTATCTTTTTTTTTAAATGAGGGCACTTATTTCTATGAACTTTCTTCTTAAAATAGCTCTTGATGTATACCATATGTTTTAGTATGCTGTGCTTTTATTTTTATATTTTTATAAATTAAGAATTTTAACTTAATTTCTTCTTTAATCCAGTGGTCATTCAGGAGCATACTGGGCATTGGGAAAGTCATGATGCATTTTTGTTTAGAAAAACATAGAAACATATGTCATGACTTCCCTGATGACCTAATAGTACTTTGTTTCCATGTATTGTGATTCCCGATGTTCCATTTGGTAATACCTTTCAGTTTCACGCCATTACACTGCAAGGATGCTCAATGTAACTCCTATTTAAAATTTTTCAGAATTGGGACGAATAGATGGTTTATGCTTACATTCCTGGACTCACACGTAGTCAACTGCAGTTTGTGTCCTGGACCTTGTTACTTAGAACTCATGCTGGTGCATCTGCATGCATGCTCAAGATCCTGAGAGGAAAATTGAGGAGAAGGAATTGTGGTGTGGCCATTCCCCCTCTTTTCTCCTTAGAAAAAAATTCAAAATTTATTTTGCAGTCTATCCTGGAGAATTATCTATTTACTGATAAAAGAATGTGCTGTCTTGAGGACCAGCAGATGGGGTAATGGTTACATCACTGGACTCCCATATAGCCGTGGTGTAATGGTTACATCACTGGACTCCTATGTAGCTGACCGCAGTTTGAGTCCTGGACCTGGTGGCTTAAAACTCATGCTGGGCACATGTGTGTGTGTTCCCAAAATTCTGGGAAGAGGATAAAGGAGAAGGGAAGGGATTGACACATAGCCTCCCCCCCCACCAGATGATTTCTTTTTTTAAAAAATTTAGATTTATTTATTTACATTCATTTAGTATACATCATTGTAGCATACAAAATGAGATTTTTCCATCCAGGATACACTGCATATTGGCTCAATCAGGCACATTGACATATGTGTTATTGTCAACAAATAATTTTCCATTTCTTGTTTCCTGTATATATATATATTTTTTTCCCATCCATAATTCTCTATCTCTCACCCTCTGCCATCTCCCACCCTCCTCCCACACTGTCTCTGGTATCCATGGTTGCTTTCTATGCCTTCCCCCCCACACACATTTTATTGATTCACTAAAGATCTTAATTAATCTAAATATTTTCAATAGCAAGAACAGGTGATGTATACATATCCATGAACACAAGTCTGACTTTAGGCATAAACTTCACTGAGTAGAATGAACATACTATAAAGTAGCACCTAACTAGGGCTATATAGCTTACTGCAGTCATCAAATAGGTATTTTTAATGCATTTTTTTTAATTTCAAGAAAAAGTTTTCGTGTTTTTTTTTCCTGAAACATGTTTTTAAAATTAATTAATTTACATTAATTCCCTAAGCATCATCTCAGCATACAAAATGTGATTTCCCATCCAGTAAATACTGCATAGTGACTTAATCATGCATATTATAAAAATTTTTCCATTTCTAGTTCCTAGAATTATTTTTACCCCTCTTTCTGACCCTCTGTCCCTTCCCACCCTCCTCTCACACCACCTCCGGTGTCCACAATTGTCCTCCATT
>NW_006159673.1:904519-904900 GCF_000334495.1 Tupaia belangeri chinensis | reverse complement strand
GAGTGCCTCTCTAGGTTTGGAAAGTTTTCTTGCAGGATTTCATGGAATAGATTATCAATGCCCTTATGAGTCTCTTTGCCTTCTGGGATACCAATTATTCAGATGTTTGGACATTTGATGGTATCTAGTATTTCTTGTATATTATTCTCATTTTTTGGGGGGTCATTTTCTAGTCTTTGTGGTGTATTTTTCTAGGCGAGTAATTATCTTTTCTATGTCTGAGATTCTATTTTCTGTTTTATCTAGTCTGCTTATAATACTTTCAAGAGAGATTTTGACTTCCTGTATTATAGCCTTTATCTCTAAGAGATCCCTTTGATTCTTTTTTAAAGTGTGTAATTCCTCTTTTAGATCTTGCAAGAATTTCTTCATCTCCTGGAA
>NW_006159673.1:896613-904017 GCF_000334495.1 Tupaia belangeri chinensis | reverse complement strand
GCCAGGTGTGTGTGCGTGCGTGCCCAAGATCCTGAGGGGAGAACAGAGGAGAAGGGATTGTGGCATGGCCATCCTCCCGGGGGGTGATTTCTTGCTTTCTGTCTCTCTCTGTCTCTTTCTCTGTCTGGCGAGTGCGCATGCCCTATAGCAAAAACCTTTCCAAAAAAAAAAAAAAATCACTAGTTCTCAGGAGCCATGACAGTGTCTTCTTCTGAAAGCCTGCCCCTTGCCTCTCTTGGGTGGGAGGGGGAGAGGGGATTATTAACAAAATGAAGGTCAAAGGAGGGGCTGAAAGCTGAGAAAATGCTTTACCTTAAAAATTTTTAAAAAGGAAAAATTACAAAAAAAATGAGAAGACAGAGGCAGAGAGAGAGAGACAGAGATAGAGACAGAGATAGAAACAGAGAGAAGGCTTGAAGGACTTCCTACCACTTGAGTTTGTGGGCCAGAGGCTGAATTATCAGTATAAAATCTTCATTTCTCTTTTTTCCCTGAAATCACTGGTTCTCAGGAGCCATGAAGGTGTCTTCTTCTGAAGGCCTGCCCCTTGCCTCTCCCCGGGAGATGATTTCTCACTTTCTGTCTGTGACTCTGGCAAGTGCACATATTAAAAGAAAAAGAATGTGTAGTTTGTAATTATTACATGGGACAATTTGGATAAGTCAGGTCCACTTGGTCAAAGATGTAATTTAAGTCTGATCCTTCTCTTTTGACTTTCTATGGAGATGATTTGTCCAGTGTTGACAGCAGGGTATTGAAGTCTTCAACTATTGTTGTATTGCAGTTTGTCTCTCACTTTAGCTCAAGTAATAATTGTTTTATATATTTAGGTGCTTTCATGTTATGTGCATACATATTCACAATTGTTGTGTCATCTTACTGATTTGATCCTTCTAACATTATATAATGAACTTATTTATCTCTTGTTGAATTTAAGTCTATTTTATCTGATGTTAGTATATATACTCTTCTTTGCTTTTGGTTTCCATTTATGTTTTTCTGTCCCCTAACTTTAGTCTATGTGTGTCTTTACAGATGAAGTCTATTTCTTATAGGGCAGCATATAGTTTGGTGTTTATCTATTCAACCAGTCTATATCTTTTAAATGGGGAATTTAAGCCATTTACACTTAGGGTTATCATAGATATATTAGCACTTACTTCTGTCATTTTGATAGGAGTTTTCTGGCAGTTTTGTGTATTCTTGGTCCACCCCCCCTTCCTTATTGTTTAGGATTGTGGTTTTGTGGGTTTTTAAAATTTTTTAATTGTTTTGTCATGAGAAGGTTTAATTTCTTCCATTTTCTCATTTACCAAGTCTACCAATTGATTTTGTATTTTCAGGTCTTTCTTGGTGGAAGTTATCACCCTTATACTTCCAAATGTATGATACCCTGAAAAATTTCTTGTAAGGCCCATCTAGTAATGATGAATTCAGTTTTTGCTTATCTGTGAAAGACTTTATTTCTCCTTTTACTCTGAAAAATAGGTTTGGTGGTATAGTATTCTTAGTCAGCAGTGGTGTGTGTGTGTGTGTGTGTGTGCGCGCGCATATGTGTTTTTTAGTATTTTGAATATATTGCCCCAATTTCTCTAATTTCAACTGAGAAATCTGCTGTTACTCTGATGGGAATTTCATTAAATGTAATTTGATGTTTTTCTTTTGCTGCTTTCAAAATTCTCTTTTGTCTTTGAGTTTGGCTACTTTAATTATAATATGTGCCAGCAGGACTTCTTTTGGACTCTGTTTGATGATCTTTGAGCTTATTCTCTCTGGATGTACATATCTCTTACAGTAATTTGGAAGTTTTCAACTATTATTTTATTAAATAAATTCTATTTTTGTTTCTTTTTCTTCTGGAACTCCCATAAGGCAAATATTTATTTGGCGATATTCCATAAATTCAGTAGATTATCTTCATTCTTGTTTTTAAAAATTCTCTTTATTAGACTGAATGATCTCAAAAGAGTTATCTTTTTTTTTTTCTGCATGTTATAGTCTGCTGTTGAAGCTCTCTATTGTATTTTTTTTTTAATTTTTTTTTCGCTATAGGGTGCGTGCACTCGCTGGACAGACAGAGAGACATAGAGACAGAAAGCAAGAAATCACTCACCAGGGGGGATGGTCACGCCGCAATCCCTTCTCCTCCATTCTCCTCTCGGGATCTTGGGCACACACACACATGCGCCCGGCTTGAGTTTTAAGCCACTGGGTCCGGGACGTGAACCGCAGTCGACTACGTGGGAATCCAGCAACATAGCGATTATGCTAACTGCTGTTTCCCTCTATTGTATTTTTAACCTATTAATTTACTAGGTATTTCCGTCTTCAATCTTTTTCATGATTTTTATCTCTTTGTTGAGTTTCTCATGTTCCTCTTACATTGTTTTTCTGACTTCATTAAATTATCTATTGGTATTTTCCTTTATCCTCACTGAGTATTTTAGAACTATTAATTTGAATTCCAGTTCAGACATTTTGAGAAAGTCCTTTTCTGTGAGTCCCATTACTGGAGAATTACTGAGTTTTCTTAGAGGCATCAAGTTTTCTTGCCTTTTAAATGATTCTTCTGTCCCTATATTGAAATCTGTGGTCAAGGAATTTTTAACCTTAGATATATCTTCCTCTAAATTAGAAAAGTCAATAATAATGTAAAATTAGAAAAAAAAAAGGAACTAAAATAACCACAATTATCAATAAGAAATGTGAATTCTACATAGTAGTCATATACTGTGAAATATGCACTAAAATTTTGTTGGGGGCCAATACCTTTTTGCTTGAAGCTTGAAGAAGTTACATATTTTGCCTAAAATAAAGCCACAATCTTGAAAATGACATTCAGCATTTTGTTTTGTTTTGTTTTTAAGAAAAACTCCAGAGTAGTCTGATGTCAAATGACACTTTTTATTACATGGGTCCCTGTGCTTCTTGTTGTTGGTAAAGAGGTGTTAAAGAATGATTTTGTTTGTTTATTACATTAACCTAGACTATGCACTTCCATACTGAAAACTAAGAAAAGATATGCCTCCATTGCAAAGGAAAGTACAGTGTTAGTGGGGTGGTGAGTAATACTGAGGCACTGCGTGAGAATGGAGGCTGTCTCAGTTCATTGGACTGAATATCAAGTTTTTTTTTTTTTTTTTGAGAGAGAGATTTTGCTATAGGGCATGTACACTTGCCAGAGAGAGATAGAAAGCAAGAAATAACTCCCCACAGGCGATGGCCATGCCACAATCCCTTCTCCTCCATTATCCTCTTGTGATTTTGGACACGCGTGCACATGCACCCAGTGTGAGCTTAAGCCACCAGGACCAGGACTCAAACCACAGTTGATTATGTGGGAATCCAGTGACATAACCATTACTCTATCTGCTGTCCCTAAATATCACAGATTTATAAGTGTGGCTTATAAATAGCAGAAATTTATTTACAACCGTTCTGGAGGCTGGAGAGTCCTAGATCAAATGATAGCTGATTCAATGTCCGATGAGGGCCTGCTTCTTGATTCATAGGTGTGTTCTCACATAGTGGGTAAAGCAGGAAGCACTCTTGAGTCCCTGGTATAATGGCGCTAATCTAATCCAGGAGGAACCTTCTCTCATGACCTAATCACTGTCTAAAGACTCCACTTCCTACTACCATCAATGGAGGTTAGAATTTCAATATATACATTCTGGACGGGACACAATCTGTCTATAGCAGAGGGTATGTACTCTTTTAGAACACTCAGAACTCATACCTCTTCTAATCCCTTTCCCCTCACAGTTTTAAAGCCCTTTCCCTGCATAGTTGTAAAGCAAGTAGTGCCACTATTTAAAAATAAATAATAGAAAGAACTGACACATATCTGTGAAACATGGGGAAATTAAATGTTATCAAAACTAAATAAAGGCTACATTACAAGGGTTGTTACCCAAAGGAACCAAACAAATACCTTTCAAATAATATTCAGATAATACTAATTTTACAGCATTTACAGAAATAAAAGAAAAAAAGAATGTAAAAGTAAGCCTAAAGAAACAGAATAAGATGTAAACTGGAGGATCTTATAGGCAAAATGAAATAAAAACTAAAGCATATGTGTTAAAATTGTTTTAGAGACACTGAAAAGAATAGAAACAGAACTTAAAACAGAACCAGGGGTCTGGTGAATAGGTTTAATGAAGTGATCCAAAACAAAATGGAGAGAATAAGGATATAAACATGATTGTAGGGACTCCAATCCATGCATACTTTTCTACAACAGATAGAATTTTAATTCAAAATCAGTTCTTTAATTCAAATATCTAATTTTAGCTTTGATATATTGGGTGACATATTAGTTATCTGCTGCGGCATAACAAATTACCTCAAACATTAATGGTCTACACAACATGTACTATCTCACAACATCTGTAGGTTAGAAATTGAGGTGTAATTTTGCTGGGTCCTCTGGCTCTGGGTCTCTCAGAAAACTACAATCAAGTTTTCAGTGGGGCCTCGGTGGGGAAAGCTCTGTTTCCAAGCTCACTTTCATGTTTATTGGTAAGATTTAGTTCTTCCTAAGTTATTGGACTGAAGTTCTCTGATCCTAGCTGGCTATTGCCTGGCAGTACCCTAAGTTCCTCACCATGTGGTTTCTCCATAGAGTAGTTCACAATATTGCAACGTGCCTTACAAGGAAGAGAGAGAGAGAGAGATTCAGAAGTCACAACATTTTGCAACCTAATCTTGGAAGTGATATTCCATTATTTTGGTTGTACCACACTAATCACAAGCAAGTCACTAGGCCTAGCCCACATTTTAGAGGGAGATAATTATGTAAGGGTATAAACATTGAGATATGAATATTTGAGAGTCATGTTTGAAGCCCCCACCACAGGTAGTGCACCCAGTCACACACTGAAGAGACATGGCTCAAAGGTAAATATTTATAGATTATATGCAGTGGTGAATGGCTTGGCTGACTGATCAGGAGCTAGGAAAGGAGGAAATGAAAAATATAGGATACAAAGATCTATGGCAGAGGCACGAGGATGGACATATAGGAATGGGTAGGGAGTGTGAAATGTTCCCACTAGATATTAATATGTACCAAGAAATAGTCACTGTGGGAGAAACAGTAATCACTAAGTATTTAAAAGACTTGTCCAGGTGATATTGGTCAACCTCTGTCACTGACCAACTCAGTGAACAAACTGGCTATGGTTGCAGAGATGGAGACTATGCATGGTCCAGTAGCATGGGCTGGCATTTACCAGGGCTGACATACTGTCACCACTCAGAATCACAATGTCAGACGGCCAGCCATAGAGACCAATACTGAGCCTCCAAAATGTTATCTTTTCTTAAGGACACCAACCAGCCACTTGATGACAAGTAAACTACATTGGAACAGGCAAATAGGTGCATGATGGTTAAAGCACTGTATTCCACATGGATGACTCTGAGCTTCAAGTCTCAGATCTGGCAGCTTAAAAAATACTCTAGGCATGTGTATGTGTGTGTGTGTGCCCAAAATCCCGAGAGGAGAATGGCAGCGAGAGGATTGTGTTGTGGCCATCCCCCCAGGGGGTGATTTCTCATTTTCCCTCTCTGTCGAAATAACATTTTCCCTCTTTAGCCTCTGGCAAGTTCTTGAGCTATGACAAACATCTAAACAAACAAATGAAATAAAAACAAAACCAACCAAATCTACACTGGACCTTTTCCACACCAGCAGACCTAGTGACTTACTTTAATGAACAGACATATATGTCAAGTACGGGTTTTAAGTTGTTGCTTTTAGGGCCTCTTGCCGTGCCACTATGTGAAAACTTAGCGTGATTTCCCAGTGTGTGTGTTGGGGGGGGTACATAAAATCACATCAGACTGGAAAGCCCATCGCACATCAAGAGGTGAGAGGATGGGTTCATGACTATGGAACCCATTGGTCTTAGCATACACAGATGCTTTTCAACTGATGAGAGAGTTACATCTCAATAAACCATACACAAGCTGAAAATATCATAAGTTGAAAGGTGCTTAGTATACTTGGCCTGCTACACACTATTGCTTAGTCTTACCTACTTTAATGCTCAGAACAGTTACATTAGCCTATAATTGGCAAAATCATTAAATACAAAGCCTATTTTATAATAGTGTTGAATAGGTTGTACTACACATCACTAGTCTGATGAACAAGTAAAAATCCAGAATACACTGAAATCACGGTGGTTTTACACTATCATAAAGTCAAAAGACCATCAGTCAAGTCTTGGTAGGTTGGGAAATGTACCAGAACACCCAGAAGCTGGTGTGTCCTGGTGTAGGAGGTCTACTGAAGGCGTGGCTAAAGGCCATTTCAGAAGTAATGCTTACAGAGGATGATGCACCCTCTCCCAGGATACATTATACTTCCTGAATCAAAGGATTTTGTATGGCTCTGTTTTATAAAGGGGAAAACAAGAAGTTGAATAGACGCCCCTATGGAATCTGCTACAATGATCCATCCCATCCCCTAGACCTGTAGAGGAGATGGTGGAAGGAATCATCCCTGTCTTTGAGTTCTAGGCCACCTTTAGGCTAAGGCCTCTCTTCTGCCAGGTGATCAGATCGTTTCTGCGCTTGGGCTGCTGCTCCTATTTCATCATACTTTCTTCTTGTTTATGATGTAAACTTAATGCCCCATTCTTTTGTAGTAGTTTTGCCTCTTAAATCTCAAAATCCAGATTTTTTTTGAAATAATAATAATAAAAAACTGTTCTGTCTCCTAAATGCCTGACACTTGAAACTGAAATGTTTATCTTTTCAGGCAAATTTTCATGTGATAAATTGAAAATAAATTCACTTAGCAACTTGATTGACTTGTCTTTTTAACAGCTAGGATGTATCTACCCACTCACTGATATCAAACCCAATGGAAGGTTGAATGGATCCCTCAGAGCAAAATAAACTTAATTTAGCACATAGAATTTATATTAATTATGTCTTAATATACTGAAGACATGGGAGTGGTTAAAAAAGCAAGAAGTATAAGTGGGTTAATGTTCTCATTTTCAAAAGAGAATTATTTATTTATTTGATTGCATTTGTTAGTTTTATTTATTTATTTTGATGAGAGAGGAGAGAGAGAGAAAAAGGGAAAGCGAGAAAGCAAGCCACCAGGTCTGCGGCTTGAACTGTGATCGGCCATATGGGAATCCAGTGCCTCTATCCACCACACCACTGCTGGCCCCATCATTTTATAGGGCATGAAGCTAACAGACACTTAAAATGTTTTAAAATGGAGGTTAAAAACGATTTCTTATAGCATTTTCCAGTTTTAGAGCAATTTTTAATAAACTCACATGTTATGTAGTTAAGTAGTATTTATTTTAGTTTAGTACTTCTTTTTTTTTTAACATTTTTATATTTTTGCCAGAGGGTCATAAGCTTGACAGGGGG
>NW_006159673.1:863710-893134 GCF_000334495.1 Tupaia belangeri chinensis | reverse complement strand
AGGGAAGGTCTACTGAAGGCGTGGCTAAAGGCCATTTCAGAAGTAATGCTTACAGAGGATGATGCACCCTCTCCCAGGATACATTATACTTCCTGAATCAAAGGATTTTGTATGGCTCTGTTTTATAAAGGGGAAAACAAGAAGTTGAATAGACGCCCCTATGGAATCTGCTACAATGATCCATCCCATCCCCTAGACCTGTAGAGGAGATGGTGGAAGGAATCATCCCTGTCTTTGAGTTCTAGGCCACCTTTAGGCTAAGGCCTCTCTTCTGCCAGGTGATCAGATCGTTTCTGCGCTTGGGCTGCTGCTCTTATTTCATCATACTTTCTTCTTGTTTATGATGTAAACTTAATGCCCCATTCTTTTGTAGTAGTTTTGCCTCTTAAATCTCAAAATCCAGATTTTTTTTGAAATAATAATAATAAAAAACTGTTCTGTCTCCTAAATGCCTGACACTTGAAACTGAAATGTTTATCTTTTCAGGCAAATTTTCATGTGATAAATTGAAAATAAATTCACTTAGCAACTTGATTGACTTGTCTTTTTAACAGCTAGGATGTATCTACCCACTCACTGATATCAAACCCAATGGAAGGTTGAATGGATCCCTCAGAGCAAAATAAACTTAATTTAGCACATAGAATTTATATTAATTATGTCTTAATATACTGAAGACATGGGAGTGGTTAAAAAAGCAAGAAGTATAAGTGGGTTAATGTTCTCATTTTCAAAAGAGAATTATTTATTTATTTGATTGCATTTGTTAGTTTTATTTATTTATTTTGATGAGAGAGGAGAGAGAGAGAAAAAGGGAAAGCGAGAAAGCAAGCCACCAGGTCTGCGGCTTGAACTGTGATCGGCCATATGGGAATCCAGTGCCTCTATCCACCACACCACTGCTGGCCCCATCATTTTATAGGGCATGAAGCTAACAGACACTTAAAATGTTTTAAAATGGAGGTTAAAAACGATTTCTTATAGCATTTTCCAGTTTTAGAGCAATTTTTAATAAACTCACATGTTATGTAGTTAAGTAGTATTTATTTTAGTTTAGTACTTCTTTTTTTTTTAACATTTTTATATTTTTGCCAGAGGGTCATAAGCTTGACAGGGCGGGGGTGGGTGGAGAGGGAGGGAGAGAAGCGCTTCTGAATGGGGCATGATTATGCTGCCATTCTTTTTCTTCCATTCCTCCTTCCCACTGGGATTCTGGGAACACACAATACGCCTGGCACATATTTTCAATCTACTCGGGCCAGGATTAAACCATAGCTGGTCACACAGTTTCCAGCTCCTATAACCGTGGTCCTATGGGGCTGGCCCCAGAGATTACTTCTTTGAGCCATAATTTCAAGCAATCTTGAGATGTTTATATTTGTCATTGAAATAATATCTTACTAGTCAGCAAATTGCCTTTCTCTTCTACTAATTCATGAAATCAAATATTGGCAGTTTACAGTTCGGAAAACATTTAGAATGTAAAAGTTAGCTTTTACAGAGGCATTCCTATCCTATTTTAAAAACTGTTTATAATGGTTAAAATTAAAATCATGCTCAGACGAATCCTGTGGTTACATTAGTTCATGAGTCACACTCTGTGCAGATATGCATTAGACTGAATTCTAAACATGCGTGGAATTTTCAGCACTATTTAGTTGGAGAAAGCAGAATCAGCCTCAGGGCTGTAAGGGCACCAGGGCCCTTGGTATGAGTGAGCCACGTCATCCCCTCTACAGCTATAGGCTTGGAGTTGGCTCAGGCTGGTTTTTGGCTCTGCCTGCCCCTCCGCTTTGAGCCTATGTGCAGAGAGCAAGCTGTAGAGCCCTTTGGGGGACCCCTGACCAGCTTTGTTTAGAAATGGAAAAATTTGGGTCCCACGAATCTCCTCACTACTGATTGTCTGTTTAGCTAAAAGAATCATCGTCATTTGAACAAACTGTTTCAGCCATTAGCATGATTCTGATCTGGTTTGCAATGCTTTAATATCTACGATGGATTAATGATATGGAAATGAATTCCATTGTTTTATGCACAAATATGGCAATCGAAGAAGTTAATTAACAGAATCGATTTAATGGTGCTAAGTTTTGTTCTGTGCTGTCTTTCCTTTAATAATTTATTATATCAAATAATGAATAAATAATGCAAAGTCAATTAAGAATTTTTATAATGGCAGCTGTTACTTGTAAACATCTATTCTGTGTAACTAGAACATGGTGCTAATTAAGTTTTGGCCTTTGATTTGAACCTCATATGAGTGGGTGTACTCCATTCTTTTCAAATGGCCATAGGCATTAAGTGTCTAAGCATGGTGAGTTTGTTAAACAAATCCTACATCAAATTTGGTATCACTCATTTGGTAAGTTATGCTTAGTGTTACTTAAAGCTAATTGCTCACACCTGACTTTATATTTCCTATTGCAGATAATATTGTCCAACCTTTTTCTAGGGCACAGACTATCCCATAGGTTGTGCCAGGAAGCAGTGGGTTTGTATTTGTTTCTCTAATTTGAATAAGCCAGAAAGTCATGTATATTTATGTTAAAGGGTCATAGCAGTAAAAGTCTAAAAGTTACCAATTTGTCACAGATTTAGTAAGATTTCTTAGGACTGTACTCTCAAAAAAAGCTCAAATTCACATGTACATCAATTAAAAAAAAAATTGGGCCAGACCCAGTGCTAGCCAGGACAAAAAGCTGTTAGCCACCTCGAAGTTTGCCTGTTTTTGGCTTCTGGGTTCAACTTCATGGCTGTGAAGTCTCCCCCCGCCCGTGTCCCCCCCCCCAGCGGTGAAGCCCCCCCCCGCCAGTGTCCCCCTCCCAGACCCAGCACTAGCCAGGTAAGATAGCTGCTTTGCTCCCTCTTGCTGTCCTCTGTCCCTTCTAACTTTTTTTTCTCTTTTTGAAAAAACAGCTCTCTGCCCCCCTTAGGCCTTTCTCTTGTTCATCTCTGTCTTTTTCTCACCTAGGACAGGAAGCTCTAGCCACCTCCAAGTTTGCCTGTTCTGGGCCTCCCGCAGTGCGCTAGTGCTCCACACGGTTTTCCATTTTCATCCCAATTTCATTTTTTGCAAAGTGATTTTTTTCCTCCTTTTCCTCTTTTTCTCCTAGTACTTTCCTTCTCTTTTCTTTGCCTTCTCTCTATATTTTTATTTCCTCCCTTCTTTTTCTTTACCTTACATTTCTGTTTTACTTCTCAGTCCTTTCCCTCTGCTTAGAGACAATTAGGTGCATAGTAGCTAACCATCTGAGCATTGTGGGTTTTGGAGAATTCTTTGCACATCTCTGAAGTGGTTGCAAAATTAGTGAAATTCCCCTTTACAAATCTGATTGAAAAACTCTACCTGTGATTCCCACATTTGAGGACTTAGTAGAAGGGAGAAAAGAGCACCAAATTATTTCACAGTAGGGGGAAAAACGAGTTCACAGTCACTGAATCCCTCTCCAACAAATTGACCAGAGGTGAATACATTAGCAAATGACTAAAAATCGAAGAAGAGCCTCAAGGATGAGAGGATCAAGTAGTACATCTCCACCAAGGGAACAGTGAACCTGTCTCCAAGTAGGGACAATTTAGAACATATTACTGAAATGTAAGAAAAATAATTTAGAATATTTATGGTAACAAAGTTCTATGAGATGCACGACCAGGTAAGCTTTATTCCAGGGATGCAAGGGTGGTTCGACATATGCAAAACCATAAATGTAATACACCGTATTAACAGAAGGAAAGATAAAAAACCATATGATCATTTCAATTGATGCAGGCAAAGCATTCAACAAAATACAGCATGACTTTCTGATTAAGACTCTCAGTAAAATTGGCATAGAAGGACTGTTTCTCAGCATAATAAAAGCCATTTATGAAAAACCTACAGTTAACATTATACTGAATGGGGAAAAGCTGAAAGCTTTTCCACTGAAAACTGGTACAAGAAAAGGCTGCCCACTTTCTCCACTCCTATTCAATATAGTACTGGAAGTTCTAGCTAATGCCATCAGACAAGAGAAGGAAATGAAAGGCATTCCAATAGGGAAATTATCTCTGTTTGCAGATGACATGATTGTATACATAGAAGACCCAATAGTATCCATGAAAAAATTTCTCAAAGTAATAAATGCATACAGTAAAGTGGCAGGATACAAAATTAACTTACAAAAATCCATAGCATTTCTATATACAAACAACAAGCAGACAGAGACAGCACTGAAGAATCTAATTCCATTTACCATAGACACAAGAAGTATAAGATACTTAGGGATAAAACAAATGAAAACCTCTTTAGCAAATGGTGCTGGAAAAACTGGGTATCCACCTGCAGAAAGATGAATCTGAACCATTAACAAAAATCAACTCGAAGTGGATCAAAGACCTAAACCTAAGATAGCAAACTATAAAACTACTGGTGGAAAACACTGGGAAAACTCTGGGAGACATTGGGGTAGGCAAAGACTTCTTAAGCAAGACCCCCAAAGAATAGGCAATAATCTCCCAAATAGACAGGTGGGATTACATCAGACTAAGGAGTTTCTGCACAGCAAAGGACACTGTAATTAGTGTGAATCAACAACCCTCAGAATGGGAGAGAATTTTTGTTAACTGTGCTTCAGATAAGGGACTGATAACCAGAATACACAGGGAACTCGAGCAGCCTACCAGAAGAAAATGATTAACTCAATAAAAGATGTGAAATGAGCTGAATAAACAACTCTCTAAGGAAGACATATGAACAACCAAAAAGCATATGAAAAAATGCTCAACATCACTCATTGTAAGAAAGATGCAGATCAAAACCACAATGAGATACCACCTAACCTCAGTCAGAATGACAAAGATTACAAAAAAAAAAAAAAAAGTGATAAGTGCTCGAGGGGATGTGGTGAAAGGAGAACACTTTTACACTGTTGGTGGGAGTGTAAATTGGTCCAGTCACTGTGGAGAGTGATACGGAGGTTCCTCAAAGACCTTCAAATAGAACTACCATATGATCCAGCAATTCCACTCCTGGGGATCTACCCAAAGGACAGGAGAGCACTCAGTTGGAAAGTGCTTGCACAACTATTTTCATAGCAGTATTATTCATGATTGCTAAGACATGGAACCAATCCAAATGTCCAAAAACAAATGAATAGATTGAGAAATTGTGGCACATATACTCCATGGAATACTATTCAGCCATAAAAACAACAAGGCCCTGTCATTTGATAGAAAGTGGACAAATATGGAAGATTTGTTGCTGAGTAAAGCAAATCAGGCTATGAAAGAGAGACATTGTATGTCTCCACTTAACATATATTGACTGTCCACTCTCTATAGTAGAGACTTAAAGACTGGAGAACATAAAAGTATTAAAAATTGTAATGGACACTAGAGACAAAATGGAAAGAGAATGTGGGAGGGGAAGAACATAGGAAATTTGGGGGGAAAATGGAGAGGAAAGACACTTGTGGGACATAGATGAGTCTTACTATCTGTTGATGAGGATGTGTATAGTAGTCTCAACTGGGCTGGACGGAGGTGTATATCATACTAGGTAAAGTCTCTTTACAATCTAAATGATGTATAGCTATTTAATGTATGAATTATAATAATTAAAAATATATAAAAAAGAAAAAAGAAAGAAAAATTAAAAATTTGGGATAAACACTTAGAGTACTGATTTTAGTGATCTGATAAGAGCAAATTGCATATGAACCAGCAGATGGCATAATGGTTACATTGCTGGACTCCCATGTAGTTGACTGAGGTTCAAATCCTGGACCCAGGAGCTTCAAACTCATGCTGGGTGCATGTGAGTGTGTGTCCAAAATCCCGAGTGGAGAATGGAAGAGAAGGGATTGTGGTGTGGTCATTCCCTCTGGGTGGTGGTGGGGGGTGATTTCTTGCTTTCTGTCATTACATCTCTCTCTGTCTCTCTGGCACGTGCATGTGTTCTACAGCAAAAATCTCTCTAAATAAAAAAGAAAAAAAAGAGAGCAAATTGTATGTAAAGCTCCAAACTACTAATAATCCAAGAAAGGTGCAGAAGGGTTGCTGTTCAAGCTCTTTCCAGTGCTTTAAAATGCCTATTAGAATCTTTCACTTCCTCGCACTATGTCTGCCCGGATCTGACATTGGAGTCAAACTAATTTCACCCTGATGAAAAATACACTCAAGTATACACATACACTCACAATTTTTTTATAGCATATGGAAAAAAGTATGTTTTTTTTTGATAGATTAACCAAACAAGTGACACAATTAGTGACTTAAGTATTGGGTTATCGGAAAAGTCCTGACATACTTTCTATGCAAAAATGTGTAGTGACTTTTCTGATAACCCAATATATAGGGCCCAATGTAATACTACTAAAGGGTACATCAAGGCAAAACAATTGGGAAGACCTCATTTGACTCCACTTTTCAGCAAACACTCTCCTCTGACTTTGTAAACCTCATCCAACCAGGACGATGTTTCTGTTTGTACACTGTGTAAATCAGTTAGCCTGTTTTCAAATCTGTGCTTATTTTCTACATAGTTTTCTGTGTGTCACCTTCACACTATAAGTTTATCTTTTTTTTTTTTTTTTGCCATAGGGTGCATGCACTTGCCAGAGAGAGACAAAGAGACAGAAAAAAGGAACATGAGAAATTGCCCCGAAGTGGGAATGACCGTGCTGCAAGCCCTTCTTCTCCATTTTCCTCTTGGAATTTTGGGCACACGTACCAAGTGTGACTTTCAGGCCTACAGGTGCTGGACGTGAACCATGGTTGGCCACAAGGGAATCCAGTGCCTTAAGCACGATGCCCCCCACTGGAAGCTCAGGAGTGAGGAGTTCAGGAGCTTGCCTGCTCTGCGGCCTCATCTTTGGGCTTGCAGGTGGCCCCTCTGTGTGTCCTCACGTGGTCTCCCCTCTGTAGCCTTGGTGTCTCTGTGTGTCCTGACTTCCTCTTTTTATGAGGACCCCAGTCTGATTGGATTCAAGCTCACCCTAATGGCCTCATTTTAACTTAATCACCTCTTTAAAAGCCCCATCTCCACACACAGTTCCATTCTGGTACTCAGTGTTTTAAAAGGTACTGAGGATTAGGACTTCGACATATGAACTTTGCAGGGACACGATTCAGCCTATAAAATGCAGTAAATCAATTTGATGAACTTACTGAGTTGCTTTAAGGAATTCCACACAATAAATATTTACTGTGTGACACACACACAATGGTATGTGTGTGTGTTGTATGTTACTCTATGCGTGTACGAGAGAGAGAGAATGAGCGAGCGAGAGACGGCTCCTGCCCTTTTGTGGGAAAGACAGACATAACAACGATTTACTTCATCTGGACCTTCATAGCACCTTGTTTGTGTCTTTTTTATGATATAAAATCTGTTCAGTGTTTAGATTATACATATTTGAGGAGAGAACACTGTCTGACTCATTTGTTTTTCTTAGAACTGGCCTGGTACAGAAGTGGCTCTGGATAAATGTCCATTGGGTCGAACAGAATCTAATATCACTTAAAGCAATATATGATGGGCAACACAGCAGGTGCAAACGAAGCATAATGAAGCCAAGAGGAGGAAGGGAGTCATTCTACTCCAGCGGCTGAGGAGTTTCAGGACACTTACCCTTAGCTAGAACTTCTAGATGTAATTAAGGACAGGAGAGAATGCATAATATATATTTTATTACTTTGTATATAGCCTATTGGTTCTCTTTCTCTGGAGGACCCGGACTAGTATATATGTTCTCCTGAACCCTGGATCCACATGTCTAGTTTTCACTGGAGCTTGATCATATGAAGTAGATCAAATATTGCATGAGCAGAATTAAAACTTGTCTTCCTTCTGGGGGACCAGCAGTTAGCATAATGGTTATGTCGCTGGACTCCCACGTACTCAACTGCGGTTCGCGTCCCGGACCCGGTGGCTTAAAACTCACGCTGGACGCGTGTGCGTGTGTGTCCAAGATCCCAAGAGAAGAATGAAGGAGAAGGGATTGTGGTGTGACCATTCCCCCCTGGGGGGTGATTTCTCACTTTCTGTTTCTCTCTGTCTGGTGAGCGCATGCGCCCTATAGCAAAACAAACAAACAAACAAACAAACAAAAACAAAACCAACAACAAAAAACAAAACAAAATAAAACAAAACAAACACACACACACACACACACACACACACACACACACACACACAAAGCTTGTCTTCTTCCTACATCCAATTTTCTTCTGTTCCAGACTTCATTTTAGGCCATTGTCCTGTGCCCGGTGGCGCATGTCTGAAATCTCAGGAAGTCAAGTCATCGGCCCTCTTTCTCTTCACCCTCCTTATGAATGAATTTCCACTCTTATTACTTCCATTTCCACAACGTTCCTTGCATGGATACTCTTACTGTTTCCACTATCACTTTGCTAGGTCAGCCCTCCTATTCCTTACCTCACTTCACTGAATGCTTTACTGTTCATCCCACCACGACCTTAGGCCTCTTTCTGATCCCTTTAACCTTCATGATTACTTTGCAAAAAATTAAGACCTGGCTATTTCGCTCCCCCCAACTTTCAACGTCCAAAGAGTAAGAGCGAAGTGCCTTGTTCTGGTACTTAGGAGCATTCTCTGTATGCACCCAACACGACTTTCAGCTTTGCCTCATCTATTGCTTTTCCCTTGGTCTCCACATTACTCCAACTACGGACTTTCTGCTTCCTGGCTCAGACTACGTTCTTTATCGTGCAAGACATTGCCTTCGTGCCTTTTAATATCTTTTTTATTAAGTTTATTTATGTCTTTCCTTCATGGGAGAGAGAAAACCAAGCACCTTTGACAGGGTGCCATAGACAGTCCCCCTTCCTTCAACCTTTTTATTTATTTATTTATTTGGAGAGAGATTTTTGCTACAGGGTATGTGCGCTCACTGGAGAGACAGAGATACAGAAAGCATATTTATGTCTTTCGTTCATGGGAGAGAGAAAACCAAGCACCTTTGACAGGGTGCCATAGCACAGTCCCCCTTCCTTCAACCTTTTTATTTATTTATTTGGAGAGAGATTTTTGCTACAGGATATGTGTGTTCACTGGAGAGACAGAGATACAGAAAGCAAGAAATCACCCCCCAGGGGGGATGGCTATATTGCAATCCCTTCCCCTCTCAGGATTTTGAGTGCCGCATACTCAACCCGGCATGAGTGTCAAGCCACTAGGTCTGGGATTAGAACCACAGTCAGCCATGTGGGAGTCCAGTGACATAACTATTACACCATCTGGTGGTCCCTTCCTCCAGCCTTTTGAGCTGGGTAGTATGATGGGAGTGTGTGCACACCTAGCAAGTACAGGTCGGCCTGGAGACCATGCCCTGATCTTCCAATGGCTTTCAGCAGCTCAGTGTTGCATTGCTGCTGTGCAACCATGGCTAGGTATACATACACATATGTATATGTATATGTGTGTGTGCATGTGCATACATAAATATACATACATATATGTGTATATGTATGTACATTTATATATACACATGCGTGTGTGTGTCACACACACACACACACACATATATATATATATACAAAGTTCAGTGACCCTGACTGAAGGCAAAGATCTGAGGGGAAGGGCTGTGGGTAGAGAAGGACAGACAGATAGAGGCCAGGGTCAGGGAATCTGGCATCTCTGCTCGGTAATGCCATGGTCCTGAGCTCATTCTTTTACAGGAGAGGCAAAGCCACGTGCTTTAGCCGAGGAGCACCTCGAGGTTATAAACAAGCCTCTCCTGCCTCTCCTCTGTAAGAGATCTGTGAAATCCAGCAGTAGATGATGTCTTTGTCTAGAGCTTTTGCATGCCCTGCAGAGATAACGCCAAGACTGTGTCTACTTTAAGGGCTCCCTGCAGTTTAGAGCTAGATTTATGAGACATTGACTCAAACAAGTATGGGGGCTGAGCAGTCCCGCCATCTGCCATCTGCAATCTAGAGATCAAGGAAAACTGGGGTACACACTCCAATGTGAGTCTGAGGCCCTGAGAACGAGGAGCGTTCGTGGTGTAAGTGCAGTGCTGGGGGAAGGAAGAACCGTATCTCAGTGCAAGCAGCGAGGCGGGAGAGGGAGCATTCCACTCACTCTGCCGTGTTGTGCTATTTGGGCCCTAAATGGGCGGAGCATTGCCACACTGGGGAGGGCCATCGACTCTGCTCAGGCCAGGTATTCAAATGTTCTTCTCTTACAGAAACACCTAGAAATAATGTGTCATCAGGAATCTGGGCATTCTGTAGACCAGACGAGTGGATGCATGAAACTTTTCATCACACAAAGTGAGAGGTGTAGGGTTTAAAGTTGACTATGAAGATGTGATCATTGGAAACAAAACTGCTTGAGAAAGAAAATGAAAAATGTATTGAGCTTTAAAAATAATTAAAATAGGACTGGCCTGTAGGGCAACAGGTATGCTCTGTGCAGAGGGAGGCGGACTTCATGGCGGACTGCAGCTCAAATCCAGGTCCTGGCGTCTTGAAAAACACGCAGGCCTAGGATCCTGGCAAGATGGAGAATCGTGGAAAAAGGATTGCAGTGTGCCTAGACCCCTTTGAGGAGTAGACACTCTCTCTCTGGTTTATGCATGCACATTCCCAAAATTAAAAAAAAAATTAAAATAGTTGTTTAGGCAATGAATCATACTCTCTCAGTGTATGTGTGTGCACTCGTGCATTGGTACGAATATACATAAGGTAATTAATACAGAAGAGGTTAAAAAGGAACAGACTGTAATTTTTTTTTGAGAGAAAGATTTTTGCTACAGGGTGTGCATACAACAGAGAGAGACAGAGAGACAGAAAATGAGAAATTATCCCTCATGGGGGATGGCTACACCATGATCCCTTCTCCTCTGGGATTTTGGGCATGCACACACATGCATTCAGCTTGAGTTTCAAGCCGCTGGGTCTGAGACTTGAACTGCAGTGGACTATGTGGGAGTCTAGTCCCTTAACCACTACACCATCTGCTGGTCCCCAAACTATAATTTTTTTAATTGCCAGAGGGCATAGTCACTAGCTAGAGAGCGATAGAGACAGAGATAGAAAAGAGATAGGAAGAAACTCCCAATGGGGTGTGGCCACAGAATAGTCCCTTCTCCTTTCTTTCTCTGTCCTTTCAGGATTTTGAATACTTACACACGTCACACACTCAAATCTGGAGGCAAGATTTGAACCACCATCAACCATGTGGGATACTGTTCCCTTAACCACTAGACAACAGGGTCACCCCCAGACTATATAATTTCAAAGTATTAATTTGTGGTTTAGTCAAAGTCAGTGTTTAAGATTTAAAAGAGAATAGATTCATCTAATCTGTTTTTCTTTTTCTTTTTTTTTTAATGAATTATTTATTTAACTTCATTTATTATTTATTTTTTTGCTATAGGGCACATGCGCTTGCCAGACAGACAGAGACAGAGAGATAGAAAGCAAGAAATCACCCCCTGGGGGGATGGCCATGCCGCAATCCCTTCTCCTCCATTCCCCTCTTGGGATCTTGGGCACGCACGCACATGCGCCCAGCGTGAGTTTAAGCCACCGAGTCCAGGATGCGAACTGCGGTCGACTACATGGGAGTCCAGCGACATAGCCATTATGCTAACTGCTGGTCCCAATTATTATTATTATGTTTTTAATTTGACCAGAAAGAGACAGAGAATGAGGGAAAGCGAGAGAGCAAGCTTCCAGGTCTGGGACTTGAATCATGGGTCAGCATTGTGGGAATCCATTGTCTTAACCACCATGCCACCAGATGGCCCCTGATCTATTTTCAAAATGAAGTAAAGTAGTCCTGCTGCATTCTGCTGCACCTGCATCTAGTAAGCATTAATGAGAAAATAAATCACTTAGTTTCAAAAAGCTCCAGAAATCCTTGGGTAGAGCCTAAATTCAGATTTTATTATGACAGATTCCTGAAGTAAAAATGCATGTAGAATCCTCTTTTAACTTTATTGATGGCGTTTGGCTTTATGTTATAATTATTGCTTTTATATTTATATATCCGGAGTTGAGGGAGCAGAATTATTTATATACGCCAAGTCACTGCGTATGTAAACCATTTTTGCTAAGAAACTTAAGTCGGGTATTGTCTTTTTACTTCTTCCTTGGGCAACAACTATTATTCTACAACCAGAAATCTCCAATTATGAGGATAAGATGTTTATCATCAAGGCAGAAATCTATAAACAGAGGAAATATTACTTAATAGAATTATAATCAGACAAGCAAAGCTCGCTGCTATTATACTAGCATATGAAGGATTAGTAATAATCTTGTTTTACCAAATCATAGAGTAGTCACCAAATACAATTTGATCTGTATCCACATTAATGTATTTTCATTCTTGGGTAATGATTATCCTACGTTTGCTGCTGCTTGCCTACCTCAGAAAGTCTAGTATGAGCCCCAAGTTTAATTCCGAGGAAACACTTAACCGCCTTGCCTTATTTTTTACTCCTTTATAAAATGGAGATTATAACAATACTACTCTTCTCAGGGCATAGCTGTAAGATAAAATATATTTCTGCATGAGAAGACAATGCAATGTTACACGGAAACGTAAGTACTACAGTGTAGGATATGTGATATCGGAATTTAGTTCATGCTTTGAACTTGACCTAAAGGAGAGCACTTTCTATTTTCCTTTTTATTTTGTCTCTGCGATCCCTGTTTCCAGCCAGTGGGTAAATCGCAGGGGTTGGAGGGCGGGAGTGGTTGTGAAGGGCTCGGAGACTGCAGGGGTGCACCACCAGACGGTGTGCAGGAAGAATGGAATTCTGAAAGTACAGTTGACGGGTTTGTGGTGGAACGTTGCCGTGACTCCAGCTACTTAGACAGGTCTAATTGAATCTTTCCAATAGAACGAGGTTTCCCAATCTATTCTATAATTTTTTTTTTCCTGGAAGGAGTTTAGAAAATTGTTGCTCACTTGCTCTGTTTCAAAAATAAGCTATTAGTACTTCATGTTCTAAAATACCTTCCATAATAGGAATATCTCCAGGTGGCGGAAGTTTTTAACTGTGAATAGATGTATTCACTCCCAGCCAAGGATGTGGATTTCGGCTAAACTACACCTTTATGTCCATTCAAAACGATAATATCCTAGCTCCCTGACATGTAACTGTTAGCGTACTGCTTTCTATGTACTTAGGAAACAAAACTAAACAAAACACTTGTCCCAATGTGCTTGAGGCCAATTTCCACTGCAAAATAAGTTTCTGAGTGTAAATTTTAACGTTCGGTCTAAGTAGGATAAAACAAACCAAAAATTAGTACATGGTGATGCCTCTAGGCACGCAGAGAGCAGGGTATGCGTTCCTAGACGGGAAGACCAGGTAGCATGGTTGGTTTTAATACTGTGTCAGGACACTGAGTTCGTAGGTTTCAGCTCGGGTAGGTCAGGGGCTTCATCATATTCTAGGATTATACTTCTACAAGTGTTCGTTAGCTGGAGTTAGGTAAGAGGAAGAGGGTAGCCAAATCCTTCCTCCTCCTCAAAACGTAGCACATTGAAGAGAGGTTGCAGGTACCACCTTTGCACGTGACAAGGAGTTCTGCAGTGTGCGAATTATAATATTTCCCAGTAGAAGTTCAAATTACCACTTGAGGCACTTTAAAGGCTCCTTATTCGTTTACTCATTTAGGTTTTTGCACGCACGCTCCCTGGAGAGAGACAAAGACAGGCAGAGGGAAAGTGAGAGGGGAGGGCCCACCACAATCCCTTCTCTTCCATCCTCCTCTGGGATTTTGGGCATGCACACACATGCGCCTGGTGTGATTGTCAGGCCACCGGGTCTGGGCCCATTTCAGCCATGTGGGAATCCAGTTCCTTCACCACCACACCACCTGCTGGTCCCTAAAGACTCTTTAATATCCTTCAACTTAGTACATATTGGACTCGAGGTGATTTTAACTTCTATTTAATCTGATTAATTTATTTTATGTAGCCCAAATCATTTTCCATTATTCACCTAAGGTGCTGTAAATTAAGTAACCTCCATGTAAATAAAAAGAACTGAGAACAGCTGAGCATTCTCACTGGAGGACATTCAACACGAGGATGTAGGAGATGTTTGCCCAGTGGGTGACCCATTTCCACATTAATCAACACTGGAAATGACGCTTTTCTCCGGGGACAATGACATTGGCCCTCTTTCTTCTATCAAAGCTGAACAAAGCATTCTTTCCTTTGGCACAGAGCAGTTGCCTCCCCAGAGCTCAGGCTGCTGTGTAGACAGAGGAGAAGAGTAAGTCTCAGGCAGCATGGAAGGCCTGCAGCTGGTGTTTTGCAAAGTCCGGTGACTAGAGAGACATTTCCTCCTCAGCTGAACGGCTGAGTACTCAGCTTGGAATGCGACAGCTTTGTGTCTGGAGGATGGCCCACCTTTTCCCAGCTGTGTCACTGTAGAGCTGACGCAGTCCCAGCAAACCTCAGCTTCCCCAACTGCGGAAGGCGAGTAAAAATACCCTTCTGCAGGGTTCTGTAAACAGAAGTCAGTAGTTGCAATCTGTTTCACACAGTGATTGGCGGATGCGGAGCAGGCATTGCGAGTAAGCAGTACTGCAAGGGAATGGCAGATCTCAAACTTCCACTTTCAGTACCTGAAAAAGTAGATACTGAAAATAAGGTCCCGATACCCAAAACACCAGCATTCAAAATATTGTACATTGGGATGGCACAAAACAAGCAAATACCCATTAAAGAAAAAGAAAATGCTTAAGAAAGAGACCAATTCAGGCCATAACAGAGACTGCTCGTAGCTGTATTCACTGGAGTGTTTCACCAGGGGAAGGGCGTGCGAGTCCGTGCAGACCCTCATCTTTGTTCACTGGATACTCCTCATCAACGCCGTGTATACTGTGTGTACATCCATATGTTTAATGCATTCGAATGTGTAAGTAATATTTCTGTACGTATTTATATGCCTCTTAGTCACACTTAGGATTACGCATTCTTTGCCATCTCAGTGAAAGTTTTGGCTATGTCATAAATGCTGAAAATAAGCCCACTTTGGTTGTGATTGCACGGAAATAACTGAACCAGGAGGCCACGGCCTACCACTGCAGTCCAAGTGCCTTTGAAGGGCCGGGTGGTGACAACAACACAACTGCAGCTGCATTCCCGGAGGAAAGGCTCTGGGTTCAAGCCCTATGACCTCTCCCGAGCACGCTGGGAACATTCATGCGTGTGACCTGGGTGGCTGAGTCTGGGGGTGGATTATGACATGAGGACCCTTTTGGAAATTTCTCTGTCTCTTTCTCATGGGAGAAATAAACTTGATTACTTTGTTAGGAATGAGAGAAGCCATGACAGCATGAGTAGCTCAAAACCAACCGCACAGGAGTGAGATAAGCCTGAATTTGGGTTCTGCACTTTCCGTTTAAGAGGCTCGATAATACTCTTCTTTTCTTTTATTAAATTTTGCCATAGGGCACATGTAATGGCTAGAGAGAGAGAGAAAGGGAAAACAAGAAATCACTCCCCACGGGGAACAGCCATGCCGTGGTTTACTCTTCAGCTCTTTATGTAGAATTAAACATGGTTGGCACCTGATAAATACTTCTTTCACCCTTTCTTTTTTTTTCCCTAAACTTTCTTTTTTAAAAAATGTTTCTCTACTTCTTCTGGGGTGGGGTACCTCTGACAGCATTCTCAGACCATGAGCCAGTCTCAGTCTCAACCAGCCTGGATCCCGGGCACACACACACACCTGGTGTGTCAGAGAGGTCCCGGGACATGAACCCAGGACTGTTCCCATGGGTCCAGTAACCGCTGAGCCACTGCCTGGCTCTCTTTCTTTCTTTTGGAAGATGTCATGTTATCTAAAAGGAGATTTTTGGGGGAAGGGTGAGGAGAAGGTCTGGCTAAAAAGGAGAGGTAGAATCATTTCAGTTAGAAAACAAAAGGAGAAGATAATCAATGGAAATATATATATATTTTTTTTTTGGAAAAGTTTTTGCTATAGGGCATATGTGCTTGCCAGGAAGACAGAGAGAGACAAAAAGTGAGAAATCACCCCCCAGGGGGGATGGCCACACCACAATCCCTTCTCCTCCATTCTCCTCTCGGGATCTTGGGCACACACGCACACGCGCCCTGTGAGTTTAAGCCACCAGGTTTGGGACTCGAACCACGATCGACTACATAGGAGTCCAGTGACATAGCCATTATGCCAAATGCTGGTCCCCAATGGAAATAATTTATGTTTATAAAAAAGTAAGTAATTTATGAAGATCTTTACACATATATGTTCTTTACTAATATATTTCAGTTAAGGAAATATTTTTACTCTGATAAAAGCTTTCTAGGTAAAACAAATATGAAGGTAATCAGAATATTTTAATAAAATATTGCCAACTTTTTGTCTCGATTATATTTTGGAGAAAATTAAACATTTTCTTACATATTATAAACTGGACTCGGGCAGAACCTGTCTGAGGATTGGAGGCTTTAACCTACATGTATAAAATGTGCAAAGCTGTATCGCTGCATTTTCATAGTGTTCTATTAATCGTGCATTTGTTTGTAGCTCTTACTATGTTTATTGAGCCTAGCTAGAACAGCCACTGTCCACCCAACTAGGTATTTTAACAACATTTCCTTTATGATATTCTTAATTGAATACAATAGAGTTTATTTCTTAGAAACTTAAGTTTAATTTATTTTTTTTACTTAGTAATTCACAAAAAAGTTATTCCCCTACCCCTTGCCTAATGACTAACAACGTTACAGATTGCTTCATAAGTGGACAGCCCAGAAGAGGGTATTCTGAGAACCCTGTCTTCTACTGGACCTTGGTCCTTCAAGAATTGCCTGACAGCTAATGCTTTATCTTGACTCAGGTGAGCACCGTGTTTTGACATTCTAATTTATGATCTCTTGCCTATTTTAAAGAATAATGACTCAGTGCGCTGCCTTACTACCTCCTTAGCAGGAGCCAACTCAGTTGTAAGACATTTTGAGTTGATCTGTTTGTTTGCTGCAGAATGTAAAACTTCTCCCAAGGTCAGCACAGCCATGGTGGACGTTTTCATGGAAGGGTGATCCAGGCTTATTATTAAGGTACAAGCATCGAGGTCAACTCTTTTAGGGCCAGGCAGCTGACACCGCCGAGGCGACTAGAAAGAGCCGGACCGTGTAAGATGAGCAGAGCGGTGGGGTCTGCGGTGATCTGGAGCCCACCTTCACAGGGAACCAAGCAGCCTCCTGCTGCTTCCAGGTTCTTAGAGCTACTTTGTCTTGAAGGATGGGCTGCATTTGAATAGGCGCATGAAGGCGGCATGAGACTGGAGACCACAATAAGCAAAAGTAAGAAAAGAAAATTAGCCTGGGGATTGACTGGCCTTAGGAAGTAAGCCCGCCTCTAGGACTGCAGCACCTAGCAGGGGTGACTTCACCAGCCCAGGATTTCTGGAAATGTCTGTCAAGGCTTTTGATGATCACCATGGGAAGGGGTAGGACTGGCATCTCAGGAACAGATACCAGAGGTGAGCTGAACATCCGGTAACACACAGGTTATCACTCAACAAAGGGAATTATCCAGCCATGCCCAGGCTGGGCACCTCTGCTCTGGATGAATGTGAGTGATGGGGAGCCGGGAAAGGCCACACTGAACGTTACATGCTGCAGTTTACCGCCAAAGCACTTCAGCATAGACGCTATGGGTTAATGCAATCCATACTCTGTGGTTGATTAGTTAACCTTATACCTTGATCAGGAATAGGCACTCCAATAATGCTCAGTCAGTACAGGAGGGCCATAGCCCAAAGGCCCAGGGAGTCAGAGAGCTTCACTAAAGTTATTTTAACTAACTTCAGTTGCTTTGTTAATTAATATAATGGATGTTCGATATTATTTTTCCATGTGTGAAATGAGGGTCGATCAGACATAGTTATATGGGATGGGACCCGAAACCAGGCATAGGAATCCAGTGAGGCCAACAGACCACGTGCTTTGGAAAGGCACCCGAAGTGTAGGATGCTGACCCTGTCTGTGGCCACTAGTGTAGCAGAGATTGCAGCCAGGCTCTGAATAGGAGATGGCTGAATCTCGCCATGAGGACATTGTATGGGTCAGCAGGTGGTGTGGAGGTTAAGGGGGCTGGATTCATAGTCAACTGCATGGTTTGAGTCCCAGACCTGGTGGACTGAAAATCATGCTGGGCACATGTGTGTGTATGCCCAGGATCCTGAGGGGAGTATGGAGGAGAAGAGATGGCAGTGTGGCCACCACGGGGGGCACTTTCTCACTTTCTCTCTCTCCGTCTCTCTCCAGCTAGCATAGGTACCCTATAGCAAAACTAAAAATAAACAAACAATGAATAAAGAAATGTGGAGAAAACGTTATTATAAAAAGACTATCGTGCAATCTGTTTTAGGTGAAGTTTCCCTGTGGGTCACCGTCTTGTTCATTTGGCTGCTATGACAAGATACCATAAATTGGGTAGTTTGTGAATGACAGCTATTACTTCTCACAGCTCTGGAAGCTGAGAAGTCCCAGATCAATGTGCTTACACTGGTGTCTGACGGTGAGCGCCCACCTTTTCACAGATAACGCCTTCTTGCTTCTGTGTATCCTCATGCAGTGGAGGGAGCAACGTCTCTGGGTCTCTCTCTCTTTTGCTATGGGGCACGTATGCTTGCTGGAAAGAGAGAGACTGGGAAAGTGAAGAGACACTTCCAGGAGGATGGCCATGCCACAATCCTTTATTCTCCATTGTCCTCTCAGGATTTGGGCTATGCATACACACGTGCTAGGCATGATTTTCAAGCCACCAGGTGCAGGACTTGAACCGTAGAGACAGTCATGTGGGATCTGGCATCTTAACTACCACTCCATCTGCTGGCCCCATGGGTCTCTTTTTTAGAGACACTAATCTTATTCATGAGAACTCTGCTCCTATGACTGAATCACCTCCCTCAAAGCCCCGCTTCCTAATGCTATCATCTGGGAGGTCAAGATTTCACCACACAGATTCTCTTAAGTTTACTTATGAATGAAAGACAGAGAAAAAGAAACACAGAGGGACCAGGAGTTGGCGTCCAGTTGCTGGACTCCCATATAGTCGATCGCAGTTTGAGTCCTGGACACGGTGGCTTAAACTCACGCTGGGCGCGTGTGTGTGCATGCCCAAGATCCCGAGAGGAGAATGGAGGAGAAGGGATTGCGGCATGGCCATCCCCCCTGAGGGGTGATTTCCAGCTTTCTGTCTCTCTCTGTCTTTCTGGCAAGTACACACGCCCTATAGCAAAAACCTCTAAAAAAGAAAAAAAAGAAAAAAAAAAGAAAGAAAGAAACACAAAGACATCCTAGACAGTGCCTTTTTTTTTTTTTTTTTGCTATAGGGCATGTGCACTTGCTGGAGAGACAAAGAGAGACAGAAAGCGAGAAATCACCCCCCTGATGGGGTGGCCATGGTACAAATCCTTCTCCATTCTCCTCTCAGGATCTTGTGCACGCATGCACACACACACACACACACACACACACACACATACACATGTGCCCTCACCTGGCATGAGTTTCAAGCCACCGACTCAAACAGCAGTTGACTACGTGAGAGTCTAGTGACATAATGCCATCTGCTGGTCCCCTCAACAGTGTCCTGGTGCCACGATCCACCACAGCCTCACCCAGGTTTGTGTAATGAACATGTGCATGCCTGGTTTGTTCAGAGTGATCTCCAGATGCAAACCCAGAGCCTTCCCATGTGGGTCAGACTTGCAGTGTCATGTCTTACCAATGTGCCACCATCTGGCTGCCTTCAGCCTATACGTTTGGGGAGTGACATGAGCAGCAGCTACTGTGGGAACAGTGAGATCCTGGAGAGAGGTTTCACTGAGCTTCCGAGCAGGTGGTGTGGCAGTTTCAGGGTCGGATGGCTATTCCCACAGTCGGCAGGGTCAGCGCTGAGACTTGCTTTCATGTTGGTGTGTTCTGAGTGACACGGCTGTAGGAGAGAAGACTCATTGTCTAACCATTGGTTGCTACTGGAAACCACCACAAAGAACTCAATAATTATGAATAACAATGGGATTAGGTTGGTTTAGTGGAATCAGGTTATGAAAAACCTTGAAAGCAAAGTACAAGGATGTGTGCGAGGCAGGAACTTGATGTCATGGGAAGGCAAGAGCAGGGAATAAGTACTTACTTACTTGTGACAAGAAAACTAGTAGTGGGGCCAGCAGATGGTGTAATGGTTACGTTGCTGGACTCCCATGTAGTCAACTGCAGTTCGAGTCCTGGATCCGGCAGCTTGAAACTCATGCCGGGCATATGTGTGTGCATGTCTAAGATCCCAAGAAGAGAATGGAGGAGGGGTTGCGGTATGGTCATCCCCCTGGGGGGTGATTTCTCGCTTTCTGTCTCTCTGGAGATCACACGTACCCTATTTTAAAAATCTTTCTCTCATTAAAAAAAAAAGAAGGGGGAAAAAAAAAAAAGTAGGGAAAAGAGGTCTGAGGAGCCAGCAGGTGGCAAGGTGATTAAGGCACTGAACTCCTACATGGTTGATTATGGTTCGAGTCCTGCACCTGGTGGTTTACTTTCTCACTCCCACCACCCTCCCCTTGGTGATCACATGTGCCCTAGAGAAAATGAAGAAAATAATAATAATAAATAAAATTAAATAAATAATGTTTTATTAAAAAATAATAAGGTGTGAGATAATGAAAGTTGAGATAATGCTGGAATTGGTAGCAACTGCAAAGACATAAGTGGAAAGGCATGTTGAAAGAGTAATATTAATAATAGCCGTACTTTATAGCTCTTTGTTTTCTCTTATCGTGCTAAACTCTCTTCATGAATTACCTAACCTAAACTTCAGAACCATCTACAAGTTAGATATTGTCAGTAGTGCTACCTCTGTTCTGTAGGTGAGAAAAGCAGAGCGCCAAGAATTAGAGTGACTGATGCATAGTTATTGCCAGTGATGGGCCAGAGCCCTTGGGACGGCTAGTATAGGGTTCCTGGTGAGCCAGTGTTGTTGTGGGCTGGCTTCTGTGATGGTATCCAGGTTCTCGGTGTTCCAGACAAAGGACTGAACAAAACTCGCCACTAGTGAAAGGAAAAGATACTACATTACATAGAAGGGAAAGGACACTCTTGAGAGGTAGGAGTGGGCCTGAGCGGACAGAGAAAGCATGGCTCAGAAGACCCTGGCATTGACGTTCTGCGAGGTTCATAAATTTTTAATCTAGGTTGTGTCAGTTGATCATTGGCTGGGCCCGCTGATTATTCTTAACTCATTGGCCCTGTCAAATGTGGCTTAATCAGCTAGACACCCTCCACTAATCTCCTGCCTACTTTAACTTCAGCAGGGAGTTTTTTGCCCTGATTGGGGGCAAAACATAGATAGATAGATTTTTCTATCTAGACACATGGGCAGAAGTCCCAGCCCCCTTACCCACTTCCATTTGCTAGTTTTCTCCTGCCTTACTGTTAAGACAGGAATTAGACCCAATGGGTAGGTAAATAGGGCAGGGACTACTGAGGAAGAGTCACTATGACAGGAAACAGACACATATATTAAGATAGAGCCAACTTAAAGTGTGCAGTCACTCTGGTTGATCTTTTGAGAAGAGCTGCTCACTGTTCTCACTAAAAATCAAGTATTTGTTCTGACTGCTCGCTCACTTTCTTAGAACCATAGCTATCCTACAGTTTATTTGATCAATAACAGCCTATCTGGAAATGCAACCAGACCCTCTCTGAAGATTCCTTCCCTTTTCCCTTTCCATCTGGCTCTCGGCACCAGAAGATTGTTATCTTCCTTCTGTTACCCCAGATATACACACAAAATTCACCCTTGGGATGGCCATTAAGTCAACATTTGGGCAGTGCATCCAGATATGGTTGCTCATTCGTTCAAAAACCACCCTGAGCATGGGTGAAGAGATAATTAAAATTCTTACCTGAGAGAGATGTGCAAGCACAGGAAAAAGCCCTCAAAATCAAAGAGGCAAAGAAGTGTGACAGACCTTCCCCTGCTGAATATTCATTACCAACTCCCCAGGATAAAATTAACACCTAACCTCATGCCCAGTGTAGCTGTTCTCTGGCAGCTGCCCACCCACATGCCTTTCAGGCATGGGGGGGTATTTCCTTCCTATTAGCAACCTTTACTTTTCTATTAAAACTTCTCTCTTTTTTTTTTTTAACAGGTTTTTGCTATAGGGCACGTGTGCTCGCCAGACAGACAAAGAGAGACAGAGAGACAGAAAACGAGAAATCACCCCCCAGGGAGGATGGCCACACCACAATCCCTTTTCCTCCATTCTCCTCTTGGGATCTTGGAGTTTTAAGCCACCGGGTCTGGGACGCAAACCGTGGTCGACTACCTGGGAGTCCAGCGGCTTAGCCATTACGCTAACTGCTGGTCCCAAAAACTTCTCTTTTCATACGTTACATGTGTTTGTGTTTTTTCATTCTGCATCTCAAGGCTGGTCTCATAGAGATCTAGACCTAAAGAACCTAGGGCTATACACTGTGTAGATCAACTCTTCCTGTAGCAGCACTCCCTGCGGCAACTCACACCCTGCAAGCTCCTTTCAGCAGCACTAAGCTTGTCATCGAGTTAGCATTTCTTAATAGGATAGCCAGTTCTTCTACAAGCCACTTCTCTTGTCTCACATAAAGTCAGCTTCTCAGAGCTCCTTTCATCAGCACTAAGCTTATCATCGAGTTGGCATTTCTTCTTAATAGGATAGCCAGTTCTTCTACAAGCCACTTCTCTTGTCTCACATAAAGTCAGCTTCTCAGAGACTGAAAAAGCCTAAATATTTCTTACAAAGGGAGCCCAGACAAAGCCTTACTGACTTAGATAAAAGCCCCTTGCCTCAGTTGTCTATTAGCAGCCCATTTTTCAAGTCCCACTCCCTGCCTGGGAGCTCTTATTTTCTCTCCTTCTTTTAATAAATTCTCTCCTTTACTATTCCTTCTCTGTGTCAGCCTCTCTAATTCTCATGCGTGTGAGACAAAGAATTGGGTTTGCTGTTCCTGCATTGGGTGTTGGGCCCACATACCTTGACTTACTCATGAGTGTGATGGTGATTTCCAAATGGGCATATTGTAGATAAAGCCAATTTTATCAGGGAACGAAGGGTTCATGTGGTCTGCCAGGTTCAAGATAATCAAGGGCAGAATTTATCAGGAGGTTCTGTCCAGGATTTGTTGAGGCCGAACCAGAATAGATAGAGCCAAAGCCATAATTCTATTAGATACAACTCTTATTTTTCCAAAGCTGTTTGGATTTTTTGCATAGATTTACTTAAGTGCGTCAGTAATTCTAGATTACAACTGCTGATCAACTTGCTCTCCATTGGTGGGACCCACTTGGCAGAAAGAGAATTTTGAGTAGAGAGGCTGTGGATTAGAAAGAAACATAACAACAAACACAAAAAGACACACAGGTTTAGAAAAGCGAGGATCAGTTGGGCCTAACTTCTCTGATGGAGAAAGCTTCGACCTGGAACTGGTCTCAGGTTTATTTTTTTAAAGGGCAGAAAATAGGAGAAGAGGAAATGGAATGCAAAGTCAGTTGCTTTTGGATATAAATTGTCTGAAGCTGTGAAAACAGCTGGCACCATGTAATTTCTCTGATCTTTTTGGGGTAAACTCTGATAAACACATGTGACTTGCTTTAGCCTGATACTGCTCTGCCTTATTGATATTAACAACAACAGGCAGATAGCATTTTCATATGCAAATGCTCTCATAGCCATGCAAATGAAACTCACAGAAGAGTGTTTCTGTATGCCTCTAAGGGTCACCATGTTTGCTCAGATTGGCTGCTCTCCACACTGTCATAGACAGTGAAGGAGTCAGGCATGCATCTGCTGCTCAGATCTGTGTTCTCTAGCACCAGGGTGTGGGTTTCTGATCATATCCCTTGGAAGCTGTGTTAACTAACAATACGTTTTACATTATAGTCTTGGTCGCTTGTATTCCTTAGTTCACAGTTGCCCTCACCAACGTAGAGAGCAGGACAGTGTTTTCCTGAGAATTTGGTGAATGATTACTGCAGTTCCTTGCTGGGGTTTATAAGCATCTGAGGCACTATCTGTAAATTCCTCAAAGTCACAGACCTTTAAAGCCAATTGATATACTTAGGGATCCTCCATGTTGTATCTTAGGGGTACTGTGAGACATTACACAAAATAGTTCCTTTTTTTTTTTTTAGAGGTTTTTGCTATAGGGCGCATGTGCTCACCAGACAGACATAGAGAGAAAGTGAGAAACCACACACCCCCCCGGGGGGGATGGCCATGCCACAATCCCTTCTCCTCCATTCTCCTCTCGGGATCTTGGACACGCACGCACACCCGCCCAGTGAGATTTTTAAGCCACCGGGTCTGGGACTCGAATTGCAGTAGACTACATGGGAGTCCAGCGACATAGCCATTACGCTAACTGCTGGTCCCATAAAAAGACATTTTTCTTATATTGTCCCCTTTAATGACTCCCAGATACTGTTCCTTTCCTTAACAACCTACACTTTTCCAGAAGGTTTGATTCTGTACTATCTTCCAATGTCTTGAAAGCAAGATTTTCCTTGCTAAGGTAGAAGCTTCCTGAAGGCGTTGGACTAGTCTTATTCACATCTATCTTTTCAGAGCAAAAGTTCTAATCTCACATGTTGTAAGACCTGAGAACTAAAACAAATTCCAGTCTCCATATTAGCGATTCTGAGAGTTAAGACTACTGTACGGCAATGGAGTCGGGATGGTTTAGTCTGGTTCACCTCCTATCTATCATGTCTAAAGGCCCCAGGGTAAACAACGTATATTATTAGGTTGTACTGTGCTTGCGTGCTTGTTATGTAACTATGACTTTCCTGCTTTACGCTATCGAATGTAACATGCATGTCTGTGTATGTCAGTTTGATTTTGGCAATGAACCACTGTTGTCTTCAGTTCCTTTAAGAGAAAGGAAGCACCTGGTCAGTCAGCACTGCCCTGCTCTGCCCTGCCCTGCTAGATCTGCTCTGCTTAGCCTTGGTTCCATCAGCTCAGCCCTGATGGCCTTGGCTTGGCTTTTGACTTGGCACAGCTCCCCATGCTGTGAGCTCCTAGAGGGAGGAAGTGCTTGTGAGCATTTTTCTCACATGTTACAAGCTTTCAGAAAAGAGAGAGAAAGCACCTATGAGCACTGATATGGCTTTTGCAAGCTCTACTAAGAGTTCTGCGAGCTCATCTTGAACTCAGCCAATAAACAACATGACATCAGTGCCTCTCATCTTTTTCCAACAACCTGTGTCTCTGTTTGACCCACACTTCAGATGAGGAAAGGTCCTCACAAAACAACTACAAACTAACTGAAATAGCTTATTTATGAAAATGAAGAGATTGCTCTTCAAGATTGCTCTGAAAAACATTTTGCTTATTAATATACTCTTCAAGGTCTCAACTTTTCTGTGCCCAGCAGTTCAAAGCTATTATGCCATTTACTTTACCCAGTCCCAACTGGTTCTTTGCTTTTCAAGAATTGCCTTACAGTCATTCAGAACGGGTCCTGTAACTCTATAAATAACTATCTCTAATTTCCTCCCTTTGGAGAACCAAAGAGTTTGTGAAGGCAGTGATCTTGCTTGTTGCAGTGTTTCGTAAACTTGTTTTTTCTGTGTCTCTTTCCTACCCTCCTAAAGGGTGTGTGCAACATCGAAAGAGAGAGAGAGAGAGGGAGAGGGAGAGGGAGAGGGAGAGAGAGAGAGAGAGAGAGAGAGAGATGCACTTTTCTGAGACAGAAAACTTCCTCATCAGACTCAGCTGACTTGATGAGGAGAATCCTAATGTGAAATTCACAAGAAAATCCACTTGGCAAAGAGACTTCATTGGCTACCAGCACTGTGGCAGATTATGGTGAAAGCTAAATGGGGCAAGTTACTAGAGACCATGTTGCCTTGGCTTGGAAAAAAAATAACAAGCTCCAATACTTACTGTACTCTATTACATTAGCAAGATGTACCAGTCCAAACTATTCCATCGCAGCTGCTGGAGAGCAAATAAGTAACAAATCTCATTACAATATTCATCCAGTCAACTGGCAGAAAGAAGACCTGATAATGCGAGCTGTGTGCTACATGGCTGTTTGCACTTCATTGAATTGTAATCAGAAAATGCTAAAAGATGCTTAAAAACATCATAGATGGCAAAGTATATTGGCCTGGACTTAAGAACACCGGATCTATTAATGTTTTTCTCAATCATCAGAGTTTCCAGACACTATTAAGTACTAAAGTAGATACTGTCTCCATAAACATGTTCATTGAGATGAAACTATCCTGCAAATTGGTCCTTCAAATATCTTGACATTGTGTAGATGTTGATGAGGAAGAGGCCAATTAGTTCATGATGTAATAATTACCATAATAATCTGGCTTTTTATGAACTTATTTTGCCTTTTCCAACCAACTCTAGGTGTACCTGAACAGCTGAAGCTATTATTTCAAAAAAGATAAACTGATAGCTAACACTTTAGTTTCTTTTTCAGTTTATTTTTTTAAAAGGTTTTGGTTATAGTGTATGTGTGTGTAGTCACCTAAAAGACAGAAAGAGACAGAGAGACAAAAGGTGAGAAATTACTCCTTGAGTGGATGGGGTGGCCATCCCACAATCCCTTCTCCTCCCTTCTCCTCTTTGGGCCTGGACATGCATGCACAGGTGCACGGCATGAGTTTAAGCCACTGGGTCCAAGACTCGAACCGTGGTCAACTCCATGGGAGTCCAGTGATGTAACCAATGCACCATCTTCTGGTCCCCTTCTTTCAGTTTTTAAACTAACAACTACTGTTAGGTAACTCTTAGGTTACAGTATTGAATGATCATGCTTTCTAGGCAGCTGTGTTTTTCCACTTACAGAAAATACAATGGGAGCAATGGAAAGAAAACTGCTTGTCAACCTTTATTTCAGGTCTATGAGAGGCTTGTTAGACACTTTGTGTGGGTTATTGAAAATAAAACAATCCCCATAGTAGCTTCGTGCAACAACTTTTATCCATTTTTCTTTAAATAATTATTTTATTTTATTTATTATTAATATTTTTAAAAATTTGATCAGAGAAAGAGAGAGAGAGAAAAAAACAGTAAGCAGCCAGGGTCAGGACTTGAACCACAGTCAGCTATGTAGGGCTCTAAGACTAACCACCTTGGCATCCACTGGTTCCACTTTTATCCACTTTCAATCCCACTTGTCTCCTTATCAACCCCACTTCATCACACCCTTCACACTCCTTTTCTTTTCTGGTGAGAAGGAAACAGAGTCTTACAGGTATTAACAAATTTCCCTAAATTTGGTAGTTAACAAAATGGTAGATTCCATGTGTAAGTGAAGTGATGAAATATTTTCCTTCCTGTGCCTGGCTCATTTCACTTAGTGGATGTGAGATCTTTATTTTAAAAAAGTATCTGACTTTGAATGTTGAAGACTCAAGATTCTAATGAACTAAAAAAAAAAAAATCAGATACACAGAGATGGAGGGTAAAATAGTGGTTACCAAGTGCAGGGGAGGGGAGGAGACACGGGGAGATGTGGGTCCCAGGGTCCCCAGTAGCAGCTGTGGAGGACGAACAGATCTGGAGATCATTAGAACGACATGAGAGCTACAGTTAACACAACTGTAGTCGGGATTTTTGTTAACTAAGTGGATTTCAGCTGTTCTTATCACAGAAGAAAGCAGCCATATGAGATGGTGGATATGTTAATTTGCTTCACTACAGTAACTGTTGGGCTGTGGGAAAAGTCACGATGCGTTTTTGCATAGAAAAATATGTCATGACTTCTGACAACCCAATATTTTACTCTTTTTGTCCCATAAAACCTCAAATGCACACAATAAAAATTATTTTTTTAAAGTGCTAGAATAGAAGTAAACATTAAATCAAGTTAGCTAAAGTCTATGTTCTTTTCGTAGGATCGTCCTGAACTTTTGGGAACTAAGAATATTTTCAAGTATACACTTTGCTAGTCATTTTTACATTTCTCAACAAAGCCTTTGCTGGTGGAGAGCTGGTATCTAATAGGGATCGGCAAAAATAAACAATACATAATCACATGTTAGGGGTCAACACGTTTTTCTAAAGAATAACAACGGGGGGATGGGCAGAGAGGTGTGGTAGACATGGTTGCTTCATGAAGGGTGATGGGGGAATGTCTCTCTCAGGTACCTGGGTGGAGAATTGCACTGAAAGCACCCCAGACTCAGAGATCAGTAAGTGCACACACCCATGGCCGGGAGGGAAGGGGAGGAGGAGCTCAAGGAGAGAAAGGAGGCCCAGTGTGCGGAGTAGGGGGAGGGGGAGGGATGGTGGGTGGTGGGGTTAGGGTGGTGGAGGGTGGCAGGATGCAAGATGACACAGGTGAGGTAGGGTCCTGGTGGGCTAATGGAACATGGTGAGGATTTGGGATCGTTCCTGGAGAATTCTGAAGAATGATACAATCTGACACATTTTCTAGTGAACACACTGAGTCATATGCATGCGTGTGTGTGTGTGTGTGTGTGTGTGTGTGTGAGTACTGTAGGGAATAGTGGTGGGAGGGGGGAGGGAGAAGGCAGGGCCAGCTAGGAGCCTATCGCAGTGGTCAGGGCACAATGTGACAGTGGCCTGGGTGGAGCAAAGCTGTGAAGGGGATGGAAAATGACAGGATTCAAACATATTTCAAGGAAGCTGTGACAAGTCTGACTGATTAATTGCATGTGAGATATGACAGAAATAGCGGGGTTCAGAAAGATGCCCAGGTTTGGAGCCCAAGTGCCTGGTAAGATAGTGTTTCCTGAGATCAGGCGAATTGGGGACAAATAGGTTTTGGAGAAGAGCAAAAATCTATTTATGGACATAGTTTTTAAATATTTTCTTAGACACCCTATTTACAGTTCTTCAAACATCTCATCCTCCTATTTGTAAGGGCTTTTTGTCTTCCAGAAGCAGTAAACCAAGAACAGATAATAGTGGACTTCAAGGACAGCGTAATGGCTTTGTCCTTGTTGTCTTATTTATGACTCTGTGCAATGACTTTGCCAATTCCAAATTCTGTAGAAGGTCTTTTAAAATCACTTTGCTCTCTCAAAGTGACTTAGTTGAAGATAATGCTTTCATACTAAATTGTCCTTTTAAAGTTCTTATTTGTTTTTCAGAATTATCACTAGGTCTGTGGTTTATAAATCATCATTTTTTATCCTGAAGTTCTGATGCATTGTGTATCTACTAGTGTGATTTAGTTAATCCCTAAAACTTTGTATTACCTCATTAAAGTCATGAGCCAGCATGAACATCATATTACCTCATTAAAGTCATGAGCTGGGACCAGCAGATAGCATAATGGTTACTTTACTGGACTCCTATAGCTGGTTGGCTATGGTTTGGGTCTTGGGCCTGGAGGCTTGAAACTCATGCCAAGCAAGTGTGTGTGGGTGTGTATGTGTGTGTTGTGGT